>NW_028091124.1:3702016-3991978 GCF_014824575.4 Sturnira hondurensis | reverse complement strand
CCAGCCTCCTCTTGGCCACGTAGCCTTGGGCTTCTGCTTCCTCATCTGGAAATGGGACCAGCGCCATCTGCTTGTCCCTGCCAGGGTGTGTGAGGGCCAGGTGGGCAGCATGTAAAAGTGTATGAGTGAGAGAGAGAGCGCAGGTGTGGGCCGTCAGAGAAACCGTACCCTTCCCTCCCCTCTGCACCGGAGCTCAGTCCAGGCTGACACTTTCTCTCTGTGAGGCGATGAAAACAGGTTTTTTAAAAGAAGATTTTATGTATTTCTTTTTAGAGAGGGGAAGGGAGAGAGAAAGAGGGGGAGAAAAACAGCAATGTGTGGTTGCCTCTTGCTTGCCCTCTACTGGGGACCTGTCCCTCAACCCAGGCACCCACCTTGACTGGGAATTGAACCAGCGACCCTTTGGTTCACAGGTGCTCAATCCACTGAGCCACACCAGCCAGGGTGACAACATGGTTTTCTTGTGATAGTCAGGGGAGCATTTCCCCAGAAAACTAGATTTCAATTCCTTGGTACTAGCTCTTCTATTGGAGTTTCCTCCTCTGGTGTTCCTGAATCATCTAGATAGTTGGTCTCAAGCGGTTGCAGCTTTGCCCCTGGAGGGGTAATCCCTGAGGACATTTTTTGCTGCTGCATTTGGAAGGTGACACTGTCATCTAGTAAGTAAAGTGCAGGAATACTGTTTTAGAACCCTACAAAGCACACGAAACGCCCGCCCACTCAATCCCAACAGAGAATGACCGGGGCCCAAATGGCAATAGCACCGAATCTGAGAAATGCTGAACAAATTCCAAGTGAGTGTCAGTAACTTCTACGCAGCAAGGCAGGATTGGGGTGCTGAGGGGGCAGCAAGCCCCCTTTGCCCATCCCCGAGTCACCTCTTCCCCCTGTGGGGGTGTCTCCAAGAGTAGCACACTCAGGCTAATATTTCAACACTGTTGGCTGAGCTGAGGATTGAATTATAAGCTAGTCAGGGAGCCAAATCCCAAAAGTGCCAAGTCATTCTTAACAGGCACTTTCCGAAACACGTGACTGAAGCCAATGGCTGCAATTCTTCTAGCAGTTCCGTTCTCTTTCCCAACCCTGTGTTTTCCTTTGTGACTGGTTGTCTCGGAAATGAGCAGATGTGTGCAACACTCGCACGGCATTGCTTTTGTTACAAAACACTTGTGCATGAAGTGACAAAGTGCTAGCGTGAGCCAGGGTTAAAAAGTAAACAGGATTCAACGCAAATGTCTGAAACACTGGAAACCAGGTTAGCTAAGAATTTAGATAATTCGAGGGGAATGAAATGAAATGGGGTATTTTATTTTATATTAAGATACAACTCACACACCGTGCAATTCATTTAAAATTCACGATGCGATGGTTTTTCATGTCGTCACAGAGTCGTGCAACCGTCTCCACAATCGGTTTTAGAAGATTTTCAGTTCCGGCTCCCACACACACACAGAAGCAGTTACTCCCGACTCCCTCTTCTCTTCACCCTCTGACAACCACTAATCAACTTCCTGTCTCCACGGATTTGCCCATGCCAATCATTTCATACCAACTGAATCATATAATAATGTGACTGACTTCTTTCCACTCAGCATGATGTTTCCAAGGTCCATCCGTGTTGTAGCATCACTTTTTATTACCGAATGGTATTTTGTGCTGTGGATATTCCACACTGTGTGTATCTGCTCATCAGCCGATGGACAGTGGCGTTATTTCCACTCCCCCAGGGCCCCTGCCGCTTTGGTTCAGGTCCTCACCTCTGACGAGCAGGCTCCCAGTGGGACTCCCTGGGTCCAGCCTGACTTACTAAGTCATCCTGTACTTCTGCATGAGTGGAACATTGCAGAAACGCAAAGCCAAACCTACTGCACCCACCTCAGTGGCTGTCCCAGTCTTTAGGAGAGAGCGCAGGCCCCCAGCTTAGCCCAAGAGGCTCATGGAACTGGGACCCCCTCACAAGAGTCCTAAGCCCCCAGCACCTGAGAATGTGACCTTCTTTGGAAACAATCCTTGCAGAGGTAATCAAGTTAGTATGAGGTTATTAGGGGTCCCTGATCCAATATAACTAGTGTTTTTATAAAAGGGAATTGAGATACAGAAAGAAACACATCAGAGGAACAGTGCGAACACACAGGGAGAAGGTGGGCACGTGACTGGAGTGACGTATCCTCACTCGGGGACCAAGACCTGCAGGCAAATACCAGAAGCCTGCACACTCGAGTAAGGTCGCATGGCTTTTTGTAGAAGTGAGTGTGTGTGGTGGTGGTGGGGCTGTGGGGAGGCGGACAGAAATGGTAGGGTTTCACCTGTGAGCGGGGAACAGAAATGGAGCCTTGGGGAAAACATACAGTCATGTCCCCGACGGAAAGAGGATCAGATAGAGAGAGCAGAGCAGTTACTGTCAGAGAGGCCGGATCCTGGACTCAGAGCCTGCCAGACGGGGCTGGACCTCACCCTGCCTACGCCGTGGTGGCTGGTGCCACACGGGCAGTGTCTTGGTGTGTGTGCATATGCCCAGGGGGGGACTCTGTTATGGGGTCACTTCCTTCCAAAGGGAAGCCTCAGCCCTGCTGGTCATGGTGGCCTGAGCCTGGATGTCAGTATGGCAGAAACCAAGGATGGGCAGGAGCCCACTCACAGCATCCCCAGGGCATGCGGCCCACCCAGTTCTGGAGGAATCCCTTCTCATGAGGACGTAGGGCTATGAATGACCTTGGAGAAAACCTGAACAGATGCTGCAGGATGTACAAAAGGCCTGGATTAAGGCACATTTACTCCCTGAAACGGAGTAGCCAAAGACTGGTACCCACAGCAGGCCAGAGGAGAGGAATTCAGACAGAGCCTGCCTGGCCTGAGGTGAGGGGGCCGCTCCCTCCTGTCCCATGGAGCACAGGCCCTGGGAGGAGGGCGCTTTCCGACCCCACTGTGTCACTGCCCACTTGTGCCGCAGATAGCCCCAACTCCTACTCCCGGAGGTGGCTGCAGAAATCTCACCAAACCCTGTGTTGTCTTTACCAAGGCTCGAGCTCAGGGCCCCTCCAGACGTTTCCCTTGCTGACAGCTCCTCCAGCAGGCTGGTCCCTGCACATCGCAGAGACGAACTGGTGTGGAAGAATGACGGAACTGGAGAGCCGGGCTCCCCTTCCCCGTGGTAGGAAGCTGTCTTGACCATGTGCTGTATACTTGCTGAGGGTGTTCTGTGTTACCCACCAATGGAAGGAAAGAGTTTTAAGAGTTCTCAAAAAAGGGCACATCCAGCAGCAAGGTTCTGGTTGGGGACTGGGCACTGGGGACCCCGCGGAGCTCAGTCACAACCCTGCAGAACCCGGTTCACGGAGGAGCGGGCTCAATGGAGAGTTGAGGTGGGTGCCCACAGACTTGTTTGGGGAATTGAATGAGAAATAAGGAGAGTGAACTAGAAAGTTCCCCAGAGAAAGCAGCAAAACTCAGATGAACTCCAAAATAAGGGGGATTGTTATCTCCCTAGGAAACGTAGAAGGGTGAAGGACAAGGACAGGTTCATTCCGTAATGATTAACATAATTGGGACACCCAGCCCTGCAGTGACGTGCCCTTCTGTTAATTGGCTTGATGACAGGATAAAACAAAGAAAACGCATGTATGAGACTCAGTCGGAGCTGAGAAGTCAGCTGCTCGTGCATCTGGACATGGCTGCAGGGGCCCTGCTTCCCCTCCCTGTGCTCACAGGGCTGCTCCTCCTGTGTGCTGGGCCCTGGGCTGAGGGCGGGAAGGTGCTGGTGGTCCCCATGGAGGGCAGCCACTGGCTCAGCATGCGGGAGGCCGTGCAGGAGCTCCACGCCAGGGGCCACCAAATAGTGGTCCTTTCGCCGGAGGTGACTTTGCACGTCAAGGAGGAAGACTTTTTCACCCTGAAGACCTACGCCATTCCGTTCACCCAGGAAGAATTTGACGCCATCATGGTGGGACAGAGCCACCTGATTTTTGAAAGAGTGCATTATCTAAAAACCTTTTGGAAAGCTATGGCAATTTTGAGAAATATGTCTCTTATCTTTCAAAAGTCTTGTGAGGAGCTGGTGCATAACAAGGACCTGATCAGGCAATTGAATGCCAGCGCCTTTGACGTGGTCTTGACGGACCCTGTCTACCCCTGCGGGGCAATGCTGGCTCAGTACCTGTCCCTTCCTGCTGTGTTTTTTTTGCGTGCCATTCCATGTGACTTTGATTCTGAGGGCACACAGTGCCCAAACCCTTCCTCATATATTCCTAGGTTATTAACGAGGCATTCGGACCACATGACGTTCCTGCAAAGGGTCAAGAACATGCTCTACCCTCTGGTCACGAAGTACCCTTGCCACATTTCTTTATCTCCTTATACGAGCCTGGCCTCTGAGCTCCTTCAGAGGGAGGTGTCACTGGCAGATGTTTTCAGCTACGCATCCCTGTGGCTGTTCAGAGGGGACTTCGTGTTGGACTACCCCAGGCCGGTCATGCCCAACATGGTCTTCATTGGGGGCATTAACTGTGCCCACAGGAAGCCACTGTCTCAGGTCTGTATCTGCGCTTATATGCAATCCGTGTGTCGGGCAGGACGCATTTTAATTTTTAAACTAGTTCCAAGTGCTGATGTACCTACCCATCTTTTCTGTGGGGTTCTTCCTCTCATTCTCCGTCTAAGTCTCTGGTGAGATAAATTGTTCCAGTGCTGTCAGTGGTGCGGTGAAGGTCTGCGATGGTCAGTAAGAGGAATGAGAGGCGGGGGTGAAGTTCTGCTGTAGGGTTTACACACGGTGGTGTGATTGATTCACATGACTGTCCTTTGGCGAAGGTACCCTCTTTACGCTTGGGCAGTTTTCGCTGGCTGTGTAGGAGCAGAGACACTGAGTCATGAGCTGAGTCCCAGTAGGGGACCTGGCCCACAACCCAGGCATCTGCCCTGACTGGGAATAGAACCTGCAACCCTTTGGTTCGCAGGCTGGTGCTCAATCTGCTGAGCCACACCAGGCAGGGCTACCGTTTTCAGAATTTTGGTGTGTATTTTATACTTATAGCACATTTTGGTCTGAACTAGGAACATTTCAAATGGTCGGTAGGTATCATTAACGGCTCCTGTATCAGGCAGCAGGCAGGCAGTTCTTGTGGGTGTTCCACTGATGCTCTTAAAATGCATGTTTTTAATTTTTCTATGAAAAACCTCAACATGCCCAATTCTGGAAAAGATGTCTTAAATGACACCCTATTTAAATGTAGCTCAATTTATATTTGGAATTTTAATAGTTTTTGCTTATATGTATAGCTGCGTGATTGGTGCACACAGTTTTATTACTGTTGTACTTTCTTCACAGTTAGACTTTTAACATTTTAACAATTGTGGTAAAATACACGGAACATAAGGTTTACCATCTTAACCATGGTAAAGTATATACTTTACTGACATTTACCATTTCACATAGTTGTGCAACTGATCTCTAGGACTCTTTTAACCTTGAGAATTTGAAACTCTATTCCTGTTAAATACCAACTCCTCCCCCCGCCTCTCCCCACCCCGTGCCTGCCCCTGGCAGCCGTCACTCTTGTACTTCGCCTCTCTGAGACCTTGACTCCTTTGGGTACCTCATAAATTTGTCTTTTATTGTATTATAGTCTTTGTCTTTTTGTGATTGGCTTATTTCATTGAGTATCATGTCCTCAAGTTGCATTCACGTTGTGCTATATCTCAGAATTTCTAATCTCGTTCAGGCTGCCTGATACTCCAGTGTATAACTTACGGTGTCTGCTTATCTATTCTCCCTCTGATAGGCACTGGGACGACTTTCACCTTTGAGCTACTGTGAATAATGCTGTTCTGCACATGGGGCTCGGACATCTCTTTACGACCTTGCTTTAAGTGATTTGGGGTTCACACACACAGCAGTGGAATTTCTGAGTCATACGGTCGTTTCATTTTTAATTTTTAGAGGAACTGCCCTATTATTTTCCATTGTCAGCACAGTCTTACCTTCCTACCAGTGGAGCGGGAGGGGTTCAGTTTCTCCACACCTTCTCCAACACTTCTTTTCTTTTCTTTTTTTTTTTAGTAGTCCTCCTAATAAATGTGATGTGGCATCTCACTGTGGTTTTGATTTGCATTTGTATTTGAGATGTTGAGCATGTCTTCGTGTGCTCATTGGCCGTCTGTGTATCTGCCTCAGAGAAATGTTTTTCCAAGTCTTTTGCCCATTTATGAATGTGGGGTTTTTTTGTTGTTGAGGTTGTCTATGTATTCTGAATATTAATTGCTTATCAGGTAAATGATTAGCAAATATTTTCTCTCAATTTGTGGGGTGCTTTTTTACTCTGTTGATAGTATCATTTGATGTACAAATTTTAAAATGTTCATAAAGTCCAATTTGTCTATTTTTTATTAAGTGTCTTTGGTGTCATATCTGAAAATCATTGCCAAATCTAATGTCGAAATTTGTCCTGCAGTTTCTTCTAGCAGCTTTGGCGTGCATCAGGCTTTGCGTGTGTGTGCTTTATTTGCATTGAGTTGTTTTTTGCGTGTGGTGTTAGCTAAGGGCCCAGTTTCATTCTCCAGTGTGTGGGTGCCCAGTTTCCCCGGAAATCCGTGCTGTGAAGACTGTCTTTTCCCACCAGATGCTCTTGCCACCTTTGCCAAAACTCATTTGGCCATTTATGTAAAGTCGTGTCTACTTTTAACTTGAAAACTTCATTAAAAACTTGCATAGTTTTTAATAACATTTTAAAAATGCCTCTCATGATTGTTTCTTCTGCTGTAAGAATTCTGTAAATTCCATAATATGTATACTTGATTTTATTCCTTCCATTTGGTATAAACTCGTTCTTTCTGCTCTTTCGTTTTTAACAAGTTTTTCCTTGTTGTTGTTACTGTGGAAATTCTCTGGCACTTCTCCATGTCCATCAACACCCTGTGGCGAGTTTAACCCTCTGCTCTCCGGCCTCACTCTCTCCCTTATAAGACCCTTGTTATTACCTTGACTTTACCCAGATAATCTAAAATAATCTCCTTATCTCAAGATCCGTAATCAGACCCACAAAGTCCCTTTTGCTGGGTCAGGTTCCAGGCATTAGACTGTGGACAAACTTATGGGGCCTTTTTGTGTCTACCACGCACAGTGAGTCTGAAGTTAAAGCCAGATCTTACTGAACATTTTCAAGTTCTCCTCTAAATTGTAAGTTTTTCTTCTGGTTCCTTTGGGAAGGTGTGTCACCCACAGATTTCTGTTTTCCAGTGTCTGTCACTGTCATCTTACTCTCCAACTTTATCTTCTGCATTTTTCCATTGCATCATGGAAGAGTGTCTCTAAAGAGTGTATTTGTATCACTGATTGTACTTTCTGTGTCATCTGCTGTGATCTTTTTTGCTTTTTATGGGCATTTAAAAAAATTAATGATCTTGCTTACTTCAAGTCAGTTACTATCCCCCCGCAGGGAGGTGATATAAATTTATTTTCAATCAATTATTTTGTTTTCATAAAGTTCCTAGCAAAGAACCCTTCTCAATTTTGTCAAGCATAGACAAGTCAAATGAAGCACCTCCCTGGCCTTATACAAATTTCTTATCCCCTAAGTGGAAGCAGAATGAGATTCCCCTAGAGAAATCCGCCTTCACAAAGCTTATTTCTGATTGGGTATACAATAAGTTGCTTTTGAGTAGGAGGAAGAGTTCTCTAAGTCACTAAAAAGTTCAAAATTCAGCTGGGGGGGATAAAGATGGACAAGCTATTTCAGGAATGAGGCCAGTGACAACCGCCCAGAGTGCAGTCACACCGAAGGGTGTATGGGAGCATGGGAGCCAAGGTGGCAGAAGGACTCTGTGTTTATGGACAAGGATGGATAGGTAGAATTAGAAACTCCTAGAAAGGTAGGCAGTTGAGGGAATGATTTTCCTAAGATGAGGGAGGCCTCTCCTCCCATTGTGCGAGGTAAGTGGATCTAAACCGGGGGTGTGTGGCACACCAGCCCGGGTAAGTGTCTGGCTGCTGGGATTCTGCTGAGATGGCCACAGGTCTCCAGGCCTCTTGGGTATTGCAGGAACGACTCTCCCTGCCGTGTGCTCTGTGGGAAGATGCGAGTGATTCCAGGGAGTTCCTCACCGCAGGGGACTCGTGGTCCTGTTTGCAACAGAGGAAATGCCTTTTATTTTTTTGATCCAAAAGCCCAGACATTTTAAAAGTGATTTTCAGCCCTGGCTGGTGTAGCTCAGTGGATTGAGCACAGGCCTGCGAACCAGAGGATCGCAATTCGATTCCCAGTCAGGGCACATGTCTGGGTTGCAGGCCGGTTCCCTGCAGGCCAACTCCCAGCAGGGGATGCACGAAAGGCAACCATACATTGATGTTTCTCTCCCTCTCTCCTTCCCCTCTAAAGATAAAAAATAAAAATTTTTAAAAAAGTGATTTTCAATTTTGAAAATTTCTTTAAATAAACTGTTTTAGATTTCTGTTAAGGAGAAACTTCCCACCTAGGAGCAGTAATCCAGGATATTTCAAAACCAGTGCTGTGTATGTCCTCCACTATTAGAATGAGCCAGAGCTGTTAAAGATCTATGACCTCTGAGACTTCTACTGGACCCAAGTGAAGACTTTCCTGGCTGCTGAACACTGGGGGCTTATTTTAACCAGTTGTGTAGATACAAATGCTCTCATCCTGTCCTCTTGAGAGTGGTAATTTTCAACTCTTACTTGGCACATTACCATGAAAGTGCGGCCCCTTCTTCATATCACATCAGAACTCCCAACACCCTGTCTCCGCCTGATCGCCAAAATGCTCTCTTCCAGCAAATTATTCCGGGAACGTCTTCACTGGCGTGAGTTCCTTTGCTTGGCAAGCAAATGATCTTGTTTTTTCAAAAGCTCTGTTTCATTCTGATACTTGTTATATGGTAGCTCTTTGATGTGGTTTTAATAGACTCCTCTTGCCCCTGTGGGACAGGTGTGGCTGAATCCTAGCTTCCTGCTGTGTAGTTTGCATGTCATGAGGATTGGACTTGAAGGGCACCAACTCACTCTCATACAGGCTGCATTGTCACTTGGTCTAGTTCGGGCATTTCTTGGGGAGTGGCACAGTGTGTGATAGAGGACCCTAAGGCAACCGTACTCCAAAAGGGTTTCTTTGGGGGCACAGACTGGTCCAACAAAATGATACTCCTTCAGACGTGGGTGTGTTGCCTCACCCGATCAATATGCCAAGCGACACCCGGCTTTTGTCACCCTGATTTGATATGAGACACAACCTGGGCATGGCAATGCAATAGTTTTACACAGCCTTCATAGAACTGCTTTTTCCATTTCTGTCGATCATGGATATAGAAGCGAGTTGGGTCAAGGCTAGGAGTCAGATTTGCATGAATGTAAATACTTGAATCATCACTACCACTGTTTTATTAAGTGATCTGAATTATTAACCAACTGTGTGATGGCAAGAAATTCACGGAGCCCACAGCCTTTGGAAGGAGCATGCTCCTGCCACCACTTTCAGTTCAGTGAAGCTGACTTCAGACTGCGACCTGCAGACCTTTAGAGAACAAACGTGGATATTTTCAAAGCCACCAAGTCTGTAGTGACTGGTTACAGTACCCATGGGAAAACCTCCACTTCACCACGTGTATCTGCTTTTCAGAAACCTAGGCTTAACATCGTGTTTAAAAAAGTTAACTCTAAGTCACCAGCGTGTATACAGAACTAAAACCATCTTTAGCTATTAATATACTCATATCTTCTACCCCTGTGTGCTAGAAAAGTGAAGTAAACCGTTTCATCTCGACCATGTTAACTTTAGAACGAGCTGCTTGGCTGCTGCTGCGAACACCCCCCCCCCAACCCCCCTGTGAAATTCACGCCGTCTGCCTCAGGGTTATACTTGATAAACAGCAACGGGTATGCTGACATCTCCAACAGAGGGTCCTGTTTGTGTGGTCCCAACAATAAGAACAACTAGGCATTGACTGGCACGAGCTGTTTATAAATTGTTGAGTACAGTTATTCGGAAAGTAGAGTCCACTTGAAATCTTCACACACACACACAAAAGTCCTGCCAGCGCTCCTGCTGTGTTTTCAGACAGACGAGCACGGGTGTTACTTGGTGTCGATGTGCAGCAGCTGCTCTTTGCCCTTTACGATCAGGGACTTAACTCCCTGTCCTCTTCCACTTCCACCCTTTCTTGGCCATTTTCAATGATTCTCTTGGTGGTGATTTTCTTGCCATTAATGATTTGGGTGGAAGTCGACATGGACCTGAAGTTCCCCATCCTACCATTACCGCAAGTCATGGAGAAGGAAGAAGAGCCCCCATTCCTCTCAACAGCAAAGGAACTAAATCCTGTATTTAAAGAAGAAAAAACATCGAACACTGGGAATTTACTGAAGCTGGAAAAAGGGGGTGAAGATCCTCTGCTTCTGCTTCTCCGGAAGCTCCTCCGATCCCCCCAAATTAGCGGGTCTCTGAACAAGTCAAACGAAAATGGGTGCCGGCCACCAAAAAACTCCCTAAAGACCTCGGCCGGGTCGCGGAAGGTAAAGACGTATTGGAACGGGTCCTGGAAGAGCCCGCCGCCACCCACGCCGCTGTCCCGCACGGGCCCCTCGCCGTACTGGTCGTAGACTTCCCTCCTGTTGGCATCGGACAGCACCTCGTACGCCTGGGCCACTTGTTTGAATCGCCTCTCGGCCTCCTCCTTGCTCTCTGGGTTTTTGTCAGGGTGCCACTTGAGCGCCAGTTTGCGGTAGGCCTTCCTGATGGCACTGGCGGAGGCCCGGCGGGGCACGCCCAGCACCTCGTAGTAGTCCACCATGTTGGCCTACTCCGGCTGGCCACGGCCACGGCCACGGCCCAAGGGGAACAGAAACACAGAGCGGCACAACAGGCAGCCCCAGATCCCGAGCCAAGGGTCCCGGGAGCCAAGACCGCCCAGGAGGCGGCTGCTTGTGACGTAGCTGCATCTCATTGGTCCAGGCAGCCTCCCTGGGAGCAGGGCTCGGAAACACTCCCCACGCTGTACCAGGCGCTCTGTGACGTACCTCCTGCCAGTAGTGAGGCCGCACGTATCCAATGCGCCGCCCACCACCTGGCCCCTTCCACCCAGCCCCTAGGCCTGCTGAACTCTCCAAATACGATAAGTGATAGTGAGGAATTTAACCAGGTGGAGAGTAATGTTCTTACGTTTGGCTTTACTTCGAGCTTCCCCCTGGCCAGCGGTACAGATGGAGTGAATGTATCCATCCTGGACTGAAGGACAGTCATAGATTTTGTCTAGGACAAGAGTTCTCCCAACTTGTTGGCCTCCCTGTTTGCTTTTGTTTATGTGGGTTATGTCTATTGATACTTGCTCCGTTAGAGAGTAAAACAATCCGAAAAGTTAATTAATTGATTCAATTACAAAAAACCCATTATGTGCTATCACACACATCGTATTTTTATGGAAGAAAATTACTTTTTCAAAACAAAGTTTTAGTGAAGAGTGGCATTTTTATACTTTTTCTTCTCACTGGCTTAGCCAAAGAGAGCTGGATTCTTGTATCTTCTTCATTCAATCTATTGTTACACATCGTGTATCCTCAGGCCACTGGGAGACTCCCCTGTGTACTTGGGAGAGAATGAGAGCAGAAAAAGTCCAATATCGTAACTGTGGAAATAGTTGTGACTTTGCAAAACTCCTCCTGAAAAATTCTTCGGGGTTTCCCAGAGCGCCCTGGCGCAAACCAATATGAAAAGGATCGAAACTCGGTGGCTGCGTTTATAGTGATGTGGCTGAACTTGGGAGGCAGGGATTATTTCCACTAAAACTGTTATATCACAATCACGATTTTATTTGGGGGCATTTCTTGACATCTATTTCTCTCATTCTCTCTCTGGCGCTATTTTCTCTGCTTTGATAAATGGTGAGGCAATACCAATAAAAATTACATAGTTCCAAGAGGGAAATGATTAACCAATGAAATCTGTAACATTTTATCCTAGTAGATTCAAAAGGGTGTGTGTGCTGTGTCACCAGAACACTCTGCCACCTTTATATGACCATAAAAGACTGAATATAAAGCTCTGGGCCTGGCACTCGATAAACATGTAATAAACAAGAATGAAAAGCTGACTAGGAGTCGAGTCCTGTGTGGACAAAGCACTGTGGGAAATTACAAAGCATATTTGTGGAGGAGCAGGGGATCCAGTGCGTCGGGAGGGAAAGAGGCAGAGGCTTGCGCTTGGGCAGGCGGCTGTGTCCGTCCCTACTTCTGAGGGCGAGGCTGAGGAGAGTCCGTTTTATTTGGGGCCCTCAGAAGCTGCTGACCAAGGTTTCAGGGGTGGTGGTGGGGTGGGGCCATGCAGGTGCAGCTGACGCCAGGAGTCGAAAGTTGCAGATAGCGGTTGGGGACATTGGTGACTGAAGCCCTCAGACAGGACCACATCAGCTGGGTCTGACAGGCAGTGGAAGAGTTACCTGGACTCAGAACTTCCTCGCTTGGATAAGGGACCTAGAGGAAAGAGAGAAGGGAAGTCACATCTATACAGAAACATTTACTGAGTGCTTAAGGACTGAAAAGCCACGGACTGACACCTGGGTATCACTAAAATGACACCAAAGCTGACACTGAAACCCTGCCCATGAGGAATCTAGGTAGATGAATAGGTAGGCACACATCAGTAGCAGAGGCAAGTATGCAAACTGCGAAAGAATACGAGGCAGAATAAAACAACACTGCGGAGATTCCAGGAAGCCCACTTTGCTTCCCCCGGCAGGTCTTAGAGATTATTCAGAGGGCAGCAGACTTGTCCATGCAGCTTCTTTACTTTAGGAACACCAACAAGGAGCTCCAGTCCGGTCCTGTCGAAGGAGCGAGGAGTGAGCGGAATGCTGGATCTCCTAACTACTGGCTTCAGCTTTAGAAAGAAATCACCTTCCAAAGGGTTCCAGGAACTCCCTCACAGACTACCCCATGCTGCAGTTGCTGCCACCCCTAGCCCCCAGCAAGACCACATCTCTGCCCTGCTCTGTGTTTGGCCCCCATGCTCCCCATCTGGGCCCGTCTCTCTGGCCCGTCTCACCGGCCCTGTAACCGCCTGGTTGAGAGCCCTCCTGATGGTCATGAGCTACTTCCTAACCTGGCCTTCTGGCGCCAGTTCCTAGCAGAGCACCAACACTCCGCATAAATACTCTGTGGATAGGAGAATTAGCCGTGGATGTTGCATGTCGGGTCTGCTCAGGTCCCAGGGTAAAAGCTTTATTGGGTTGATTAGTGGTGGTCCATGGTCGTAATTCTTGAGAGTGAATGTGGATTGCTTGCTTTTCACATTAGTAAACAGTGTCCCCCAGTCCTGGGTAGAGTTGGGACTGAAACCATCTAGCGGCACAGAAGCCCCCCAAAGTTCTGAGGTGCTGCGTGATGTGGGAAACTCATAAAATCACTGCAGTGCTGACTGTGTTTACAACCTTTGGCTCTGCGTGAGCTGCAGATGCACTCCCATGAGATTGCAACTTCAGGAGGATTATTGCCCTTGATGTTGAAACTGAAGCAATGATTTCAGAATTTTAGATGAGGGCACCCCAGGGAGCCAAGACATGGCTCCCCTTTTCTCCTCACCCAGAATCTTGGTCCTGGAGAATGGAGCGTGCTGGGGACGGGGCAGAGGAGCTTCGGGGTGCACGTGCGTGTGGGCACACATGTGCACTCATCAACAGGCACATGCAAGGCTGGAGGTTTGTGGAGGAAGGATGGTGGTAGAAGCAAAGGGGGCGCTAGGTACCCACTACTCAAAGTGCCAGGAAGAACAGGGCCCTGTGACTGTGTCCCATGAGTCATACTTGAGGTGGCAGTTTGTCCATGTCCCTCCTAACAGATCCCCCAGGTACGGGTGGCCACTGTTGTTCGTGGTCAGAATATTGCACTGTCATTCTTGGATTGTCTAGATCAACAATGGGCCCCAAAGGGAGGGAGTGGGAACACTCACTTCTGCCTGCTCTCCAGTTTGCCCTTGCTGCGCAAGGGGCATTTCTGTTGGGCAACTCCCACGTTTGTTCCCTGACCCTTCGCCTGTGCCAACTGGTGCTGGGTGAGCACATTGCCCTGTGAGCACATTCTACTTGGTTGCAAAGTCCTGTCCTCTGCCTTCTCTCCGCTTGTCTCCATGGGTTGCTGACTGTGGGGATCATTACCTCTGAGTCCTAGTGTGTTGTAGATATCAGTCGTGACCTTATGTACCATTATTTGGGCACGACTGGAGGTAAAAGTGGTGGGTGTGGTGGCAGAGAGCAAGGTCTCTAGGCTCTGACAGGAACAGCCTGGGTCTCAGCTCTGCCACATAGTAAATATGGGACTTCAGCACATCACTTTGCCTCTCTGAGCGTCAGTGCCCCCGACTGTAAAATGGGAATAACAGTACCCGCCTTGGCAGGATGATTCTAGGGGTTACATAAGAGGCGTTGTAAAGTGCTTGGCACCGTACTTGGCACATGGTACATGCCCCATAAAGGCATATTATTTTTGTTCACCTCTACCCTTTGCTTCAACAAGGTCATCGGAATTTCCCAAAGTGTCTTCCTTTCCCTGGCCCTTGGGCTGGTGTGATGAGTATAATTTAAGGGTTTTTTTTTTACTACTCATTTTAGTCTTTTATACACAAAGCTCCTCATTGCCTTTTGGAATGAATGCAGGTGGTTCTGCAAAAGGCCTTCGATGCGCTCGTCCTGGCGCAGGCTCCCCCTTCCCGTCACTCTGAACCCCACCAGCACTTGGTTCCTTCTGAACCTTTTCCACAACCTCTGATGGGTCTGTTTATCTGTTTAAATTGTCTGTCTGTCTCCCTTGACGGAGGATGAGTTCTGGGGAAGCCAAAGACCCGCCTGTGGCGGTCTGCGCCAGAGCCCCCGGCCCAGCACTGCACCGGACCCTCCACTACTTGTCCAATGAATGAGTCAAAGGTGCCTGGGCTGCAGAGAAGGACATTCTTAGAGGTTTCCATGGGCCAAAACTGGACTTGTGATATCACCTTCTTTTCTTTCTGCAAGGCACAGTCAGCTCTCTCTCGTCTCTGGAGAGGACATGTAGTTGTCACCACGTCGCTTTTTCTCCTTAGGGAACACTCCCTCGGTCTATGGAAATGTGAATTGAATGGAGTAAAAAGTGCTGGACAGGCTTTGCCTTCTCTGTCCACTCAAGAATGTGACCCAAGTGGCTGACAAAGAATTCCAACCAGTCAAACCTCCTATTGCCTTTTTTGTTTCTAGAAGTTAGCTTTTTTGCTGCCTTTAGCTGACTAACAACTGTAGTCATTGACACCATCAAACATTAACTCGGTGTATAGATCTGTTCTTGGAAAATGTAAGTGGTAGAAGACAAAACTCTGGCAGATGGTACTCTTGGTGGCAAAGGCAGGGGCACTCTGATGGCAGGGCTCCAGGGTCCACGTCCGTTTGTCCTGGGCCTGCTGCTGTGTGCACTCGGCCCGGCCGTGTCCTGGGGCGGGAAGCTGTTGCTGGTCCCCCTAGACGGCAGCCACTGGCTAAGCTTGCGCGAATTCGTCTGGCAGTTGCATCAGAGGGGACATGACATAGTGGTCGTAGCACCTGACGCCTCCATGTACATCACAGAAGGAGCGTTTTACACCTTGAAGAGATATTCCGTGCCCTTCCGGAGGGAGGACCTGGAAGCGGCTTTTATCGGACTCGGGAATAATGTGTTTGAGAAGCAGTCTTTCTTGCAGCGTGTGATCAAAACATACAAGAAGGTCAAGGAGGACGCGGCTATGCTTTTGTCCTCGTGTTCCCACTTACTGCACAACCAGGAGCTGATGGCCTCCCTGGCCCGAGGCGGCTTCGATGCTTTGTTGACAGACCCTTTCCTCCCCTGTGGCCCCATCGTGGCCCAGTACCTGGCTCTGCCCACTGTGTTCTTCTCGAATGTACTGCCGTGCAGCCTGGACTCTCAGGGAACCCAGTGCCCCAGCCCACCGTCCTACGTGCCCAGGTCTCTGTCGCTCAACTCGGACCGCATGACCTTCCCGCAGCGGGTGAAGAACGTGCTCATTGCCTTGTCAGAGAGCTTTCTGTGCAGTGTGGTGTATTCCCCATATGGGCCACTTGCCTCGGAAGTCCTTCAGAAAGATGTGACTGTCCAGGACCTTATGAGCTCTTCCTCTGTGTGGCTTCTCCGAGGTGACTTTGTGATGAATTATGCCAGGCCCATCATGCCCAACATTGTTCTCATTGGCGGGATCAACTGCGTCCACCAAAAACCATTGTCCCAGGTTTGTAGTGCGAGTGAGGACTCCGCAGGCCTATACCTGAAG
Source organism: Sturnira hondurensis (assembly GCF_014824575.4). Taxonomy (NCBI): domain Eukaryota; kingdom Metazoa; phylum Chordata; class Mammalia; order Chiroptera; family Phyllostomidae; genus Sturnira; species Sturnira hondurensis. The sequence continues at coordinate 3,975,701 of NW_028091124.1, read as the reverse complement.
GAGGTGAACTTGCCCGGGAATGCCCTGAGTGAGCATGCCTAGTTTCGAATGCCCCTCTGAGGTTAACGTCCCTCCTGCAGCTCCTAGGCTGAGTTGTCACTCGTAGCTGTCTTTGGGATCATCTTCTGGGTTGTTGGTTTGGCTTGCAGGCTTTAGGAAGGCCTAGTTTGGGCATTTCGTTCTGCGGGCTCCAGTGGATAGTCATCAATGAGAGGCTCATCAAAGGGTCATATGCCGTATGTGTTCAGGATTTTTTTCAGGGAACCAAAGTGAGCAGGACGTACCTTGTCTTCGATTGGGTCAGGCACTCGAGATTCAAAATTGCTGAAATGAGGTTTTGACATCTGTAGATCCCTGTAGGGAAAGTTGACTTTATGTTTCTGGTTAAACCTCCGGCTTCTAGATATTCCAGCTTCCTCGACTGGAATATCCCATAGTCCTATCTTCTCTAATAAGGAACTGACCAGACAGCTGGGTTCTGACATTGGGCAGCAAGGTCTTGAGTCTCATTTTTGGCCAGGCTCGTCTGTTCCTTTTTCTGCTACAGAATCTGAGGCATGCAAAACAGGAGCATGTCTGTCCTCCTCCTGGAGTGGGTGGAGGGCACAGCAGGAGAGGGCCCCCCGGAAGGTTCGGCGGGGCGGAGGAAGGGTTCTCAGGGAGGTGCATCTCAGTGGGCCTTCCTTCATTTGTTCTTTGAGTATTGGCCGAGGGCCTGCTGGGAGTCCAGGCACTTTCCAGGGGCTGAGTCGTCACCTTGGAGAACAGGGAACCTCATGTCCAGTGTGCCTTCAATGCAATTCACATTTTAAACAGTCATGCAGTTGTCATTGTGAGTGAAACTTTGGGTGGTGGGAGAAACACCGAGTGGGACATTAGGGCTGGGTGGGTACCACCCCACTGCCGCAGACCAGAGCCCTTCTGTGGGACTCCGACCGCTCCCCTGGGACGTGGAGACAGATCCGACGGCCCCTGGGAGGTCTCCAGCATAAGATTCTATGCTCGGTAGCCCACTGGACAAGTTTGTGCTGGGTGGCGCGCTCTGCGTGAGAAAGAATAGGTGCTATTGTTTTCAGAAAGCAAAAGGAAAAAACCCTAGCAGTATAGAAAACCACTGATTACTTTCCTTGTAAAAATTTGTATTATATTTTCCATTACCATTCAGTCCCCTTACACCCCCCGTCCCCCACAATTATTCTCTTTCAAACAGAGGAAAAGGAAGAGAAGAAATATGACCAGACTAACAGGCACACCTCTGGTCAAAGGAAACAAAGCTCTCAGAATGTCCAAGTGAGAGAGGTGTGAGAGAGAGAGATACTTTCGGTGTCGTTATGCAGGATCCAAGAGAAAACGACTGTGTCTCACATTCACTTTGAAACCGAAAAGATTTCGCTTTGGAAGGCATGCACAGTGGAAATTCCATAGACGGGAAGGGCTTGTCTGTGAACTTGGCTGGATATTCCTGGTTATGCCGGCCTTCTCTTGATCCCTGGGACCTTCCAAAACACTTCCACTTGTAAGACCATTGAACATGCTGTTCCCACTTCCTGGGATGCTGTTCCCTGTGTCTGTTAGGTGGCCGTCTTCTCACTTTTCAGGTCAGCTTCAGTGTCACTTGTCCAGGGAGTCCACTCTAAGACAGCATGCTGCTGCTTCCTCTATAACACATCGCATCTCGTGATTATTTCATTTAGAGAATTATTTATTGACTGTCTCCTCTTTATATAAGAGGCAGGGGCCACTCCTGCCAGGTCCTGCACCCTCAACACCTGGCAATGGGTGTGCATGTGACCGGTGTCCCTAAGCATATAATACGCAGTCATGTGATACGTTCTATAAGTGACTGAAAACAGGAGGGGGCGGGGCCCAGACTGAGGACCAGTCCCCGGGTGGGTAGTAATCCCCACAGTCACACACAAGCGTGTGCACATGTATAGAATTTTTGGTTGCTCATTCAGCACAGTCTGCTCAGTTATCAGTATGTCATGGACATAGTTCTAGTTCTAAATACCGTGTCTGTTTCTAACTGCTACGTAGTTTCTCATGGTATTTGTGTGCCATGGGTTATTCTGTTAGCTGTCCCCTCTGGTTCCCTGGGGAGGGACACTGATGTTTGTATTCCAGGGTGTTTTTTTGTTCTTATTGCTTCAAACATTACATTAACAAAGATCAAATGCTTTGTAGTTTTCTTCATATTTGTTCTGTTACTTTCTTATTCATTTTTTTCTTAAGTGGTTTATATTTTTGGGGGGTCACTACTTTGAAAGTGATATTGTTACAGAACAGACCCGTGGAGAAGGAGGAACAAAATACTATTACCGAATGGACCCCTCCCCCTTCTCCTAGCGTCCCCCTGTACTAGGTTCGCCTTGCCCGCCACCAGGAAATTATGTCTCTCAATGCCAGAGATTGGTGAGAAGAAAAGAAATTATTGATTCAAAAGTTATACAAATTTAAGAGTAATGACTTGATGTCTTCATCGAGACCCCAAAGTCCCCTAGAATACCCACAAACGCACACAGTCCTTCCTTCCCCCTTTGCCCAGACCGGGGTACCGTATCTCAGGAAAAGAAATAGAAGTCTGTGGCTCAGGTAGCCCTTCGGTATCCAGCAATCTGCACGGGCTGGCTGGCCTCCTGCAGTTCCAGTACCATCAGCTGTGTCACCACCCCAATTTCCAGTTAATCCAAGACCACGTGGCACCTTCTTAGGGCCCACCAGCAAGAATCTTTTTACCCCTTTTCTTCCCAGCAAGGTTTCTGCTGCTTTCTAAGCCACATGGCAAAAGGGAGCACCCCAAAGCCACGTGGTCCCCCCACAGCATGGCTGACATGCCTGGGTTTAAATCCCATTGCCAATTTTCCTCTGCAGTCCCATTTCCGACTCCTCCCACAATCAGCTATACCTGCCAGCATTCCTGTATTTTTCCAGGTTTTCTGGGCTGCCATAGTAAGTCCAGGCAGGCGTGGCCCCATGTTGTGGAGCCAATCATCTTCAAGCGCTCACGCAGGCGCTGTGACCAGGGGGAGTTGCCTGGTCACTCCCATCCCCCTGGCTCAAACCTGGCCACAGCTATTTAACATATCCATGAAACCAGTTAAAGGTATAGATGTGTTACATGACCATGCCAAGGTTATTTGCAAAACTGTTGCTATGCAAAACAACTCTCAACCTCCCTGCTCCATGTATCCCATCTCCCAGTTTAGACTTGGGGGGGTCAGGACATCCTACATATATTTTTTAATATTTCCAGGACACCCTGAGTTCTGGACCCCATCACAAATCCTTATTTGGGGGCCTCCTGGCTGCCCCCTGTATCAATATTTTTTCCATTTTTGCCTCTAGCTGGTAATCTACTCACTATTCAGCCATCTCATCTCCATTTAAAAAACCAGCATGCAGTTATTTGCCAAAAAAGAAATTTGAGATTTTCTGTTCTAAATTCCATGCGAACTCAGTCTTATTGAATTGACTAGAATCTCTAAAAATAATTGAATAAATTTGGCAATAGCAAGGGTTCCTGTTTTGCTCCAGATATTAATGGAAATCATGTTTCAGTTCACCACTTTGCATTATGTTTGCCATTGTTTGTTTTGGCAATTGGTCTTTATTTAAATGATTTCTTTTTTTACTGTAGGATGATTAATGGAAGAGGCTGCTGAAATTTGTCAACTGCATTTTTACATTACATTTTAATTATTATTTACCAATAAATATTTTCCCTGTAGATTTGTCTAAGTGGCGAATTGTATTGGCTAGCTGCTTCGTTTGGTGCCAGCATGCTTATATGTGAGGACGTCATTGTACTGTAAATTGCACCTGGCAGTAACCATATCTGTCTTTTTTTTATAATTAAAGATAAGGAGAGAATCTTTTTTTTCTTTATTTTATTTATTTACCTTTAGAGGGGAAGGGAAGGAGAGAAGGAGAGAAATATCAATGTATGGTTGCTTCTCTCGTGAGTCCCCCGCATGGAACTGGCCTGCAACCCAGGCATGTGCCCTGACTGGGAATCGAACCGCGATCATGTGGTTCGCAGGCCCGCGCTCAATCCACTGAGCTACAGCAGCCAGGGCCCATCTCTGTCTTATTTAATGCTTTAACTTGAAATTCCACCTTTTTTGGTGGAATATTAATATCACCATCCCTGCATTATTCTTATTTACATTTCCCTGGTACCTCTTTAGTTCTCCTTTGTCTCCAAGCTTCTAACACACACACACACCTGATATTTTTTAATTGGTCGTACAGGTTCCTTTAATGGGTGAATTTTTCCTGTTTGCACTTAATTTAACAATGAATGGAGTTGATTATAATCCTTCCATTTGACTTCTTTTCATTTTACTTCACTATTTCCCTTCTTCCTGGTGTGTCAAGTTGCTATTTATTTACTTTCCCCCCTCTGATAGTTAAAGAATGCTGCTTGTTGACTGATGGTCATGGGTGCCAGTTCGATGCCAACTGGAACCCCCGACTGGGGGTGTGGTGAAGAGGGAAACTTTATTCAGTGCCAACAGCTCTGTTGTGATACAGCGCGGACTGTAGAGTCCCTCACAAGTGTTATGGCCCAATTAGGAAAGAGCAGGGCTGCGAGAAGGACCTCGGGGGAAGGCCTCTGTCCAGCTAGAGAGCTCTCCTTTGCCCTGGTGAAAAGTCTGCTGGAGAAATGCAACTTATGTTTTTCAGTCTTTGGTGGAAAGTAAAAGTGCACTCCCAGAGCTTGGGGGGCAGGGGACGGGCTGACTTATGGAGAGAAAATCCCTACCCCTGATTCCTGATAGGTTCATCCTCATGCAAATGAAGAATTCAAATCCCTGCAGTTTGAATGGTCCAAAAAGCACTGCCCTGGTTGATTAGAATGGAGGCCCCCTGATTGGTTGGTGATGATGGTGATGGGGAGGGAGAGGGAATATAGCTAAGCAGCTCCAATGGGATGGGGAAGCCTCAGTCTTGTTGGTTGAAATAGGATTCCAGAAGCTCCTTTGTAAGGCTAGGGGAGGCAGGCAGCTTGGTGCACGCTTCTTCCTGAAGCAAGGTCTGCATGAGAGGGCCCTGTTTAGAAACAGCTGCTGGGCTCTTTGTAAATTTGAGCCCAGCTAGCCACCAGGAGTTTTCCTCCGTAGGTATCTTCTTTCTTGGGGTCCACATACTTTGTACTTTCACTTCCTTACTGGAGATTATCTTATTCCCAGTGCTCTTGGTTAAAGTCCTGAACTTCAAGATTAAAGATAAAATCTTTAATCTAAGCATAGCCTGGTATTGGACATACCTGGAAGCCTGAAAGACAAAAGATGGCAGAACAGCAATGAGAGCAAAGGAAGGGGACCTGAGAGTTCCAGGATGTCATTTCCCTCTCAGGGTGAGGGACCATCTCTGTGGACAGGTAGAGATGCCGAGGTGAAATTCATCTATATGTAGCAGGTGCAGGGAAAACAGCCAAACAGAAGGTCAGAGAGAACAGAGACTTGAAGATGGCGAGGAGAAGGAAGACTGGTGACTGGGGACACCTGCAGGATGTGTAGGTAGCTCTCAATGTGGGATGATAAAGTGACATGCTTCCAACATGTTAAGTGCTTAATAAGGGTCCTTCAAAACGAAAGACATTTTGGAGGGGAAAATGTAATAAGAGCCTGGAACTAGAATGACTAAACTCTCAGGGAAAGTAAGGAACTGTTTTAAAAGCCTCGTGGGGGCCGGTGGGTGCTTTAACTTCCGCAGGAGCCTCGTTTCTCTGGAAGGTGGTGAGCGGTGTGGGGATCGAGGGTTATTTTCGGTTGATAAACACGTCGCTCCACTCTTTGGCCATCCTGGAGTCTGTGAAGTTGCAGCAAGGTTGATGGGAGGTTTTGCCCAGTAGGGAAGGGGCGTTGTACCATTATTGACTCCCGTGGAGCTGGGCCAGGGCAGGCCTGCCCAAGGCAACTGCGTAGACTGCCTTTGGGAGCTGTAGGGGAAGTTTGTGCCATTTAAGCTTTAGCCAAGTGCTGACATTGAACTTTGGGTGTTTCTGGCCTGTGGGTTCTGTTTGCATTATTGCACCCTGCTGGCTGCCAAGTGGGTGTGTGTGTGTGTGTGTGGGGGGGTTGTGACCAAGGGGACTTTGATTTGTCCCTTTCTAGACGAGGCTGAACATGAGGGCAGTTTCACTCAGGAGTGAAGGGAATGCTTGCTTGGAGCTGAGCTGTCCCTTCCCAGGAACAAGGGCCATAGGGCAGACCTTAACCTCAGAAAAACTCTCTGTAGCATGTCTTTGCCACAAACCCAAAACACAGCAGGGTGGGGAGAGGATGATGCTGGCCTCCTGGGCCTCTCAGATGAGCCTGGCAGGAAAGGCTGAGACAGTCGCCAGGAGCCAGAGGCCAGTGAGAGAGTCTGGGGCTGGGAGGGTGGGCCAGACAGTAGGCTCCCCTCCGAGGACACTGGTCAGTGTTCTTACTCGTCATGCTCTGAATCCAACCTGGCAGAGTCTGAAAACCGTGTGTGCTGAGCCCTGTCAGAAGTCCCCTTTGTCTCACATCCGGGGTGACCAACCTCCGGGTCTGTTCAGGACTGTCCGGATTTTAACACCAGAAGTCCCCATGTTCCAGGAAACCTCTTCGTTCTAGGCAAACCTGGCCACATTGCAAAATCTCACTAACGCCCTTGGCATTCTTTGGAGATTCTTGGGGAGTTGATTAGATCTTCAGTAACCTACAGTTGGGGGAAATTGCCTTACTTATTTCTTGCTCTGTTTCCTGTAAATGAATTACCACTGTGTGTATGGCCATAAAGAGCCAAGGCTGTAATGCCCACGGGAACTCTTTGCTGGGGACAGTGGAGTGGCCTTGTAGGTGTGGCCTTCCTCGAATGACAGTGATGGACATGTTGCCATAAGGAATCAGCCTCTGGACCAGGACAGGAGCGGTCGGTGAAGGTCTATGCTGAGTGGGTTGGGAGTCCTGCCTGTCTGTCCTGCCCACAGCGGCTTTGCTAACCGAGGTTTCCGCACAGGCCCTTGCTGTTTTCTGAACTGCACAGAAGGGGCCCAGGTCACTGGGGCACACTCAGCCAGGGCTTCTGTCCCCGACTTTGCGTCTCTCAGACCTAGGGAGGAGCGTTTTGCTTTTTATGATCCGTCATGGAACCAGCAAAGGAAGAGTCAAATATACTCCTGCGTATTCTTCTTCCTAAGGCAGGAAAGTGGATTCGTGCTCTTTAGAAAGCTATTCTCCAGAAAAGCCAGAAACATGGAAGGCTGGCTGGTTAAGTTTCCATGCTGAGTCAATTTGACTGCTCTTGCATCAGCCACAGGCTCAGCGGCCACAGGGCAGTTGGCCGCACGCAGGCCTCTGGCAGGGAGCCCCGCTCTTCTGAGGGTTTTCCTTAATTGTGAGCCTGATCCTTACGCTCTGTAGCCTAGTGCTTTGACTCTGCTCACTCCTTCCACAGAAAAGGCATACTGCAGAAGCCTCGACAAGGGATGCAGACCTTTACTAGAGCCTTCCTTAAAGGGGAAGTGCAGGAGTTTTAGAGTCTGTAGGAGGCATTCTGAAACCCTCTCTGGCTAGCTTTCCCGCCCGCCCCCCCGCTGCCCCCCCCCTTGCTTCCTCTGGGGCTCACTGAGCTCACCTCTCCCCCCTCCCTCCCCACTGCCTTCTGCTGTCTGCTGCTCCTTCCCTGAAGCCTGCTCTCCCCCAGGACCTCCCCAGCTGCCCAAAGCCCTGGGGACCTGGGCCTGGCCTCACCTCAGATTGCTGCCCTTCTGGAAAATGAGTGCACTACCTGGACCCTGCCTCTCACCCCGAGAGCGCGCTCCGCACTGAGCCTGTGAGCAAGAAGCCTTTCTCCTGTGACAGGGAGTGAGGCGGGCGCAAGTGCTGTAACACACACTGATGCGTAGTGTCTCTGTCACACGTGCGGGTGCCCGCACACCCCTTACACCACATTGTTTTTGTTAAATCCTCACCTGAGGATATGTTTTTATTGATGAGAGAGAGAGAGAGAAACTTCGATCGGTTGTCTCCCCCATGCACCCCTACTGGGAATCAACCCTTTCTGTGTATACAGGATGACGCACCCACCAACCGAGCTACCGGGCCAAGGCTAAATTATCTTCTTTGGAGAAAGATATCTGAGTCATAGCTTAATGCCTGCATTCACCCAGTGACTATGAGAAGAATTAACTGGAAATTTCTCTTCTGCCTCTAGGAATTTGAAGCCTACATCAATGCCTCTGGCGAACACGGAATTGTGGTTTTCTCTTTGGGCTCGATGATCTCGGAGATTCCGAAGAAGAGAGCTATGGAAATTGCTGATGCTTTGGGCAAGATACCTCAGACAGTAAGAAGATGCTGTACTTCCCTACTGTCACGAGAGTTGCGACCCCACATTTCCACTTATGAATTAATTCTATCAGTTGGACCTTAGACTTGGGTTCCCTGCCTCTTCTCAGTCATTAATCCCAAGCTCTTTTTTTTGCAATTCCACTCTTAGCTACTCTGTTAAACCCGGGTCCACGTTGCCCAAATGGCTCATCTTCTTTCTCTAAGACACTCAGATGTGTATGAAGGAGAACTTAATTTAAAAGTAAAATAAGTAAGATATAGTCTTTTCATATTAGGTAGAACTATTTCCCCAGAAAGCTGTTGGTTAGAACAACGAAGGTACACAATTATAGTTCTACATTTGCTCATTTAATTAAGGGGACATTCCCCTGAAGTGCAGAAAAGTGCAAATCATAAATGTATAGCTTGGTAAATTTTTACAAATTCACAAAACGTTAACAGCCCCCAGAGCCTTCTTAGGCACTACCCCCCACAGGGTATGTTCTTTCAGAAGACTCCAGTTTCTAGCCCCTATAGCAGATTTTTTAAAAAATCACATTATGTTCTTTAAACTCCCCTCCCCCCGTCAGGTCCTGTGGCGGTACACTGGATCCCGGCCGCCCAACCTTGCAAACAATACAATCCTTGTCAAGTGGCTACCACAAAACGACCTGCTTGGTACGTGGAGAGGATTCAGTGTGTAGGTCCAACCAAGGTCAAATTAAGAAAGGGGCTTAAGCATGGCTGTGCTAAAGGGCTGTCTAGCTGGGAAATATTATGGCTGACATATTCTGCTTTGCTTTTTACCTGGCGCAGCTGGGTGGGGGCAGGGGTGAGGCATCTCCACCACATTTTCTTCTGCAAACATCTGCAAGGGCCACGCAAGGACAGCACTGAGTGCTTAGAGCGCTTTCAGAACCTAGGCCATGCCAGAATGTGACACCTGGCGACCTGACCACCACATCCCTCCCTGTTGCCTCCCAGGCCACCCGAAGACGCGAGCCTTTATCACACACTCTGGCTCCCACGGTATCTATGAAGGAATATGCAACGGCGTTCCGATGGTGATGCTGCCCTTGTTCGGGGACCAGATGGACAATGCGAAGCGCATGGAGACCCGGGGGGCAGGCGTGACCTTGAACGTCCTGGAAATGACCTCTGAAGATTTAGCCAATGCCCTCAAAACTGTCATCAATGACAAAAGGTAAGAGAGAGCGTGTAGAGGAATACTCCCTGTGTTCTGCCCACTGCGCTCACAGCAGAAACTCAAACTAATACATTAAGATGTGTTTGTAAGGATGCTGAGCGCGGGGAGGTCTCAGCCGTCGGGGCTTTGGATGTTCCGATTCGGCTGTCAGCACTGTGCCAGACAGACACCGGCTCATTTGCTTTGACAGGCTGCGTAGACATGGCCTCCTGCAAAAGTTAGATTGATTCAATTGATTGTCTTGGAGATGGACTTAAATATGACTTTTAATTTTGACTAGATGTGACTATTTACAAATTCAAATGAGCAATTAATTGTTCATAATTTCTAATACAACCTGAGACATGTTAGAAATTTAGTTCTAATGATTTAGTTTCCGACAAAGATATTACTAAAAAGAAAAGAAGTAATAGTTTTTCAAAAAATACAAAATAATAATTTTGGCATCTAGTTTTCTCTCTTGCCTTCTTTCCCTCCCTCCCTCCCTCCCTCCCTCCCTCCCTCCCTCCCTCCCTCCCTTCCTTCCTTCCTTCCTTCCTTCCTTCCTTCCTTCCTTCCTTCCTTCCTTCTTTCCTTCTCTTTCTTTTCACCTCCTCTTCCTTCCCTCCCTGGAGGTAAAGAACATTGTGTGTGTGTGCGTTGCATGTGCTCTTTGCCACTTATAACAGCCACATTTCTCTAGCGAGTGTGGAAGAATCTAGTAGGGTGTCTGGAGGCAAGCATGCAAGTACAAAGGGAGGGGAGCTGCCTGCCACCCGTGTTCCCAGCACTCACGTGACTTTCTCTGCGGGCAGCTATAAGGAAAACATCATGCGTCTCTCCAGCCTTCACAAGGACCGCCCCATCGAGCCGCTGGACCTGGCCGTGTTCTGGGTGGAGTTCGTGATGAGGCACAAGGGAGCACCCCACCTGCGCCCGGCGGCCCACGACCTCACCTGGTACCAGTACCACTCTTTGGACGTGATTGGCTTCCTCTTGGCCATTGTGCTGGGGGTGGTCTTCATTGTCTACAAAGGTTGTGCCTTTGGCTTCAGCAAATGTTTTGGGAAAAAACAGCAAGCTAAGAAATCCAAGGCGCACTGAGGAGTGGGCGGGGGGCGCAGGGTGAGGGGAAACGAGAGGGCTGAATCTGCAGAGTCCGCGTTAAATTCATGTTATGTCCATTGAAGAAGTACTTTGATGCATTACGTTAGACACCCCAGAGTGTTTTCTTAAAATAAAAATAATGTAATTGGTAGTCACACCTGTAGGTAGAAATATTTGAAAATGTTTTCTGCCCCACCCCCGCAGTACCCTTAATTGGACCACACTTGCTCTCAAACAACTTGCCAAGAGGGTTGGGCGGGGCCTCCTTCACTAGGCCTCACTTCTCTCACTCGGGAAGGGGGCCAGTTTGGGAGCGAGGGCTGCCCCCGCAACCGGTGACGGTGCTGATACCATCTGCCTCTAAACCCTGTTGTAATCAATTCCTTCAGTGAGAACGGCCGCTCCCGATTTGTTTCCGTGCTTCACAAATGTCACTCTGTGTATGTCACGAAGGAAACGTGTGTTCCTTTACCATCTGGTGCCTTGTCCTCGAGTGAGTGACCGACACAGCGTCCTTGAGAGCAATCATGATTTCTCTCTTTGCGGGGAAAGAGCAAGGTCTCGGTGGGTGGGCAGCGTGTTCGAGAGGGTGCTCGTTGCTTGCGCCCAATGCATCTGACTTTGATAAAAGCCCAAAGTATATTTTTCTCTGGTGTAAGTCTCCCACAATTAAAAACAAATCAATAAATCTGTATGTCACATTTCTTAAGTGTTCTTCTCTCCACTGGTGTGGCCTTTATTTATTGCTACATTGCATGTGCTAATTACAAAAGTCATGCATCGTTATGTCAGAAATGTTGAAAAATACAGACTTGTCCACACACACCCACAAGAAAATAAAAATCGTCTGCAGTCGTGTCCCTCAGAAATGGTCACGGTGACTCTTCGGCGGATGCACAGGAGAGCTTGCAGCTGTGTGAAATACCCCCATCTGTCTCACATTCTTTCTCTGCTTCACTCTAGTGCGAGTACTTCTTGTATGAACGTTTGTTTTTCGTGACCGAGGATTATTCTCTTGTGTGGATTTAGCCACAACTTCTGGGTAGATCCACTTTTATTTTCTTCTATTTAAAAAAAGAGCGGAGTCTTTGCACCTTTTCCTGTCTGTTTCCGTGGAAAGAGCTTGACGACACATCAACAGCTGTCTCCGTTTGGTTCCTTTGTCATGAGGATTCAGGGGCCAGGGGTTTGTTTGGGAATTGAAGGCAACCCTGAAAAGGGTGTGGGGACTGGGATGGGGGGTGATGGCCGCCAGATGCTGTGGGTGACAGAGCTGAGCCCTCCTAGTAGACACTGGCTGCCGGTGCACAAAACACATCAGGCTTCTCCCCTTCTCCCTCCCTCGGGCCGCTGACGGAGCCCCGGCCATGGCTGGTCCCAAGCGGTATTTACTCCCTGCACTCCCAGTCAGCACGGGGGCCCTGGGAGCCAGAAAGCCCCTGAGAGAGCGAGGCAGGTGTGGTGTTGGAAGTGGGCTTGTGCACTAACGAGAAAAGGACACAGGACATCTGGGGCGGGGCACTGCCACATCTCAGTGCAAGGGGCTTGAACTGCTCCTGAACTGAATCCCGAGATGGTGAGAGAAAGCCGGTTCCCATGCCCTCTTCAGTATAAAGAAGTAAGTATCTTGGGGGGGGGAAAGCATCCGTGTGTTTGAAGAAACATGGGATCCCATTTTAAAACTGCTTTTATCATTAGCATGAAGAGCTGGATTTTTACAAGCGTACGAACCTTGTGTGGGCTTTCCCGATGGGGACAGAGTGCTACCCCACGGATTCACTGAGAGTGCTCACGCCCAGTGAGACGATCCTGTGCCGTGTGCGAGAAGTACCTTTTCTCCATGTGTTCTTCGCCTTTAATTTTGTTCACACCTCTGTTGGGTGCTTTGTGTTACTTGCAGACATTTTAAACACACGGGCTCCGCATCGGGGCTGGATGGTGCACGGACAGCCAGGACTGCCCCTGACCCCAGCCCACCCGCTCCTTCCCCCAGCTGCTTTGGGAATGCAAGCTGTTCACACCAGTTCCTTCCCCACACCTGGGGGGCCCCATGGTGACTCCTGAACTATGTCTACCCTCCTTCCAGGCCCTTGTGACCCACCCAGTGACTGTCTCTCGGGCTCCTGCTCATGCCGCCTGCCACCTGCGGGCTACCTCAGGGCCCTGAGATGTTCTGGCTCCCCATGGGCTCCTATGCACCTTCATGTTTCTAGTCCTTATGGCCGCTTGTTCACAAGTAAGAGAACCCAACTCGGGAGACCTTAAACAAAAAGGGGGTCCTTTTGTAAGGAGATGGGTTTCCTAAGGATGCAAGGCTCATGGCCAAACCTCCAGAGGGGCCGGGAGGAGTGAAGTCCCTCTTGTCCTTCCCTGCCCCTGCGTGCAATGAGGGACCACTTTACGCTTTCCTCTTGTCCCTCTCTGCTCCCCAGTACCCAGATCTCTCAGCCCCAAGATCCCGAAGGACACTGCCTGGGTTCTCTCTTGCCCAGAGTTCTGAAATCCTGGGAGAAAGAATCTGATTGGTACAGTTGGTTCACTCCTTGTCCAATCGGAATTGTTGGGGGAGGAATTGAGAGTGGAAAACTGTGGCCATTGGGAGCCCATAACTGTGACCCCAGGGGTCAGAGAAGAGGAAACCTGTGAGCTGGGGAGATGCTACCAAATGTGCTCACTACCTCCGTACCTTTTCCCCATTTTCTGCCTTGGTTCTTTCATGCATTTAAGCTCACAGGTTTCTACAAATACAATGTGGGGTTTTGTTTTTTCTTTTTACTTTCAAGTTAGTTCCCATGGCCGTGGAGGTGGGGAGCTCTGTAGATGGACAGTTCATGAGAGTGTCTGGTTTTACGTAGGGATTGTTCGTGTGAGTCAAGTAATAGCATCATGGTCTGAAAGGTAAAAGGCATTTTTGTCGTGGGAAGTCCAGCAGGGCCACTTGTTTGTCCTCGGCCTCAGTGTCTTCGGGTCCTCTCCGGATGACGTATGGAGGGGCATCTCCCTCTTGGCCGGGCTTGCACACTCACCGTGGGTGCTGGAGGAAAGTGGCCCTTGCCCACCACTCCGACAGCCACGTCCTTCGCAGCAGGACTTGTCAGCTCCTCTCCCGCCCCGGCCCTTGCATCTGGGCTGGCCTGTGACCTGCTTTGGCTGATGGGATGCGGCAGAGGTGACGGGTGCCGGTTCCGAGTCTGGGCTCCGAGAGGCCTTCCTGTTTCTGCTCACTGTTTTGGAACCCCGCCTAGCTGCTGTGAGACACGGGGGCCCAGTCACCCTGGTCTCTCCAGCTGACAGCCAGCCAACGGCCAGACACCTGTGTGTGAGGCCATCCCAGAGCCACACCCAACCCTCTGTCTCCTGCAGACGCACAAGCAGCTCCGCCGTGCTGGACTGGGCATGGCCCAGAGTCGCCCAGCTGACCGCCTGTAGGCTTGTGAACAACAGTAAGTGGTTCTTGCCAGGATTACTGTGGAAGCGGCTCGTCACGTGGCTAACTGATACAGTCGCTTCCAGGTCTACATCCATGACACTTCCTGTGTTGGGTCGCTAGACCCGCAGAGGACAAAGGTGTGGCTTACCCACCTCTGGAACCACCGCAGCACCAAGAGCCACACTAAGCTGCTGTGAACTCACGCCCTTGTCACCTGACTGATCTTTGGAAGCGAGAAGGCGGCCCAGGGGGAAAGAGAGGAGGGACGGCAGAGGGGGCTGTGAGGGAAAAGGCCTGTGATAATTGTCTTCTTGAGTCTATTCCATGTTTGTCAATATGTCTCCAAAGGGCAGGCCAAGGAACAATGCTTACATTTTGTGGGGTTCACCACTATTCGGGGGGAGCTCACCTTCTAGCCATCCAGAGTCCATGAAGTAGAAACGGGTTAATGAGGGTAATGGGCTTCCTGATATCAGAGGTGCCCAAGCAGAGCTGAGAACATGCCCCCTCTCCGCAGGGTGGGCAAGCTTCAAGTGCAAGTTTAACTGAGCAGTCAGGCCATGGGCAACTCCGAGTCTTGTTCAGCTGCCCTGTAATGCGTGGGATGAAAGCCTGCCAAAGGCAAGGCTCTGACTGGCCATCTGGACTCACTTGCGGCTTCGAGGGACAGGAGAATCCTTGGCACCTGCCTCTTGGTTTCAGAAAACAAGGCCCCTGCCTTCTTTGAGGTTCTTTGCCTTCTCAGCATGCTGCCAGGAGAAACCCCCCTCCCCATCCTGCAGGTCATCCGGTCCCTTGGGAAGAGGCGTCCTCTTCCCAGAGCCTTTCTGCCACCCTCCTCCCCTCCAGCCGCCCTGACCACACCGCCCCACCCTGGGGCCCTAGGGCAGCATCCCCACGCATCTCGGTTGTGAAGCAACCCCCTCCCACCACTTTCCTTCCCCAAGAGGCCACCGCACTCCACCGGACCCAGCTGGCAGAAGCGCTTCCCCAGCATGCTGGGGGGTTTCCTCGGGGCGTCGTGCGCTCCTCACAGCCCTCAGCTGGCAGAGGCTCAGGGAGGCAGTTGGAGCTCGAGTTCCAAGGGCCTGGAACCCAACGGTGATGGTTCCAGGGAAGCCTCCCCGTCCCCCCCCGCCAGGGGAGCCGGCCCCCATCTGCATTCCCACTGAGGAGCCCAGCTGCCTCTTTTTCTGGACAGCGGCCTGCCGTGGTCCGCTTCACTGCTGATGTGTCTTCGGCCGACAGCGGGGCTGCTTCTTGCGCTGTACTTTGGTTCCACCCGGGAGAGAACTCAGAGAAACGGTCAGCGCGTGGGTCCCAGAGCAGCTCTTTCCAGGACCCGCAGGAGGAAAGGGCTGGGATGGGGAAGGGCTCTGGGCGGGGGTCGGAGACCAAGGAGCTCGGGAGCAGAGGAGAGAGGATGTGGGAGTCTCATCTTCCATCCTGTCATCTGCGTTGGGGTTTGTCGACCCTTAAGAAGCTGCTAACGTTGTGGGGGCCCCTGTCAAGGACCATGAGACTAGCCAAGGTGGATTTCTAATTAATCCTTCATTTTCAGCATCTAGAAAAGAGGGGGGAGGGCCCACTCAACCAAGGGGAAGATTTATTTACTGCTGAGTGACAAGCGACGGTAAGCCGAGCGGCATTTATTATCTCGTAGTTTCTGTGGGTGAGAGCCTGGGTACAACTTTGCAGGGCCCTTTGCTCGGGGGCCCCAGGCTGCAGTCCAGGTGTCAGATGGCTGCCTTCCTTCTGGGGCTCCGTCTCCTCCCGAGCTCATGTGGCCGTGGACAGAATCCAGGTCCTCGTGGTTGTAGGAGCGAGGCCCTCAGTTCCCTGACACGAGGCTTCCTCCCTCAGCTGCCATGTCACGGAGGTTCCCTTTCAAGGCCAGTGGGAGAACCCTTGTCCAGTCTGCTAGGACAGAGTCTGATACGACATCACATGACCAGGGGTGGGGCTTCCCATCACTTCTGCCATATTTAAAAAAAATTTTATTTTTGTATTTTTTTGGAAACAGGGGAAGGAGAGAGAAAGATAGGGAGAGAAACATCCATGCGTGAGAGATACATTGATTAGTTGCCTCTGGCATGCCCCCCACTGGGGACCTGGCTCAAACCCAGGCCTGTGTGCTGACTGGGAATCGAACCAACAACCTTTTGGTTCAAAGGCCTGTGATCAGTCTGCTGAGCCACATCGGCCAGGGCACTTTGCCATATTCTTATTAGTTAAGAACAAGCCATGGGTTCTGCCCACCCTAAAGGGGAGGGGGCGATACAGGGTGTGCCTCACTGGAGGCCACCTGAGAGTGTGTCCACACAGCACGTATTTTGCAAATCTCGTTCATGTCAAAAGAGCCGGAGGGAGAGATGGCAGAATCAGCAACAGACTCAAATGAGCGCCTGTCTGAGGAAACAGAGGGGCCGGACCCTCTGCAACCAGACGATGGTGGTGAGAGTCTCCTGCACCCTTGCATTCCTGACCCCTTGTGTTTCCAGGAGGGCACATCTCAGCTGAGGTCTCAGTTTCTCCACCTGCACTGGGGACAGGAAGGTCCCCGCCCAATCCCCCCACAGGTGGAGCTGAGGCTGGGGGGTGTCGGGGAGGCCTGGGCACAGGGAGCACCTCCTGGACCATCTCTGTCTCAGGGACTTTCCAACAAGTCACAAACCTGCTCAACATCATGGACAGCGAGTCAGCCACGGCGGACACTTCTGGGGTGGGTCCTAGCCTGCGGAAGGCGCTGGCCTCAGCGATCATCGCGGAGAAGGCCGCCAGGGAGCCCTGTGTGGTGATGAGCTCCCTCATCCGCTGCCTGCAGGTGCCACAGGTAGGGCCACCTCCCCTCGGCCGCTCCCCTGAGTCCAGGGCCGGCGGCTGCTTGTGGCCACCCACTGCTCGGCACACGGACACCGGCCCTCCAGGGTGCAGGGCTGGGCGCTGCTGGGTGCAGGACATGGGCAGGACTGTGAGGCTCTCTCCTTGAGGACCCAGTGTGGCCGGGGGCTCTGACAATTTTCAAGACTCCTCTGTATGGAGATACAGTGGGTTTGGGAGCCATTGTTCTGCGGCAAGACAAGGCCAGCGGGTGCAGGGGAGCAAAGACTCAGCCAACCCAGGGCACAGGGACGCTGGGCCAGTGGGGAGGCTGGTTGGTGGGGCAGGAGGCTGGAGGACAGGGTGCTGAAGGGACAATGGGAAGTGTAATGAGAGACCGTGGTGGTCCCTGGACGACAGGGCTTCGTAGGGCAGGGTTCGGACCAGACCAGAGCCTCAGAATGGCCTTGTGAAAACCCGGATGGCCAGGCCCTGCTCCACTGTGGCTGCTGGTCTGGAGGCCATGCTGGGAGAGCTGCTGGAGTGTGGACTGTCCTGTGGCCTTTGGGAGTGGGCGGCAATGGGGTTCTTTACAGAAAGTTTGATTTTACAGAGCAGTGTGTGCCAGCCGTGGAGGAGGGGTGCCAGGGTCCACGAGCACAGGCCGGCGGGCGGGTCTCATACCTGTCTTTTAAATGCAGGTTTTAGTGCCATTCAGGTGTGGCAAGGCCAACGCCTCAGGAGGCAAATGCCCTCGGAGAGACAGTGCTTCAGGCACTGATCCCACAGGGCATGGGAAGCAGCAGGACCAGGCGAGAGGCCGAGGCAGTGAGGGGATCGCATGGCCGACGGTCGTCATGGTGGCTTCTGTGGGAGAGGATCGGGCTGGGGGTCGGCTGGTGTGAGTGAGATCAGTGGGCCCTGGGTGACGGCTGCCCCTGGCTGGCTGATGCCTGGTCCTGGGTGGTCAGGGCAGGTGGGCAATGGCCTGGAGCACACGTCCGGTGGCTGGGGCATGGGCCCTGAATCAGCTGGTTGGCCTCTGACACCTGTGCTCCCGAGTGAGTTGTTCACCCCCTGCAGGAACCGGCCAGCCTGCGAGTGACAGTCTCTGTAGGGTCAGCAAGACCCCAGATGTCAAAGCCTCAGAAATGGACAAAATTAAAAAACAAAACAAAGCATGATTAATACTCAGGCCATAATCAGTAATCGGTAGTGATAAACAGAAACCTCACAAGTGGGCATATTTTTTAAATTGACACGGGTCAAAGATTTTAGTTGTTTGCTAGTTAGTGAAGGAGCCAGGAAGATGCTAAAATCTGTTAAAATGAGAATTCTAGTTATATTCTTTGCCAGACAAAATTCAATTGCATTGTCACAGCAAGAATCGTTTTCATTGCCGTGGAAGAAACATTATGTTTTCTTTTCTGTTTACTTATTTATTTAGTTTGAGAGAGAGAGAGAAACACTGATTCATTGTTCCACTTATTGACACAGTCATTCGTGGATTCTTGTTTGTGCCCTGACTGAGGATTGAACCCGAGACCTTGGCATATGGGGATGACACTCTTACCAACTGAGCTACCCAGCCAGGGCCACTGTCATCAGTTTTCTACAACTTTCTTCTATCCCCACGGGGCCATGCGGTCACCTAGACCACCCCAGGATAGAGGTGCCCACTCCCACAGGCCCCAGAACCCCCTGCACAGGCTGGCAGCTCCACGCGCCCCTCCGGACGGCCACCCAGCACCTGTTCCATACCAGCTCCCCAGCCTTGGACGGTGTGTCCCTTGTGACCATAAATATTGTCCAAGGACTCATCTGGATCCCGGAAAAGGCTGGTCCTGTTACGATTTGGCCGTTTACGTGGGTGCAGTGAGAGTGCTAATTAAGCACATACGTCGCCTTGAGTTACGGGGGGTGGGGGAGGCGGCGATACCGCCCCAAAGCAGGTAAAACCAGTTCTTGGAGGTGGAGGGATCACAAAGAAAATCTTCGTTTTTTACGTACAAAGCACAGACACGCGTACAGCTCAGAAAGAGATACATGATATATTTGTGGTGTTAAGATTTCATGGTGGACGATTAGGGGAAAATGTCCAAGAAGGGTCCTTAGGGAGCAAGAGAAAAAAGAAATGGTTGACAATCACTAGCCTCCAAAGGCCCCAGGGTCCTCTTCGGCCCAGGGGCCCCGTGAGCAGTCTCTGGCTGGCGTCTACAACCCTCTGGGACTCGCAGTACCGACACTAGCAAAACGAGACCAGGACACTCTGTACCAGATTTCTCTGGGACACATTCATGTGTCCTAGAAAAATTTCTCTTTTCTTGAGGTCCCCAGATTTGGTAAGGTGTCTGGACTGATGGGAAGTGGCCTTCTTACTGCCTAAGGGAGGAAGGCTTCTTCCCAGAGTGCTTTGCAGGCAGTGGGTCCTGCACAGAGTCGGCCCTCCTTCCTTCGGAGTGGCTGAGTCCTGAGTCAGGACTCTGCGGGTGTGGTCTGGGTGGGGCTGCCCCTTTGTGCAGTGCTCTCACTTATAACAGTGATAAGTGCTATCTGGGAGGCTAAACAGGGTCAGAGGAACATTCCCTGGTCCCCAGTGCTCCCTCACTCGGCCAAAGGGCAGGGCAAACCCCACTCCCGGGACTCGCAGCTGGGCGGGTGCCAGCTTTGTGGTGGACCTTGCCTGCCGACCTTGTGATGCCCGCCTTGCGGTGTTCACCAGACTGAAAACAGGGGAGAGGAAAGAGATCTGCAGGCTACCCCAACAGGGCCAGCGAGAGGAGCCGATGGGAGAACGCCAGGAGGGGAGGTGGCAGAGATGGAGGGGCCTGGGTCTGAGGCCTGGGCAGTTGGACGGATGGGGCATGTCCCCAGAAGGGGGTGCGGGGAAGACCGGCGAAAGGAGAAGACAGTGGCCGGTGCCCTCGGCAGGCCTGGCTCTGTCCCCGGCCCCACCGCTGGGCCCAGGCCCTCCCGCCCACCATGCTTGTTTCCCAGGTCCCCACCCAGCGGAAGGTCAACATCTACGGCATCCTCCAGGAGATCATCCAGCAGCAGGGGGAGCTGGAGGAGCGGTGTGTCCAGAGGCTGGTGGTCGTGGCCTCCAAGGAGATGCGGGAGATCCCGGAGGTAGCGGGACTGCGGGCTCCGCCGGTACCCTGCCCCAACCTACCCAGGGGCTGGGCTGCGGGGGGCGGGGCCCTCGTTGCCCAAGGCCCTTGTCCAGTCACCTCACGGGGCTGGGACAGGCTGAGCCCCAGGGGCCCACAGAGGCTGGGGGCGTTGTGGGGCAGGCGGGTCTTTGTGAGGGCCCAGAGGGTGGTGGCATCACAGGATGCTTCTCCGCCCCCTCAGATGGAGGGGTACTTGAGGGCGGAGATGGCCAGTGACACCCTGGTGGCTCTGTCCCGAAACCACTTCAGCATGGTCATGTATGAGATGCAGCACCACCTCAGGCCTCTGGACCTCCCGGATGAGTTCGTCATCATCACCCTGGCGAAGCTGGCCAACGGCAACGGTAGGGCGTGCGGGTCCTCTGCCGTGGGGCGCCCCCTTCAGGCTGGCCCAGGGCCCCTCCTGGCCTCAGTCTCTTTCCGGGTCTGTCCTTGTCTCCGACCCCCACCCCTTCCATCTCTTCCTCTTCCCATCCTTCTCTGGCGTCCCTTCTTTTCGTCTCCGCGGGTCTCTCTCGGCTGTGAAGATCTTCCCCCGAGGTCTCGGCCTCACACTTTGGTCTCTCTTCCGACGTTACTCCGCCTCCTCCGATCCCTCCCCTCTCTCCCTCCGAGGCTCAGCTCCTCTCTGTCTTCTCATCTCCCTTCTTGGCTTTCCTTCCTTTCTCTCTCGCTCTTTCCTGTCATGCCGCTGACAGGCACTGAGCTCCACGTGGGCATTGCGGTGGGTGCTGGGCCACAACAGTGAATAAGACAGGCATGCCCTTGTCCTCATAAAAGACCATAAACAAGCAAACAAGAAAATAAGTGGAGCCCTGGCTGTGTGGCTTCATGGACTGAGCATCGGCCTATGAACCAAAGGTCGCTGGATTGACTCCCGGTCAGGGCACATGCCTGGGTTGCAGGCCAGGTCCCCGGGGGGTTTGTGAGAGGCAGCCTGTCCATGCTTCTCTTGCACATCGTTATTTCTCTCCCTCTTTATCCTTCCCTCCTCCTTCTCTAAAAATAAATAAGTAAATAAAATATAAAAAGAGGAAAAGAAGTGATCACCGTATGAGATGAAGAGGTCAGGCTGGTGGCTGCTTGAGATCAGGATGGGAGAGAGAACCTCATCTCAGCTGGGTCCTGATCGAGGTAGTGATATTTGGCTGTGGCCTCAAGGATGAGATGACGCCCTGTGTGCGGAGAATGGGATGAGCGGGAACACCATGTGCAAAGGCCCTGTGGCAGGACAAAGCTTGGCCTCTCCGAAGAGCTGAGGGGTTGCCGTGGCTGGAATTAGAGAGTGAGGGGAGGTGGTGCAAGGTGAGGCCGGGCAGTCGGGCTGGCCAGGTGGGCACGGGGCCCTGCCGTGTTGGAGGGCACCTGCGAGCTCCCGAGGGTTTTAGGCTGTAGCTGCCTGGAGACGTGTGGCTGCTGTGTGGGGGCACATGGGGTAGGACACGTGGAGGTGTGGAGATGGTGGCTCGGGCTGGAGTGCGTTTGGTGAGGGACGGGTGGTAAGGATGGGGTTTGGCAGGTGGGACTGTGCCAAGTTGTGCGTGGGAGGTGAAGAGGAAGTGAGAGACGCCCATGGGTCTGGCTTGAGCAACAGGGTGCGTGGGTGGTCGTGTCCTAGGATGGGAAACGGGGGGGAGAGACAACTGAGAGCTCGGAAGAAACCTCATTTGTGTGTACTGAGTGCCCATTCCTGTGAGGTGTCCAGGTGGGGAGGCCATGCGGGGGCTGCTGTGTGGATGTCGGGTGCAGAGGGCAGGTCTGGTCTTGGCCTTCCTGCCTGGGAATCTCAGGTGTAGGTGGAGTTCAAACCCACTGACCCCCAGGGCGTGAGAGTAGAGAGGAAAGAGAAGAGAGAAGCCCTGACTCTGAGAAGACTTGTGGGGGAGGCGGAGGTTGTAAGAACAGGGTGGAAGGTGAGGAGAGTGAGGTGTCACAGGGCCTACGGCGGGGACAGTGATTCAGAATAGGGCCCAGAAGCCAGTTGTGTCCCGTCTTGCAGAGGGGACTGGGAGGATGAGGCTGGAGAAGGCCGCTTGGCCAAGAGGAGTTTGGTGGTGTGCTGGGGCTGGGGCCTGGGTGGGCTGCGGAAAGGTGGGGCAGACCATTAACTGTGGGAGGCTCAGGATGAGGGAGGGCAAGACCAGAGAACCCTGACAGAGGGGCTGGCAGATGGACAGGAGGGAGGGGCCAGGAAGGAAAAATGGAAGAGGGTGTGTTGGGGAGGTGGCTCCCAGCACCGTGGGCCCTGAGAGCAGGCCTGTCACCATCACTCTGCTTCCCATCTCCGCCTCGTTTCTCTCCCCTCACCTGTCTTCTGCCTGCCTGTCTTCTTTCTGCCTCTCTTCCTCACTTGCTGAGTCCCTGTTTCTTCATTCACTCAAGGACACTTGTGACACCCCGAGTGTCGCCCCGAGGAGCCAGACATCGTATCCAGGGGTGGACATGCTCCGAGAGCCCAGTCTCCTGTCTTCCGTGCCCTGCCTCTCCCACTGTCCCGCTGGGCTGTTCTTTCCCTTCTGTCCCTCTCCCCTCCCCACCCCTCCCCACCCCCACTTCCCTGTCGTCCTTTCCACCCACCTGCTTCGATCTGGCTCCTCGCCGCACTCTGACTTCCCTCTATGTCCTGGGGCCTCGGGGTCTCACAGGTGCTCCCTGACTTGGCCTTGAGGGACTGTGCGGGATCGGGGGCAGGGACTGGAGGTGAGGGCTTGGGGTTGTCATCTCTCTTCCCCCTGCTGACACCCTCCCAGCAACCTCTTCTCCACCCTGCAGTGTTCGAGTTCATGCCCTACATGGGCATCACCCTGGCCACCATTTTCACAATGCTCAGACTTGTCAACGAAGCCAGGATGCGCCAGGTGATCTGTAGTGGTACGTGCCCTACGTGGGCCTCAGGTGTGGCCTGATCAAGGGGCTGGAGGGGGATGTGGGGTAAGGTGCGGGTGGAAGGGCTGCTGAGTCAGAGGCGGGTTGTCCATTTGTTCCCAAACGTTTACTTGGGCTGGGACTTGGTGTGGCCTCTGGCTCCCTGGCTTCCATGGTTCCCTCTGTCACATGTCCTTGAGGTGAAGGCGGGCAGCTGGCTCAGTGGGAGGAGGTGTCCCTGCGGCTCCGTTTGGCTTGTTCTGCAGCCAAGCCTTTCGGAAGAAGACCAGAGAAGGCTGGTGGGAGTCACAGGACAGGGGACCAGGGCCTGACACAGCAGGTCTTGGATGCTGTTTCCATCTCTTCTCCTTGCTCCAGGGTCTGATTACATAGTGTTGTCTTGGTCCCCAAACCCCTGACCTCCAAAAAAAATAGGGCAAACTGGGTTTGCTTACCCCTGTGCTGGGGTTCTAGGATGGGTAAGAGTTATTTCCAGGCCCCACCCTTGAGCCCAGCACATCAATCTCAATGGCTGGGGCCTGGGCACGCCTGAGTGGTCAGTGCCGCCCCGGGGCGGGGGGACCTTTCACACAAAGGTCTCAGGGATGGAAGTCAGGGAGCCGTGAGGGGCAGGAAGGGCACAGAGGCAGGGGTGCTCAGGGGACTGTTCTGGGCGGTCTCGGGCCATCGCAGCAGCCCCCTGGCCGGGAAGTGTGTGAATACTCCCTCCCGGAGAAAGTGGTCTCGGGCGCTGTGTCCGCTTCCTGCCCCTCTGTGCCCTGCCCCCCAGCCATGGAGACCTTCTGTGAGACGGTGCAGTTTTACCTGAAACACTTGGAGGACAGCGTGTACCCCGTGATGACCGAGGAGCAGTTTGCTGTCAAGCTGTTTCCGATGTACCGCTACTTCGTGACCGTGTGGCTCAGGAGCCGCAACCCAGAGGTGAGACGCGCCCTTCTTGGAGGGCCCTGCTGTCCCCCCAGGTAATGGTTCCGCAGCCTGTGGGTCCAGCCTCACTCCCAGAACCCCGGAGGGATGGCGACCTGACCCATGGCAGAGCTGGGAGCTGGGAGGCGGAAGACATGGGCCCCGGGGCCTCGGGAGGCCCCTCGGGCTTCTAGACAAGGGTCAAGTTTGGGGCTTTGGGTGCTGTCCAGGCGTTTTGCCTGTGGGAGCTGTTTCCACACTGACTCTATGCTGTGGGCTGTTTTGCAAAGGAGGAAAGGGAGACACAGGGAGGGGACGGACCTGTCCAAGGTCCCCTGAGTGACAGAGCTGGGACTCGAGGGGACAGCCTGGCCTCACCGCCCACCAGTGGGGCCTTGGGCGAGAACTCGACTCTGCTTCCATGGTTCCCTCTGTCACATGTCCTTGATTCTGTGGACGGGGCTGCGGTCCCGGGCCCTGCGGGGGTCCTGGGCCGAGGAGTGCTGAGAGCCACTCCTGTGGCAGGTGAAGCTGGGGGTCCTCAAGGCCCTGAAGCCCGTGCTGAACCTCCTCCTGCCCAACGACGACCTGCGGGAGCAGGTGTACGACTACATCCCCCTGCTGCTGGCGGAGTACCAGGGCAACCTGGAGGCCCTCTTCATCACACAGGTGGGGGCCGCGCGGGCCGCACCTGGGCTGGACGCTTGGTCCCCCAGAGTACTGGTGTGGGGTGCACCCCCGGGCGGGGGGCAGTGGGCTGTCAGAGCGTTTGACATCGGGCAGCAGACCCAACATGCGTGCCCTCTGAGGGACCGTGGGGCCTGCCAGGGTTTTCTGGAAATAAATGCTTCCATTCCAGCAGGGGGACACAATCCCAAAGGGTCTTAGAGGCCACATGAGGCTGTGACATGTATCAGGTTTTTGGGTCTGCATAAGGCAGATGGCTTAAAACAGCAGAATTCTCTCCCAGTTCCGGAGACCGGAAGTCCTAAATCAGGGTGTCGGCACGGCTGCGCTCCCTCGGCAGGCTCCAGGGCACATCCTTCCTGCCTCCTCTGCTCCTGGGGCCCCTAGCATTGCTTGGCCTGTGGCCGCACCTCTCCCGTGGGCCCCTTCTCTGTGACTCTCTCTGCCCTCGCCTCTGCTTCTAAGGACGCCAGTCACTGGACTTGAGGCTGACGCTACATACAGGACCCATCTCACCTCCAGGTCCTCAGCTAATTCCTTCTGCAAAGTCCCTATTTCCAAATAAGGTCACATTCTGAGGGTCCAGGTGGACATGAGTTCTGGGGGCACACCCTTCCACCCGTGGCAGCTTTGGACCTGTGGGAGTGGAGGTGTGACCCGGGCCGGCTGACACGTACTGTAAAGTGGTTGCCCATCGACAGATGAGGCGAGTTCCTTAGCTGCAAAAGCAAGAGGCAGAAATGGGAGTTAGGGTAAAAGAATAGGATTTACCTCCAGGTGACTGGGAGAAAAAGGTGGAGATGGCCTTGAACTTCACGCCTGGTGGCCCAGCACAGGGCTCCCAGCCTCGCTGAGCACAGGAATGGCCCTGGGGCCAGGTTGAAATGCAGGGTCCGTTCAGCCAGCTTGTGGCAGTGGCCCAAGAGACTGCCTTGGCCACCACGTTGAGCAGCCAGGGTGTTGAGTATGACCCCTGAGTTGGTAGAAGTTCGCCTGCCCATCCGTTGCAGGTCTTGAGGCAGATCCTGGAAGTGTCAGTTGCCACGAGGACCCCTGTCCCCCAAATGCAGCTACACACCATTTTCACAGAACTGCACATCCAGGTGAGGCCCACAAGCTCAACGGGCAGGGTCTTCTCCGGCTGGACCTGCTGGATGCGGGCTGCGGCAGGTGGCTGGCCGGGGCAAAAGGGAGGTGATGGCGGAGCCTCACCTGGCCCCTGGGCACCTGGTTCTCTGTGGCCTCACCTCCCACCCGCCCCCTCCTCAGGTGTGTGTCAGGGCCCCTGCCCAGCAGCAGTATGTCGGCCAGAACGTGGAGGAGATTGAGCACTGCTTCATAGCCCTCGGTGAGGCTCCGGCGTGGCCTGGGGGGCCTCCCCCGCACCCCGACTCTGGCTCTGGCCCTGGCCGGGAGTGACGCAGACGGCCCTTCCCTTGCAGCTCGCTCCTATCCGAAGGAGCTGATGAAGTTCTTCCTCAGCCAAATGGAGACGAGCAAGGAGGCCATCCGCGTGGGCACCCTGACCCTGATCAGGGCAGTGGTGGGTGCAGATGGTGAGCAAAGGCCGGAAGGCAGGCAGGGCCAGGGAGGCGGGGCTCCCCTAAGCCTGGACCTCCGTCATTTCCTGTTTTGTAGGCCCTGCTGGGTGGGCTAAGGAGCTAGCGCCCGTGTCTGCTTCATGTTTTCTACCCTAGAGCCCAGCCAGCTCTGTGACACCCCCCCCCACCCCTTCCCACATGTAAGCGTGGCCTTAAACCCGGAGTCCCAGCTTCCACCTGAATCTGGATGTCAGACCATTCACCTCAATCCCTGTACTAGCCCCAAAGCTAAATCAGAGGTGAATAGAAAGCCTCATTAGAGCATGTGGGGAGAGCCCTACTGACACAATGACCAACCTTGGCCTCAGCCCCTGATTCTAAACCCTTCAGCCCAAACTCTGACCTTGAAAACAAAAGGGAAATACTGTGCTAGCTCAGGACCTCACCTGCTGGACAAGGCGCCGCCTGCTGGCGGCATGCAGCCCTGCAGGTACATGCTTTCAGCTGAGCGTTCCTGTGCCCTTCGCAAACGGGGCGGCTGTAGACCCCTCTGTTCAAGAAATGCGACTTTCAGCATCACCAAGACCCTTTTCACCCACCCACTGGGCAGAGATGATGTGACTGGAGGTGGCCTAGCCATTTCTCTGTGAATGGTGATAGTGACAACCTTTTCAGCTCTGCCAGCCTAGTGGTCTTTGGAACAATTACTCACCTCCACCACCGCAGAGCAAAAGCAGTCAGAGGCTGCCGAGCTTGGTCGTGCCCCAGTAAGACTTTATTGACAAAAACAGGCTTCGGGCTGCATTAGCCTACGGGGCACACTCTGCTAATCCCCCGTCTGGAGTAACAAGAAACCGAGTCTTATACGCCAGCGACCGGGGTGTAAATTGATGAATAAGTTTGGATGCTCGGTTGGGTAGGGACCAGAACCTGGGCTCAGCAATGCAACTTCTTGTCAGTTGTCTGAATGAGAAAACTGCCCAAAGGTAACCGGACAGCAATGTTCATGAGCACATGGCGCACGAAAGCAAAGCAGTAGAAACAAACCAAACATTTTTCTATAGAGAATTTGTGGGGAAAATGAGACTATATCCATATAATGGGGTGTCACACAACCATTGAGGGTGTAGTCCGTCTACTCTTCGCGGTGGGAAAGCTGCCGTTTCTACATTAAGTTGGCGATATGGTATGAGGCAGCATATATCGCAAAACCTCGGTTATTTGAAAGAAATGTATTTGTTTATGCATAAATGGGTTTAGAAGGACACAAGCGGTTCAGTGGCTATTTTTAATTTTCATTTTGCCACGAACACACACGATTTTTATAATCAGACAGAAAAGGGACGCTGTCCCGCAGGGCCTGGTTTCCTGTCCCCCGTTCCTGTCCTTCCTCTGCCGGCGTTCACTTCCAGTGCCACCTGCCCTCGAGCACAGCCTCACCCTCAGCCCCCAACCCCAACTCTGCCCACACACCACCTCTCCAGACCTTCTCGTGGGGGTGCTTTCTCACCTCCCTTCATCCCCTCCTGCTTTAACTGGGGGTGTTGTCATCAGTTTCCAAACACAGAGCAGCAGGTCCCGTGTGCCCGCGCGGGCTGTGTTGGCTCCTCCTGCCCAGCCGCTCTGTGAGGGAAGTACTATCATCATCCCCACTGGCCAGGAAAGGGATCTGAGGCACAGAGGGACTCAGTGATTCCCCTGAAGTAACACAGCGGGGGCGTCCCAGGGCCAGGACTGAGACCCAGGCAGCCCGGGCCCGGAACCCAGCCTCTCCACAACTGCGCTTTGCAGCCTCTTGTGCCCACTGCCCAGCACTGTCTGCCCAGCTCCGGGGGCTAAAAGACTTTTCGGTGGAGACCCTGCTTTAAGGAGAGACCAACTAGTTTCGAAAGAGACACACACCAAGCAGAGGCCAAGGGAGTGAGGCATACACAGATGGCCCCGGGGCCGGGCCAGGGTGCGCTGGGCTGAGCGTCCGAAGCTTCTCGGGGAGGTGCCCTTCAGCACGTGGTGGAGGTGGCTCAGGAGGCTGTGACATGGATGAGCCACCCGCTGCCTGGCTCTCTGTGGAAGGGGCCGGGCAGGCCTGCCCGGGAAGGTGGGCCCCTGCGGCGGTGGCAGGCACCTCTCAGCGCCCAGCCAGAGGCTGCCGGCCCCCCAGGCTGGTTTTCCTCTTTCAGAGCCGAGAATGAACGTCAGGACCATCTGCCTGGCCATCCGGGTGGTCAAGAGCTCCATCTCCGACACCCGCCCCAAGGTAACAGGGCTGAGGCCCACAGCGGGCGGTACTCAGAGGTCTCCTCTGGGAGGCACAGACAAGCCAGGGAGAAGGCTGGCCCCCAGCAGCGGGGGGCGGGGGGGCTGGCTGTCTCGGGCAATGCCCTTCACAGAAAACCCAGCCTTTTCCCAGTCAGCCCTGCTGGGCTGGGAGTGGAGGGGGCCCATCAATGCTGTGGCCACTCTCGTCCCAGTCTCGCTGTCCCCGGTGTGTCAGTGAGGCACCCTGGGCGAGGGCGGGCCTTGGAGAAGCAGCTCTGGCCAGACCCTCGAGGCCGCCGAGTGGTGCTGTAAGGCCATTACTGCAAGTGTGAAAAGCACCTGAGGGACACGCCCTCCACCCTCCAAATAGGAGAGCTGCCGCAGGCCTGGCCACCACGGAGGGCAGATTCAGTTCTGGTCTGGGGTCCTGGGGCTGCTGCCCACCCCCAGGCGGTGGGTTGCAGGGAGTCCAGGATGGGAGAGTTTGGGCTGGAGATCCAGGTAAAGCTGTCTGCAACACCTGGAGGCTGCAGAGGGAAGGGAGGGCAGGCTTGTTCTGTGCTGCCCCACGGGGGCCCCAGGGAGCCCCGGCGTAGGAGTCAGGCGGTCCCCTGAGGATGGCACCATCTAAGTAACGGGGGCACTCTCCGTGTCTCTGGATTGTCCAGATGAGGCCCCTGGGTGGGCGTGACCCAGAGCAGGACCCTCTGGATGAGGCGGGGGCAGTGGACAGAGTGCACAGTGGACAGAGTGCACAGTGGCCAGGAGGCCGCTGAGGTCCTATGCAGCCCAAAGATCCCCTAATTCTATCTCGTGTCCTGGGATTGGGTGTTAGAGGCCGAGCTTCACACCCTGGAGCCCACCCAACTCTCGGCGTCCGCGCCTCCCTGTGCCCTCAGGTGAGGATGGCCATTCTCCGAATCATGAGCCAGCTGGCTGTGTCCGGCTTCCAGGACAGGATCAAAGGCTGGGGCCTGAAGTTCGTGTCCATGCAGCTGACCCTGTCCACCTACAAATTGGTGAGTGGCCCTGACACACTGACCAGGGAGCAGCTGGGCTTTGGAAGTGGTTCCCAAAGGGTTGAAGACAGAATGCACCCAAGGATGAACCTGCAGGCGTGTTCATTTGTGACACACGAACACAGACACAGGAAAACTGCAGGTAAAGGTGGACACAGCCACACAGGCAGGAGTCTGGAAAACAAAGAGATAGTCACAGCTCTGAGCACCCAGAGATTCAGTATTGGGGCACCAAGCCCTGTGGGGGCGAGAAGACCATGCCCAAGGCCACAGCAAGCCCCTTGCCAACCCCTGGGCAGGGACCACTTGGTTCTGAATTCCAGACCAATCGCCGGGACAGCCTCCACCAGAGAGACCTGGAGGAGAAGATGGTCCACAAAGTCACCATGGACACTGT
The DNA here is from genome assembly GCF_014824575.4 of Sturnira hondurensis. Taxonomy (NCBI): domain Eukaryota; kingdom Metazoa; phylum Chordata; class Mammalia; order Chiroptera; family Phyllostomidae; genus Sturnira; species Sturnira hondurensis. The sequence goes on along the minus strand of NW_028091124.1, from coordinate 3,945,987 downwards.
GAAGATCATCACCTCCGTGATCAGTGGGATGACCCACGTGAGTGAGCCCCAGCCCTCCCCCGCCCCCTGCCCACTGGGCTGGTGTGTTGCTGCCGATGGCTCATGTCGGCATGGCTCAGGCTCAGGGGAGTGGTGCAGGCCCAGAGTTCTGCGACTTTGCTTCTCCCGTTCCTGCTGCCTGGGATGCCTGGGAGCCTTGATCTTCCACTTGCCTGAGCTCTAGTTCTTCAAGATCCATTTACGGAGCCAGGTGCTCGATGGGAACTTAGAGCCCCCAGGTGCTAGGGCAGTGCCTGGAGCACAGTAGGCCTCAACATGTATCAGTTGACTTATTGCCTAAAATGTGTTTGTTACCTTAAATCCCCTCCAGTCTAGGGTGTGTGTGTGTGTGTGTGTGTGTGTGTGTGTGTGTCTAGAGATGATTTTAGTGGTTGAATTCCACAAATATTTGGTAAGTTCCTACCGTGTGAAAGACGTGAGGCTGTACACCAAAAGCGCTCAGTATGACCCCAAGGAGTTCGCAGGCTTAAGGGGAAACAGACGTGTCTACTTTTAATTGCAAGACACTGTGACGTGGCAGTGCGATAGAAGAAACGTCCCAGGGCAGATCGTGGAGGGCGTCATTGTCCATCCACTGAAGCCTCGGGCTAGGTGCCTTGTGCAGGGGGGCTTCTCCTAGAGAGAGACATAAAGAGAAGAATAACGATCTCAGTGATTCGTTAAACCCCGGCCCAGCACACAGCAGGTGCTGTGCTGGGTGTGCAACAGCTAGACTTTCGTTCCATTGCCCCGCAAACCAGCGCGCCAGGGTCTCTTGGTACCACCCTCCGTTTGCAGATGAGGAAACCGAGGACCAGAGAACCATTAACTGGCTCCAGGCTTTGAAGGTGGCAGACAGGGGAGCTAGGAATAAACTCCTGCTTCCAGTTCACCGTGGTCCCCTCTGGAGTCTTGTCCTGGCAGCTGGAACAGCTCGCGTGACCGCACTTGGTAGCACAGGACCCTCACCACAAACTCCCAGGGGCATGGGGTGAGGCCGAGGGGCACCATGAGTAGCTGGGGGCGGTCGATGGTCATCTATGGAGAAGGAAGATGGCAGGGGACGCGGGAGGGCTAGAGACACAAGAACGTGTCTCAGTCAGCGTGCCCCCGAGAAGCAGAACCAGCAGGACACACACATATGGACACACACATGTGCGCACACACACACACACGCGCGCGCGCAATACTCATTCCGAGGCATTGGTTTCTGCATTCGTGGGGGCTGGCACGTCTGATATTCGCAGGGCAGGCAGGCAGGCTGGAGCCCCAGGTAGGAGCAGATGCTGCTGCCTGGAGGCAGGATGTTGTCTTGTCCAGGGAAACCTCAGGGTTTTGCACTGAAGGCCCCTTAACTGACGGGATGAGGTTCACCCCCATTATTGAGGGCAATCTCTTTTCATCGAATCTACAAAGACCTTCCCATCTGCAGCTGGATTAGGGTTTGGTTGCATACCTGGGTACCCTTGCCTAGGCACGTGGACACACAGCCCTGCCCATCACAGTTGGCCAGTGCGGCTGAATCTACCCAGGGTGCACCTCTGCAGGACTGGGGTCAGAGGGCCCGCGCTGGTGGAAGAGGAAGTGGTGGGGTGGGGTGGGAGGTCAGCAGGGACAGGAGTTGGGCTCCCAGGACTGGCTTACTCCCTCCGCCATATCGGGGGCGGGGACAGTGCCACTCAGGTGGCCCTGACAATGACCGGGGTTGGCGGCAGAGCCAGCTGGGGTGGAGGCTGCCAGTGGGTGGGAGTGCAGTTCTGGAAAACTGAGGTGAGGCTCTCACTGTGGGGGAGCTTAACCCATCTCCTCACGTGGCCGTGGGATGCCCGGCTAACCCTGGCCCCCTCCCCTTGCCCCAGGAATTCTGGGTGAGGCTCCTGTGCTACGTCATGGAGACGGATAACGTGGAGGTCTTGACCCCCATCTGCATCAGCCTCACCAACCTGGCGGAGCGCCAGTTCCACACGGCGGGTGCGGAGTCCAGAGCAGCCGGCGGGAGCAGGCACGGTGGGCAGCACCCCCGAGCCAGCTGGTGGGGTCGGGCGGGTGGGCTGCTCTGTGTCCCCAGATATTCCTCTCCTCCCGGAAGCATGCTGGAGCCCCGACCGCCAGGCTGAGGGTCTGCCCTTTGTTCATCGGACAGACTTCCTCCAGCAGCTCCTTCCTCCCGTCCCCACAGCTGCACAGCCCAGTCCCGCCCCCGCCCCCGCCCCCACCCCACGTTGGTCCTGGCTCGGCCTTGCCCTGGCATGAGCCAGCAGGGGACTGCCGACTCCCGTCTGTGTCCTGGGTAAACTGCCCCACTGTGATCCCCGTGACTGAGCACCGCTGACATCAAACTGTCCACAAAGAGACAGGGCCCCTCTGTGCGAGGTGACACTGCAGTCCCTGGGGGCTGCTCTCAGGGCCTGGGGCTTTGCTGATGGGTATGGCTGACAGCAGAGGTAACTCTGGTCACCCTGTAGAACACGGGGACAGCAAAAGGTGGGGCCTGTTCTGAGCAACCAGCGAGGCCACCCCCTGAGGTCTTCCTCGTGCCCCCAGCCCAACTGGTGGGGCGGGCCGTGTCCTCTCTGGGGGTCCCCCCTGGGCTCTTGCGACTTCTCAGCAGGCCTGGCCCTCCCTCACCCCCTGGTTCAAGTGCTTCTTCCAGCCTCATTGCCTCCAAAGCCCGCAGCTGGGGCAGAGGGGGTGGGCGTCTGATCCCTGCTGGCTCAGGGGAAGCCAAGGCTCACAGAAGAGACAGGCACTCTCATGACGCTCTTGTGGGAGGGCCTGGGGTCCTCCACAAAGGGGCTCCGCCTGCCAAGTGCCACCTTCCCAGCCCCTGCCCCCAGCGTGGTTCCCAGCTCTTCCAGGATCAGGCCATTGAAATGATGGTCTTTGTAGACACCCCGCCCCCACCGTGCCAACACATTCACCACCCTAGGGACAATGGGGTGGTGTTGTGGGGCTCCTTCCACGCCAAAGCCCCCCTTGGGGACACACAGGGGAGGGCACATCCTGGTTTGGGCCAAGCGCTCCAGTGAGGGTTGCATCTCCTCCTTCCTTAGTGGAACTGCCCGCGCCGCAGAGGCTGCTGGCCCGTCTCCTGGTGAGTGGCCCACCTGGGTGGTGCTCTGTGTGGCTGAGGCCGTGTCCTGTGGTGCCTCTCCCTTGAGCCCCTAATTCCCAGAGCCCCCAGAGGGAGCTGGAGGTTTGGCACAGCAGAGCCTTCCTGGTCCCTGGTGTCCCTCTCGGGTCAGGGATTGTGGGCTCGGATCTGCCCACAGGTTCCCCTGCTTAGCCCCTGAGCAGCCTCGAAGCATCCCCGGGAGGTGGGCTCCGTCCCGCACCCTGGTGTGGACTCTGGATGCTCCCCCACGCTCCGTGCAGATCTGGGGTGGGGAGGGCACACGGTCTCATCCCTGGTCTCCCTGCTGGAGGGAGGTGCCTGGGGCTGCCCAGAGCACGTGGAGCCCCACTAGGGATTGGTTCCCCTCAGGTGCTGATGTCATCCCCCTACGAAGGGGAGGGCAGGGGAATAGCCATGCTCAACCTTCTGAGGACCCTGAGCCACAGCATTGCACCCTCCATGGCTGACATGTGGGAGCTGGAGATCCCACGGCTGGTCAAGTACCTGGAAGGTGAGAGGCTTGGGGGGCCCACCCTGAGCCGAGCGCCCTCTCCGTGGGCGGGCTGGGGCACTACTACTCATGGAGCTTGAGTACCAGGAGCCGAGGCTCGGGGTGGGCCGGCACCTCTGGGTTTGGTCTTGGGGAAGATGGGGAGGCGGCAGGCTGACCCATGGGGGGCTTCGCAGGCCAGCTAAGGAGGTGGCCCAGAGGGGAGCCACCAAAGACAGTGGCACAGGTGGCTGTTCTTTCTGCAGAACATACTAAGTTCACCTGGAATCAGAAGACCTGGGAGGACAAGCTGATTCAGGTAGAGAGGTGGCCCTGCCTGCTGGGACGGGAGTGGGGAGGAGGGAGCGAATGGGTGGAGGGCATTTGGTGCAGCTGGCAGGTGGGAGCTTAGGAGCCCCGGAAGGACATGTTCTCCTTCTGTTAGAAGATTGGGGAGCCCCAAGCACACCCACTTCGGTGTCTCCCAGCAAAGGAGTGCACAGGGCCTTCTATCCAGGGACACCAAGTGCTTAGGAAATCAGGATAGCGGTGACACGCTTCCAGCAGCCCAAGCCCGGGCTGTTGCCCAGACCCATGGGCCCACAGGACATTCCCACTGGGCCCGAGCTGTGTGGGTCGGTGATGGGTCCAGAGGCTGGGGAGGGTGGGTTGCCGCTCAGTGTGACCCAGCCCCCGAGAAGCACTGCTGCCGATGTCTTCTGCCTCCCCAGTTTCTGAGACACTCCCTCAAGAAGACACGGGGTTCCAACTGGAGCCTGCGCCTGGGCAAAGAGCTGAACAACCAGATCGAGAGCTTTGACAGCCCCTCCCTGGAGAAGGTTGGTCCCCAGGGCAAGTGTGGAGGCCAGTCAGACCAGGAAGGGCCCCAGGGGGAGAGTCTGCACTGTGTGTGAGAGAGCAGCTGTGCCCTGCAGGCTCCAGGGGGGAGGGGTGGGTGGTCTAGGTGGGGGTGGGGGGTAGGGGGTAGTTTTTGTTTTGCTTTTCTTTAAGCACCTGCTACATTGGAGCTAGGGCTCTCTCCTCCAGCCTGCCAGCTTCCCATCCCCCTCACTTCCCCCTCCACCTGAAGTTGTCTCAGAGCCGAGTCCCACGGGCAAGGGCTGAGATGTCCAGACAGGTTTCCGTAAATAGAGAACGGTGAGGATGACCACAGGCCTCCAGGTTGTAAGGGCAGGCTGGGGTTGGAGCTGGGCTCCCAGTGGGCCTTGCCCTCCCAACCCCCGCAGTCCGCTGGCCATAGTTCCCTGCACCCGATCCATCCGGGTCCTGGCCTACCACCACATGTGTATGTTTCACCACGGGAAAGCCTTTCCAAAACTATAAACGTGGTTGAGAGAAGTCAGAGGAGGTTGCAATCAGTGGGAAGCATCTCGTGCTCACGGACTGGAAGACAACGCAGTTAACGATGACGGCACCCCGAAAATGTATCTATAGATTCAACAGGGCCTCTGTCATAATTCCGCCTGGACTTTTTTTTTTCAGTGATTGATCAGCTGGACTTAAAATTCATGTGGAAATGCAAGGGGCCCAGAATAGTCAGCATAATTACAGTTTAAAAAAGGGACAGAGTTGGAGGACTCACGCTTTGGAATCTCTCCCACACAACTGCAGGGAGCGGCACCGGTGTGAGGGTTAGACGTAAAGACTGAGCGGCGGTACTAAGTCCAGGAAGAAGCCTCACAGTCACTGTCAGCTGATTTTTGACAAAGGTGCCAAGACGGCTCAACGAGGAACGGACAGCTTTCTCAACAAGTGCAGCTGAGACAACGGTGTCTGCCCCCTCGAAAGGGTGAGGCTGGACTGCCTGCTCACCCCATGCACAGAGATGAGCTCGCAGCAGGACCACAGATGTGCAGGCGGAGGCTAACACTGCAAAACTCTTCGAAGAAAACACAGGTGTAAATCTCTGTGGCTGTGGCTTGGGCACAGCCGTGACACAAAAGCACAAGTGATGAAAGAGAAAATAAATAAACGGGACACAGTCGAAACTAAACCTTCTCCTGCTGAAAACAGTGCCATTGAGGAGGTGCGAAGACACTCCCTGGAACGGTAGAAAATGCTTGCAAGTCAAGTTCCTGAGAGGGTGCGCGTATCCAAAATACACAAAGAGCTCTTATAACTCAATAATGAAGTGACAGATGAGCCAGTTAAAAACGAGCAAAGGATCCAAATAGACATTTCTTTTAAAAAGATGCACAAATGGCAGGTAAGTGCTCAGGACCATCACCATTGGGGGAATGCAGGTCAACACCACAGAGTGATGCTACCCCACGCACACAAGGACAGCTATAGTAAATGAGATGATAACAAGTTGGCAGGTGCGGGACATCTGAACCCTGGTGTGTTGCTGGTGTGGGTGTGAAATGGTGCCATGGCTTTGCATAGTAGTTTGGTGCTTCCTTGAAATGTTCAATGCAGAGCCAACATAAGACTTAGCAATTCCCAGGGAAAGGGAATGACACGTCCCCACAAAATACTGTACCTAAATGTCCATAGGAGCATCATTCATATAGCCAAAAAGTAGGGACAACCCAAATGCCCGTCCGTGGGTGAATTCGTACGCGAACGTGCTTTACTCATGCAGTGGAATGCTACTGAGCCACGACAGGGCCGATGTGCTGTCCCACGGAACAAAGAGAATGATCCTTGAAAACCCGCCGAGTGAAAGAAGCCAGGTGCAAAGGGCACATGAGGCCACACACTGTCTTACTTCACTTATGTGAGGTGTCCATGATGGCCGTCTGCATAGAGACAGAAAGTAGGTTAGCGGTTGCCAGAGGCTGGGGAAAGAAGGATGACTGCCGGTAGGTACAGGTCTCCTTCTGGGAGACCGAGTACTCAGACAGGGACTGTGATGGTGGTCATACCCACCGGTCTGTGAAGGTACCATTGAATGTGTAAACTCGAAATGGGTTAATTTTATAGAATGTGAATTACATCTCAATAAAGATGTTTTTTAAAAGGTTTCAATAGGCGTCAACTGAAAACTGTGTTTGTTTGGATATATACCCTTACAAGTGAGTACGTCAAATAACAATTGGTAAAGTGTACCTTACAGATATGTTCTGTAGCCAAATGCTGTAGATCTGTAGATACAAGGTCTAATCAGATGTCATGTTAAGGCCAGATGCCATTTGATAGAAAGTTGCAACCAGCATATGATAAGAAAATGCATACACACTTCCGGCCAAGATGGAGGCGTAGGTGGACACACTGTACCACACAACCAAAAGAAGGACAACAACAAATATAAAAACAAAAAGCAACCAGAACTGTCAGAAAATCAAACTGCATGGAAGTCTGACAACCAAGGAGTTAAAGAAGAAACATTTACCCAGACCGGTAGGAGGGGCGGAGATGGGCAGCTGGGGCAGAGAGGACTCACAGTGAGGCTGCGCAGGTAGTGGAGTGGTGCTCCCATGTTCAAGTGCAGATGAACCGGGAGGAACAACTGGGAAGTGAGATAGACTGCACAACCCAGGGCTCTAGCACTGGGAAATAAAGCCTCAAACCACTGACTGAAAACACCTGTGGGGGTTGTGGCAGCAGGAGAGACTCCCATCCTTACAGGAGAGTCCGTTGGAGAGACCCTCAGTGTCCTAGAAGGTACACAAGCCCACCCACCTGGGAATCAGCACCAGAAGGGCCCAATTTGCTTGTGGGAAGTGGGGGAAGTGACTGAAATCCGGCAGAGAGCAGAGCAAGTGCCATTGTTCCTTCTTGGACACCTCCCCACAGACAGTGTCACAACACAGTAATGTGGGTTGCCTAGCCCTGGTGAACACCTAAGGTCTGCTTCTTACTACATAACAGGCACTATGAGACAAAAAAAGAAAATGGCCCAAATGAAAGAACAGATCAAAGCTCCAGAAAAAATACAACTAAGCGATGAAGAGATAGCCAACCTATCAGATGCACAGTTCAAAACACTGTTAATCAGGATGCTCACAGAATTGGTTGAATATAGTCACAAATTAGAGGAAAAAACGAAGGCTATAAAAAGTGAAATAAAGGAAAATATACAGGGAACCAACAGTGAAAGGAAGGAAACTGAGACTCAGATCAATGGTTTGCACCAGGAGGAAGAAATAAACATTTAACCGGAACAGAATGAAGAAACAAGAATTCAAAAGAATGAGGAGAGGCTTAGGAACCTCCAGGACATCTTTAAGTGTTTCAACATCCAGATCATAGGGGTGCCAGAAGGAGAAGAGGAAGAGCAAGAAATTGAAAACTTATTTGAAAGCATAGTGGAGGAGAACTTCCCCAGTCTAACAACGGAAATAGACCTCCAGGAAGTCCAGGAAGCTCAGAGAGTCCCAAAGAAGGTGGACCCAAGGAAGCACACACCAAGGCACACCATAATTACATTAGCCAAGATTAAAGATAAGGAGAGAATCTTAAAAGCAGCAAGCAAGAGAAAGGGAGACAGTTAGCTACAAAGAAGTTCCCATCAGACTGTCAGCTGATTTCTCAAAAGAATCCTTGCAGGCAAGAAGGGGCTGGAAAGAAGTATTCGAAGTCATGAAAGGCAAGGACCTACATAGAAGATTACTCCGTCCAGCAAAGCCTTCATTTAGAATGGAAGGGCAGATAAAGTGCTTCTCAAATAAGGTCAAGTTAAAGGTCTTCATCATCACCCTGCCCTTATTGTATGAAATGTTAAAGGGACTTATCTAAGAAAATGAAGATAAAAAATATGAATAGTACAATGACAACAAACTCACAACTATCAACAACTGAATCTAAAGCAAACAAACAAACTAAGTAAACAACTAGAACAGGAACAGAATTGCAGAAATGAAGATCACATGGAAGGATATCAATGGGGGAGTATGAGGGGGAGAAAGGGGGGAAAAGTACAGAGAGTAAGTAGCATAAATGATAGGTAGAAAATAGACAGGGGGTGGTTAAGAATAGTATAGGAAATGTAGGAACCAAATAACTTCTATATATGATCCATGGACATGAACTAAAGGGGGGAATGCAGGTGGGAGGGGGTGTGCAGGGCGGAGGGAAATAAAGGGGGGAAAATGGGACAACTGTAGTAGCCTAATCAATAAAATGTATTTTTTTTTAAAAAGAAAATGCATACAAGTTAACCATATTGCAGTAACTCACCTAGCTTAAGGACGGTAACTAAATAAATGGACTTGTATTGGCTCAGAAAACATTTGGACATGGCAGCTTCATCAGGATCCCCCCGAGCTCTTCGCTGCCGGACTGGCCCCCTCTAGGTGGGGCAAGGCGGGTGCCAGCAGCCTCCAGACGTGTGACCCCAGCAGATGGAGCTGGTCTTGTTCCAACATTAACAGGCCCAAATCATTATCTTCCTGCATACCAATAAAATAACAACACAGTGAAATGGAAACAGATCCAAGGACCAATGTGATGTAAAATAGATTGTTGACATATATCCGGTCATAAATTTTCACTCTGTGAAACGATGTGGGACCGATGCGAAGGACACAAAGTTATAAGGAGGGCAGGGGACCTGAGAGAAGCCCTGTGTGCACAAACAGGGGGTCTCGGTGTTGTGACAGTGTCCGCTGTTCTCCAGCTAATCTGCAATATGACTTAGATGAGTTTGATGAGTTTATGAACCTTGACAACATTATTTCTAAGTTCATCTGAATGAAGCAAATGTGGGAGAATAGCTGAGAGGGCCTTGGAAACAAAGCGCAGCGAGGGAGGGCTTGCTGTCCCCAGACAACGGAAGGTGGAGGGGTCCTCAGAACCACACAGCCGCTGGGAGAACATGTGGACGAGTATTTCCATCACCATGGCATGGAATAGGCCTTCCTGGGCACGGACAGAAACCAAGGAAGAGAAAGACACTTGCCTCCATGGAAATCTCCTGAGTGACAAAACAAAGTTGTCACGAAAAGATCAAACGGGGAATGAGACCCTGGGGAACGGTACCCCCGACGAGCTGCCAGCTGAGTCTTCCAATTCGGGGTTGTTGGGACGTGAGCCTCAGACTGTGCTGGGTTTCGGACGCTGGTCCTTCCACTTCCTTCCTGCTTTCTCACCTCCAAATACAAGTCACAGTTACCTTCTAGAGTTGCATGGAACAAGTGAGATAATACATGTTTGTTGTTCTTTCAAGGACACACACCAAGTTCCTTTATTTTTCACACCAAGTTCTTAAAAATAAAAACTAGATAAAAGAATAACTGAACAGAAAGTGGGGGAAAGAATGTACACAGAAATTCAAAGAACAGAGATGAGACTGTGCAATGTGAGCAACGTGACTAACAGAGATGTCCCGGTTCTGGCCAACAACGTTCTGTGTGCCAGAAGGTGGAAAGGGGGTCCCCCAGGACTGGCTGGTGGGAGCGAAAACTGGTTCAGCTCGCCGAGGAGCAAAATGCAGCCCCTGGTGTTTGTTACGGGCTCGCCCTTGTGTGGGCCATCCAACTGGCCCTGAACGTTTATTTTAAAGAATGTGCGCAAGGAGGAGATGCCTGCATGTTAAATGTTTAGAGGAGCATGCAGCGAAGTCCCGGCCCAGAGACCCCAGGAGGGCAGAGGGCGGAGCCTGAAGCCTCCTTTGTCCTCTGCCCTGCAGAGCTTTCTGTACCGGGCCTTGGGCTTCACCCTGGCCACAGGCCTGGAGGCCAGCAAGGTGGAGCTGCTGCTGCTGGAGCTGCTGTACAAGACGGACTATGGCAAGGACTTCGACCGGGAGGTGAGGTGCCCGGCAGCCCCTCCGGCCTGCCAGAGCTCTCTGGGCCCTCGGGGGGGATATGGCGCGTGCACCTGCATGTGCACGGGCGCCTGCGTGCATGCCTGTGTACACATGTGCTTGTGCATGGGTGCCTTCGTGCATGCCTGTGTACATGTGTGCTTGTGTATGCGCACGTGTGTGCACACTTATGTGCGCATGTGAGGGCCTCTCCTCTGCCCCCACTGACCCCTTCCCCCAGCTGACTGGGCCTGCCTGCAGGGCGTGATTCTGTGCTTCGGCCTGTGCGCCCGGGGCCAGGTGAAGACGGTGCTGAACGTACTCCACGACTTCGAGGAGAGGATCCAGGAGTCCGAGCAGTCCTGGCAGATCGGCGCTTGGCGGGTGAGGCTTCCTCAGGTCTCCGGGGGCCTCTTAGAACAACAGGTTCTTACTCGATGGTGGTAAGAACCCCCCTCCATGTCTCCTACTGCCCAATGATGGATCCGGAGCCGCCTCCAACGGAGCCTGGGCTTCCGGGTGACGCCTTCCCAGGCCCAGTTATTGCGGAGGCCTCCTAGCCCCTTGCTGCTGATGGTGGGGGTGCCTGGGTGCCGGCTGGCTTGCAGGGGCCCAGGCCTTGCCCAGACCACTGGGTCTGAAGAAGTGGAGGTGCTGCCTCAGTGAGTCGGTGGGGCTGGGGCGGAGAGGGTGTAATGGCCACTGTCGTGTGTACGAGGACTCAAGCTCGTCAGAGGCCTGCAGCCAGCAGGTGAAGCCAGGAGCTGGCCCCAAGCAGCCCACGCCCAGCCCCTGCTCCAGCTCCCTGCTTCAGGGCATGGGGCCACCAGTGGGCGGAGTCCCCAGTGGGCAACCTGGAGTCACTGATGCCTCACCGCTCGGCCTTGACCCTTGCCCTAAAGCAGGGCTGGAGACCTGGATATCTACTTGAAGCCTGGTGGGACTCAAAAGCCCCCTGCCTCACATCCACAGTGGGCTGAGGCTTTCTGTTCCCCCTGGACCCCCAGCATCCTGAGAGCCCCCGGCCCAGAGCGGGTGCCTGGCAGTGGAGGTATGGAGGCGCGCACAGCCAGCCTCTGCGGAAGGGTGTGCACACAGCTAACCTCTCACAGCTGATGCGCAGTCTGGCCCTGCTCTGACTCGCTCACCTCGCTACACCCAGGGCCTGGCATGTTGTAGGTGCTCAATAAAAAGGTACGGAATGAATGAATGAGTAGAGTGTTTTAGGTACCTTCAGCCGCCTCAGTGGCTCTCCTGGTCTTGTGACCAGAGACGGTCCTTGAGCAGCCGTGGCAGACCCCGTCCCCTCCCAGTGCGCAGCTGACCGCATTGGCCCGCCAACCTTCCTTCTCCTTCTCTTGGGCCTTGCAGAAGGACCACCCCTGGAGGCGGGAGGTGGTGAAGAGTGCCCTCATGGTGATGTACAGCTGTGTGGCCCTGCACTGCCACTGGCAGATGCTGCGCACCCACGTGGACACGCCCATCACCTCGAAGATCATTCACCACTACACCAGCAGCTCCCAGGTAACTCTGGGAGCCACAGACCCGCCACCTTCGGTGCCTGAGAGACACCGTCCTCGAGCCTGGCTGTCGGAGCCACCCTGCACCCCTCTCTGGGTCGGGGTGAGGCCAGGCACTGGGCCCAGGCAGCCCACGTGAAGCCACCGGGAGTCCAGTCTGACTCCCAGCCTTGGGAGACCCATTGCCCTGGTCCTGCTGCAGCAGGAGACGCTGGGTGAGCGTGAGTCCCCAGATGTCACAAGATGACCCTCCACTTTCCAGTCTCCATCCCTCCCTCCATCCTGGGCTCTGCACACTCTCCCCCCTTCCCCCGCCCCCGCCAAACACCTGGCCCTAGACCTTTTCATAAGGGACGAGATGAGGGGCTGTCCTCAGAATGCAAAGGGACTAGCCACTCTCTTGGAAAAGCAAGGAGGAGAAAACACAGGGATTAAAGAGAACACTATTCTATTACTTTCAATAATTGGGATAAAACACACGTCACATACGGTTTGTCATTGTGACCATGTTTAAGTGGTGTTACGCGCCTTCACGTAGCTGTGCAGCCGTCACCACCATCCGCCGCCAGACTCTCTGTGTCACACAGCCGACACGCTGCACCCAACAAATGACTGCCCCTCCCCCTGGGCACCCCCCGCTCCCCTTCCTGTCTCTATGAATCTGCCGACTCCGGGAACCTCGGACCAGTGGGATCCCAGTTTTTGTCTTTTCATGCCTAGCTTATTTCACTTCGCATAATGCCCTCAAGATTCACCCACATCCTAAAAGCAAATAGGATCTTATCTCAGTAGCTCACTCTGACTCTCTGGCCACAGACGGGGCTCGATGCCCCGGGTCCCGAAGGTGCCCACCGACCAGCCCTGCTGCCCTTGGGCCCCTGACACGTGGCAGGGGCCCTGTCAGTGGCTGAAGGACAGAGGAGGCTGGCCATCTCTCTGTGTGAGGAGGAAGGCGTGTCCCTAGGTGGCTGCGGGGTCTGGGCCACAGCCTGTGGTTCGGGATCCTTGGGTTCACTCACGACAGGCTTCTTCCCTCCCTTGGTCTTGGTCTGGGCACAGGACATTGGCCTCAAAATGGCCTTCATGAAGAGCGTGGTGCAGGTCAGCAAGGCTGTGGAAAACCTCAAGGACACAGAGGACTTTCAGTTTGCCCAAAAGACGACTCTTACTGCCATTCTCGTGGTAAGCCCGGGGTCCTCAGCGCTGGGCGCAGGGGCCTATAACTGCTGAGTCCCTGAGGGCATCTGAGGGGCCGGAGGCTACGGAGATCTTCAAAGCCCCTTCTGTCTTCGTTCTGCTTTGATCCAACCGAATGAGTCCTGAGACGACGCCCTGTATCTGGCTATGAGACAGCCGGGCTCCGGGTGCCCCTGAGGTGACTGGTTCAGGGCTGTGTCGGCCCCTCGGGGCCCAGTGTTTCTCCATAGGAGGGTCCCCTATGGGGCTCCCCTAAAGGGCAGATATCAGCCATAGGCACGGCTTAGAGCCAATTTTGCACAGAACTTTGGTAAGATCTAGAAAATACCAATTGCCCAAGAGCAAGGAACGGTGACACGTGCTGATGGAGTTTGTGGGACAGCCATTGTCCCTGGCCCAGACCTCCCCGCCCCCTTACAACGCCTCTGCCCTGCACCCTGCTCTTGCTGGGTGGGAAACAGCTCTGGAGGGAAGGGAGAGGAGGCTGGGACAGGAGGGACGGAGAAGGAAGGCACATGCGTCTGGCTCCTGCCTGGACCAGGAGCTGGGTGAGTGCCGTTTCGCACCAGCCTGGTGCAGCCCTGGGGAAGAGGCGGCCAAGCCCTCATCTTACAAGTAAGGGAAGCTGGGCTCAGGCAGGGGGAGCGGTTTGCCCAAGGGGACACCCCCGTAAAGCAGACCTGAGTGAGGCGCACACACCCATCTTGAACCCCTCGCCGTCCATTAGATTTTGCCCCCTGCCTCTGAAAATGTCAAAGGTCAAGTGGCCCTAAAAACGTCAGCTCTTTGGGGCACTAACACTGGGAGTGCTGCCCCCATTGGGGTCACTGCGCCTGAAGGGTCCCTGTCATCCTGCCCCGGGACTCTGGGGGGCCAGGCTGGTCACTGCCCTGCTCTGCCGGGCAGGCGATCATCAAGGCGGAGCCGCCAGAGAGCCTGGCTTCTCCTGTGCGCACCATGGCCATGGACGCCCTCTGGCACCTCAGGTGAGCTGTCCCCCCACCCCCCGGGAGGTTCCTGTTCAGGAGCTCTGAGACGGGGCTGTGGGGATGCCCCCGCTGCTGGTCCTGGAATCACCCCTGAGCCCAGGGCGTGGGCCAGCCTGAGGGCAGCACCCGTGGGGGGTCAAGGGGGACCCATGGAATGTTTCCAAGCAGTAGATGGACGAGGTTGGAGCAGGCACCAAGGAGGAGAGGTGGCCTTGACCCCCGAGCTGCCCCTCAGTTCTAGACCCAGTCAGTGGGCACGGATAGCTGGGTAAAGCCAGGGCCCAGGGTACCTGCCAACCAGGGAATCGGGTCCCTCTCTTGATGTGTGACATGCCTCCGCTCCCTAGACTGGGCCATGGGTCTCAACTCCCTACTAACCACTCCTGTCACTTTCTCTGTCCCTAGCAAAGTGAAGCCTTTCTACTCCGCGGAAGAAAACAGCGAGCTGATGGATGTCAGTATGCATTCTGTAGTGTCTCTCCTGCCCCCAGGAGAGGACAACGAGTCCATCAGGGTAGGTCCCTCTGAGCCACCACCTTTTCTGGGTCAGGACTGGGACGTTCCCTTTAACGAGGCCGGAACCACCCGTGTGTGGTTGGGGGTGGCAAAGGGCGGCAGGCTGTGTCAGTCAGTGCGAGGTGGTGCTGGCTGCTGCAACAGATAAACTCTGAAATCTCTGCGGTTTAACAAGACAGAAGCTGAGATTGAACAGGTGGTGGGGGTGGGGACAGAGCTGCTTCACACGGTCATTCAGGAGCCCTGCTGTCTTCAGTGAGTGGTTCTGAAGGTCCCCACAAGTACTGAAAAGAAGCCGGGAGAGGAAGAGTGTATAGCTTTCTGAGCCGCTCTACCCACCTTCCATTGACCAGAATGCAGTCACATGATGCCACCTTGCTGCAGGGGGTCCTGGGAAATGTAGTCCCAGACCAGAGGGCTGTTTTCCAGGAACGCTGTTGGAAAAGGGGGACAAGTCTTTTTTTAAAATATTTTTTATTTATTTATCTTTAGAGGAGACGGGAAGGAGAGAAGGAGAGAAATATCAATGTATGGTTTCCTCTTGTGAGTCCCCTGCTGGGAACTGGCCTGCAACCCAGGCATGTTCCCTGACTGGGAATCGAACCGCGATCGTGTGGATCGCAGGCCGCGCTCAATCCACTGAGCTACACCAGCCAGGGCGGGGGACAAGTCTTTTGAGGCCAGGTAGCTATCTGTGCCTCCAGAACTGGGCTCTGGGAGTTCCGCTCCCTCCCTGTGAAATGGGTCCCTCTTAAGAGGTTGTCATGTACGTCATGTGAGAAGATGAGAAGAAAGAGCTGCATATGAGCAGAAGGAAAGGGGGCGACTGTGAGGCCGTCTCGCGCTGTGCGCCCCTCACGGCCGCCTTTCTCGTAGGCCCTGCATGAGAGCGCCCTGCGCGCCCTGGAGCAGCTGCTGGGAGGCCTGGTGTGCAGGCAGCTGGACCCCCGGGGGCTGCAGGAGATGGTGCAGGTGAGAAGCTCTCTGGGGGAAACTGGGGTTGGAGTTAAACATTGTTTTGATCATTTTATTTAGATAAAATGTCAAATTTGCTGAAAAGTTGCAAGTATAGTAAAAAGGGCTCTTGTATACCTTTCTCCCAGTTTCCCAGTTCTTAATATTTTGCCAGATTTTTTCCGCTGTGTGGTCTCTCTCTTTCACACACACACACACACACACACACACTCCTTTTAGATCATAGGGAGTTAGTTGCAGACACTCGGAACAAGAATAGTGTTTTCTATGACAATACACTGATCAAAACGAAACATTTCACACCGATGCCATGCTGTCCTCTAATCCGTGGGTGGCAGCCGGGTTTCACTCATCGTTCCGGTGACGTTCTGTGGATTCCCCGGTTCCGGACCCAGTCGGGATTACCGTCGGGGGGACTGTCCTGTCCCTTCGGTGTCCTGTGGTCTGCCGCAGTTCCTCGGTCTTTGTCTTTTACGGTCCTGGCGGTTTTGAAGGGTGCCGGTGGTTTGTTGGTTTTTTAAACTAGGTTGTTTTTTCTTTTACTGTTTTCAGAGTTGTTGTATTTTCTAGATACAAGTCCTTTATCAGTTATGTAATTTGCAATTTTTTCCTCAGTCTGTGACTTGTCTCTTCATGAATTTCTCAGTCTCTTCTGAAGAGCAGACGTTTTACATTTTGATGAAGTGTAATTTATCATTATTTTTTATCTGATGGATCATGGTTTTGCCATCCCATCTAAGAAACCTTCGCCTAACCCAAGACCACAAGCGTGTTCTTCTAAGATCCTGCAGTTTCGGGCTTTGCAGTGAGGTCTAGGACACAGAGCTGACCACTGTGTATTAACTCACCTCTCCCCCCCTTGCGTACGGGGTGGGGGTCAGAGTTGACTGAACTTCCGTGTCTCTGCACACAGACAACCAATTGCTCCTTCATCATTTGTTGAAAAGACAACTTTTCTCCACTGAGTTAATTATTACCTTTGCACCTTTGTCAAAAGTCCCCTGCCCACGTACGCGTGGCTCCATCGCCAAACATTGTCCCCGTCCCCTGACGCAGCTGCTGTGATGGCACCAGCGCCATCCTGTCTCGGCTGCTGCGGTGTGACGACACGTCTTGGCGTCAGCGACAGACTGTGTGGGGCCGCTGGCTCTGTTCTCGGCGGCCGCAGCCCACAAACACGGGCGGGTCGTCCTCACTTTATTCCCATTCAAAATACATGTCAATTTCTCTTTCAATCTCCTCTTTGACCCATGGGTTTCCTAGAAACTTCCAAACACTTGAGGATTTTTTCCCAGCGTCGTTCTGGGTTTGACTCCCATTTTAACACCATTGGAGCTGGAGGACATACTTTGTGTGATCCGGATCCTCTAAATCCACGGAGACTTGTTCTGTTGTCCTGGTGTGGTCCATCTTTGGTGATGGCTCTGCGGGCACTTGGAAAGACTTCTGCCATGTTGCATTCCTAAATGTCATCTAGGCCAGGCTGGGTGGCAGGGTTGTACGAGTGCTCCGGATCCTTCCTGATTTTCTGTCCTCTGGGTCTATCAGTTATGGAGAAAGAGCACTGAAACCTCTGTCTTTGTGGATTGCTTATTCCTCCTCTCAGTTGTGCCAGGTTTGGCTCCGTGTGTTCTACTAAGCTCTGTAGTTGGCTGGGGGATGGTGGGTACCCTGGTGGGTACCCCAGTGGGTACACAGGGCAGACTGAGCTTCTGGCCCTCCTGAGGGCCGGCAGACGTTTGGAGCAAGGCCCAACACATTCATTAGTCAAGAGCCGTTTCGGGGAGGTCGCTAAGAGAGCTCCCTCCTCACCCCCCACCCCCAACCTCATCGCCCTAGTGGTGGGACTGGAAAGAAAACCAGAAGTGACTAGAACCATCCAGAATCATTGAAAGTCAGATTCTGAGCAGGTGGGGTGATGAAGGCAATGGTCGGCCAGGGAAGGCCTGGCCCTGGGGTTTTAAGGGCCCCTCTGTGTTCTTGGCACTGTCTGTAGCTCCTGGAGAAGTGGATCTTGTCGGAGAAAGAGTGGGAGCGGGAGAAAGCCGTGAACCTTCATCTTTGGCTCATGCAGGCCTATGTCCAGAGCATCGGGGTCTGTGTGAGTGCCCGAGCACCCAGTCCCCCAGCCTGGGTTCTGCCCCCCAAAGAGTCCCTTGGAACGAGGTCGCCTCATTCGGGAACGGCAATGAGACCCCTTGGAGGGCCAGCCTGGGACTCTCGGCGGGAGTGAGGGTGAGGATGGGCTGCAGCTGTGTGCATCTAGGTTTCCTGGGACCTGAGGCTTGTACCGTGGTGCCGACCTTGTCTAAGAAAAAGGACCCAATTACGGCGACCACGTGGGCGAGAAAAGCGAATGCTTGCTTAAAGTGAGAAAACAAATCACTAAACAATAACAAATTTTACGAAGCTTGACAAGCACTACAAACGTCTAGAACGGTGATGAGCTGTTTTGGTTGGTTAATCTTCTGGCGGGACTCGATGGGACCTCTCCTCCTGCCTTTGTTCTCTCTACCATCTTGGATGTTCCGGTCTTCGGGGACAGTTGGCACAGGCAGGACGGTGTCCTGGGGCTGGGGTGTGGGGATGAGCCTCAGGTCTCAGGACTGGGACACGGGGAGAACGAGGTGGTGGGACGACTGCTGCGTAAGTTTTGCGGCCAGATGCTGGGTTTTCTGATGCCATTCTCCTGCCACCACCTGAACGAGGAGGAGCCATTATCATCAAATGAGGAAGACAGGGGCCCGGGTCACGCATAGTGAGTGGGGAGGCCCCAAATTGAACCCAGGGCTCACTCATAGGAACGAGACAGGTGCCTGGACGTGGAACCCGGGCCTGAGGTCAGCCCGGCTCCCCGGGGGCCTGGGAGGCAGATGCTCGGGCAGCAGATGGACGGCAGCAGCCTCTCTTGTCCCAGACCGGGTGGTGTCTTCAGAGCAGAGGTCCCCCTCTCTGGCCACCCATGCCCCTGCCCCTGGGCAGCACCTGGTGTGCAGGAGGGGACGGACGGTGTGATCCCTGAGGCCTCCTGTCCCTCAGATCCCCCTGAAGCTGGGGCAGTTTGGCACGCTGGTTGGACTCATCGCCCCAAGCACCTGCGACTCCCATGAGAGAACTCGCATGGCCTCAGCAGATGTCCTGTCCTGCCTGCTGGACCTTCACGGTACATGGACAGTGGGACCAGCCTCTCTAGGTCAGGAGGGAGGGAGAAGCCATGGAAGCTTCTGCAAGGAGAGGCTTCTTAGTTCAGCGTCACTCCCTGTGGGCCTGTGCTGAACACTCAGGGGCCCCAGTGTGACAAGGCCAGCTTGCACACACCAGGGGCACAGCAAAACTGGCTAGAGATGAGCTGAGGGGAGGCCATCAGAGGCGGAGAGTGGGCCTTTGGCTTGGTGGCTAGTGGGGTCTGTGGCGGAGCAGACATTTGGGCTGAATGTGGAGGTGGTATGGGGCCCAGTGAGGGCAACGGCAGGAAGGCCGGGACACCGGATGCTGCAGTGCGGTCCGGTCTGCAGAGCCCAGGGGCCGCAAGCAGGGAGGCAGGAGGACGCCACGCCTGCGGCTGCACCTTCTGTCGGTGCTGCTCACGCCGGAAACTGTGTNGGGCACAGCAAAACTGGCTAGAGATGAGCTGAGGGGAGGCCATCAGAGGCGGAGAGTGGGCCTTTGGCTTGGTGGCTAGTGGGGTCTGTGGCGGAGCAGACATTTGGGCCGAATGTGGAGGTGGTATGGGGCCCAGTGAGGGCAACGGCAGGAAGGCCGGGACACCGGATGCTGCAGTGCGGTCCGGTCTGCAGAGCCCAGGGGCCCCAAGCAGGGAGGCAGGAGGCCGCCACGCCTGCGGCTGCACCTTCTGTCGGTGCTGCTCACGCCGGAAACTGTGTTCCCAGCAGCAAGCCAGACCTGCTCTTCCTGGGACGATTCCACAGAGCAGGAGCTGGCCCAGTGTAAGGAGGACCTCCGGGGCGCGGTGGTGGAGACGGTCTTCAGTGTGTCCTCCAGAATTGCCGAGGTGATGAGTGGGGAGGGCAGTTTGAGCCGCTGGGCTGGTCTCCAGGTGCCTGGGCCATCGCTGGGGGCAGGTCCTGGCTCAGCCTGGCCGCACAGTCCCTACCCTCCTCTGGTAGTCACAGCTCCCGGGGCCTTTGGGCCAGCTTGTGACATCAGTCCTCAAATGGCCTGCATTATGAAGGTCCCCATGGGGACCTGGCACACGGGAGGTGCTGAACCGTCCCTGGCTAGTGTCTCCTTACCCTTACGATGTGCTACACCGAGGCTGGAGGGGCCCCAGAGAGACAGGAACACCAGGCATGGGCAGGCTGAGGGCATGCTGGTGACGGAAGGTGCCCAGTGCCACCCAAACTCTCGGGGCTGTAGAGGGGCGAGGTCACGTCTGCTCAGGGGGCAGAGGAGCTTCCTGGAGGAGGGGGCATTTGGAGTGGCAGGACAGATCAGGGGTGGTGGGGGTAGCTTTAGGGCCTAGAGCACACCCTGAGGGAAGGCTGCAGGGAATAAAGACAGGATAGGGAGGGGTTGGGGTGAGGCTTCCTGTGGGGGGCAGTTCAGGGAGGCTGGGGCAGGTGATGGGGAGTGGGAGGTGGAGGTGTATCTGGGAGGCTTTGGAAAGAGTGACAGGCATCCTGAGCAGGCCCAGGATAGCACTGAGAGAGGCTGGGAGGCAGGGAGGCAGGTGGGGAGGAAGGAGGGGACCTGGGGGCAGGGGCCGTGCTGTCCAGCAGGAGAGGAGGTTCCATCCATGATGACCGGAGGGCCTGGAACTCAGCTGTCGGACCCCAGGAATGGCCCGCTCTGGTCCTAGGTGGCTTGCAAGCAGTTTAGTTGTGATGACGTGGTCTCGCTCATCCAGAAGCTCTGCGAGAACATCGGGGCTGTGGGCCTCCAGCACGACCTGGCCTCCGTCACCTGGATAGGCGCCTTCCTCCAGAGGCGGGTCAAGGATCTGGAGGATAAGGTAGCGGGACTGGGCTGGGCCATGTGCGGCTGGGCCATCCAGGATGGAGGGACTGGCCGAGCCAGCTGCCCTTGCTGACAGTGCCTCCTAGACCCCTGGCTGTACGGAGCAGGAGGCAGGAGAATTCTAGAATGAGAAAGAAAGGGTTGAAGGTACGTGGGTGGATGGGGGACTAAGGCCTGAGGCTCTCTCTGTCTGAGCGCTCTACCTCCCACACCAAACACCTGATAAAGCTCAGGAACAGGCCAAAGGATCCGCTGGAGGGGTGCTGGCGGTCAATCTGCCCCAGCTTCACCTCCGGCCGGAGTCCCTGGAGGAGGGTGTGTGGCAGAGTGAGGGCAAGAGGCCTGTGGGAGCCAGGCAACCCTGGTGATGCTCCCCACGGCAGGTGGCTGAGATCCTGGGTGCCATCCTGGTCCACCTGCCCATGGTGGACCCCCCGGAGGTGCGGCAGCGCCTCGTCAAGGGCGTCCTGCTGCTGGCTCACCACCACCGGGAGACGGTGCTCACGTCGCTCCTGAGGCAGCCCCTGCCCATGCAGAGGTGGGTGCCCCAACTCACCCCCGCTGCCTTGTCTCTGCACCTCCCTCGAGAGGCACAGCCTCTGGGGAACTGCGTGCCCAGTTTTGTGAATTCTGCAAGGCAGTTAATGCATCTCCTTGTTCCACTGGATCTTATTGGACTTGTCTCTTCAGAACCCACCAGGATGCCACCTCCCTGTACCTGAATACCCAGGTCTCTCCTGTGCAGGGCCCCCTTCCCTTCTCAGCCAGGCCACAGGCTGTGATGTGGGGACTAGGAAAGCCCCTTAAGACTGTAGTCCGGCCAGCCACCTGACCCCTGCAGGCCTCGCTCCCTCTTCCTCAGAGATGCGCTGGTGGGAGGAAGGGCGAAGGCACCGGCCGGCGCCTAGGGCCAGCCTGACACAGGTCAGGCACTTGGAGGCTTTCACCACATGTGTCCATGGGTCATCAAACAGGGGGCCCAGGGGGGACCTCTGAGGTCACCTAGCTGTGGAGCTGGGGCTTTGCAGGGGGCCGTGGCTTTCTCAGGGGTTCCACGATCCAGAGCACAGAACAGTGGCTGAGCATGGAGCCAGGGACCTGGGTTCTAGTTAAGAACTTCTGGCAGCTCACTCCAGCTCCCTGAGACCAGCCTCCGGAGTCTGCTACTCGGGGTGCTGCTGGGGGTCCCAGGAGGCTCCTTCTGGCAGGGCGCGCGGCAGGCAACCCGCAGCTCCCGTCCTCTGTCTCTGGCTAGCCACCTGAAGGAGGTGTGGCTGGCCGTGGCGGACAATGTGCCCTTTGCTCGGTTGATGCTCCGTGGGCTGATGGGCCGGCTGCAGTCACGGTTCACTCCCAGGGCCACCGCCACCTCGAAGGCCGATGTCTGGCGCCTGGCCGCGGTGGACCCCCTGATGGTGAGTTTCGGGGACCAGCCCCAGGGCTCTGTAGGGGTCCGAGTGGGAATCCGGTGCCTGCTGACCCTCTCTTCGCAGATCCTCTGTGCCATCCAGCTTCTCATCGAGAAGGTGGACAAGGACGATGCGCTCTGGGACCTCTTCCCGGACCTCATCTACACCCTCCTGATGCAGCTGGGCAGCAGCCAGGGGCCCGAGGCTGTGTCTCCCGTCCTGAAGACTTGGAGACTTGTCCACACAGGGACCCTGCCTGGGGACATCAACCCGCAGAGGTGCTCTCCAGGGCCTGGGTGGGGTGTGGCCTTGGGCAGCACCCACTGAGAGGCCCTCCTCACCTGCTCCTGGTGGGAGGGGAAGCCTCTGGAGGATGACCTTACTGACAACCCTCCCTCCCCCGTGTCCAGCACAGGGCAGACCAGTCATAGCCCCTTGAGCAAGGCCCGGCAGGTGTTGGGAGCCTGCTTCACAGACCTGGGTGGCGTGCTTGCCCCTCTGAGGTGCCGTGGGTGCTGCCACGCCATGACACGGTCCCGCCTCCTTCCAGGGTCACAATCAAATCCATGCAGCTTTTGTTCGAGAGACTCAGCAGCGAGCGACTGGTGCACACCCTGGAAGAGCAGGGCGTGTGGGCCCTGCTGGGGAGCAGCCCGACCTTCCTTCAAGGAGTGGGCTTGCTGGCCAGGTGGGTGCCCCGGCTCCCGCGGGGACGGGCAGCGCGACTTGCAGAAGGTCTAGGTGACGGCGGGACGCCTTTGGGAGGGTGGGAGCAAGCAGAGGCGTAGGGAATGCTTTCTTCTACCCCTTCATGCCCTGGAGCAGGAGATGCGAGGCTGAAGGCTGCTCGGGCTTGGCCAAGGCCACACAGGGCTTCTGAGCGGGGCTGGGATGGGGAGTCCCAGGTCCTGATCGCCCACGAGCAGCCCTCGTTAGAATTCTTTTTATAAAAAGATGATAGAGAGTGCCCTCTGGTGAGGAGGGCGAGGCCCAGAGGTGTCAGCCCGGCCCACAGGTACCCAGCTCCCCTATGGCTTGGGTTGGCTGGAGCTGAAATACCCGCCCTGCCCGGTGGGCTGTGGTCCCCCCACAGGCTGTGCATCCAGAACTCGGAGGGCTCCTGGCGGAGGCTGGCGGAGCTGGTGCTCAGAGGCATGGCCTCAGAGGCCCTCGGCTGCCGCATCAGCAGCACAGCCATCTGCGTGGAAGTGAGACACAGGGCTGGCTGCTGGGGGCGGGGGGTGGGGAGGAGGAGTCGGTCTCCCCCAGCTCTCTTGGGGGACCGATTTCAGGGGCAGGCACTCAGGCGCTGAGGGGCATCTGAATGTTGGCACTCCAAATCCCACCCTTGCCACGGGGAGACCATTCTGTGCACTGGATAGAGTCATGCAGCCTGCCGGTGTGGCTGGGAAGCAGGCCTCTCACGGGGGTAACGGCAATGAGTTCTCCTTTCCAGTTCATGAGAGACCCAATTCTGTACCAGGAGAAGCTGCTGAAGCCGGCCGTGCTGCTGCTGGAGCAGGGAGTGGGCCAGAGGGATGAGGCCCTGCGGGTGCTGTCCCTGCGCGCCCTCGGCAACATGGCCCTGGGCGCCCCCAGGAAGGTGCTGCGCCCTTGAACCCCTGGGCCCAGGATGCAGGGCCCCGGGGGCCTGGTGCCGGAGTGTTCTATTACACGGAGGTCAGCCCCGGCACTGAAGGCTGGCCGTGCCCACTCTCAACCCCCAGGTGAAGCAGTACCGGAAGCTGCTCCTGGAGACCTGTCTGTGCGCCCTGCGGGGTGTGGGCGGCACCCGCGTGCCCTGCGCGGGCATGGAGGCCCTGGCCAAGATCCTGGCCCAGCTCCGCGAAGGGGACGTGGGGTCCTTCTTTGACGCCATCTCGGAGCAGTGCAGGTCCTTCTTTGACGACGTAAGTTGGACGAGAGCCCCCCTGGGTCCAGGCCCCCAGGGGGCTCCGCCGATGCTTTGCTGGAGCTGACAGGGGGGCAGGTCCGCTTGACGCTGACGGGTCGATGGGCCGATTGTGGAATCTTGCAAAAAACAAACACACGAACATCTCCTTACAGTGCCCACGGGACCCTTCTCCCTGCTACTAGGGGATGAGCTTCCCTTCCAATCCCTGCAGCCCCCAGGTGCAGCTCTCGGGGCCCTGTGACCAGCGGGGTGGGAACCCTGAGGGGCAGTGGGTGAGGCAGACTCAGTGCAGCCTTCCTCTGCGAAGCGGAGGGCACGCGCACGTGAGTGAGGCCCAGTCGGGGAGCCCTGCCAGAGAGCCTCCGTCCTGACGGGGCGATCCAGAAGCCTTCGCAGGGGTCGGGGCATGTGAAAGGGCTTTGTCTGGGGCATGGCTGCGGTTTTGCTGGGCTTGTAGCTCCCGCCGGGTTTCAGAGACACCCTCTACGTCTCGGTCACAGGAGAGCGAGCTGCTGCGCCTGCAGGCCTTCCACCTCTTCGGTGCGCTGGCCAAGGTGGTCAGGGTCTCCAAGAAGCACTTCTTCAAGGAGGAAGTGAGGAAAGCCTGGGTCCCCCTCCTGCTGCACTGCCAGGACCCCTGCCCCGACACAGCCCGAGTAAGACGCTCCCTCAGCTTTGGGCCCCGAAGTCGGGGCCCGCTCGCCCCGAAAGGGAAAACGTTCTCTGGGTCTGCTGGCTCAGCCACCTGTGGGCTCCCCCACCAACCCCAGGTCCATCTCCCCTTTCCCATCTGTCCCCACTCATGAGCCCAGAGGCCACATGCCAGGCTGGCGAAAGGGACCATTCCAGGTGACCCACAGACCGACTTATGGAGGAGTCGGCTTTGTGGGGGCTCAGTTTCCTTCCTCCCCGTTACCTCCACCGATTGTCCTTTTGCCAGATTCACTGCTGTGTTAACGTTCAGTCACATCGGAAACTCACCCAAACCTCCCTCCCCTCCCCTGCTCCCCGAGGGGTAGGCTTGTGGGGGGAGGGGTGGCCTGTGCCTGGCTCTGCACAGGGTTTCTCCTCCCTCCCAAGTCCCGGCTCCTCTGATGCTTTGGATGGGAGGAGGGAGGGCCAGGGACCCATCTTCCAGTCTAACCACTGCCTCTCAAGCCAGCGCCGGCTGGCTGGGGACGTCATGCTGGGGACCTGTCATTCATGCACGGCCCATGACCCTGACCTCTGTCTTCTCCCTCCCTGTCCTCCTATACAGACTGGGGACAAGGTAGTGGACCGGTGGCTGGGATGAGGGCTGGTCTGCAAAAATCAAGGGACAGATACAGTTGTGGGAATATTGCTGGCTATGAATGAGGGGTCCTCGACAGCTCATTTTTAACTCGGTCCTTAGTCCCCAGATCTGGGGTCACAAGGCCCCTCAGTCCTGCTGCTGCTACAAGGGCTGCATGTGGGGCGGGGGGGGGGTGTCGACAGGCACCCTCAGGGAGGTGAGGGGAGTCCCACTGTGCCCCGCCCCCGACTGTTGGCACTCATCCTGCCTCCCTGCCTGGGCTGTGCCTTAGGGGCACTGGTGGTCCAGGGCACAAAGGTCACCTCTTGGAGACAGCTTCCATCTCCCTCTGTCAAGGGCTCCCACTGTGATTTCACATTTATCAGCAGCTGCCCAGTCAGGTGACCGAGGGGCTCTGAGGAAGGAGCCACAAAGAGGACAGGCACTGGTCCCTGGGGACGGGGAGGGCCAGAGACTAGCCCAGCCAAGGCTGCTGCCCCTGCTACCCCTGGGGGGGCAGATGCCCAGCCTCTCTCTGCCTGCCCTCCAGTCTCCTCTGGGCATTGTTCTGGGACCTGACCCCCCCAGTGGCCAGAGCCCCGAAGCCCAGCTGGTGCAGCATTCAGGGGTGGGAGGAGCTGGGTGCAGGGTGTCTGGCGGGTGAGAGGGCTCACCCAGGTCCTGCCAACCCCAGCCAGGCCCCAGCCCAATGCCCTGGAAGGGCAGGTCCCTGGCAAGGCTGCTGAGGGGGCAAGTGGGTCGCATCTGCCCCCGAGGGGCTTTTAGGGGGGGCGCACACAGCCTACACCTGGGGGGGCGGGGATCTGGTCCCAGGGGCCCCCCCAGGGATCCACCCACCTGCCACCCTCCAGCTTCCTGGGGCTTTTCCAGGCCGCCCTCTGGCTTTCTGGGCAGCCCGGCCTCGGGCCAGCCCCGGCCCCCTGGGAACCCTGCCTGTGGCCCGATGTGGCCCCACTGTCCTGCCCTGTGTCCCCACAGGCCTGTCTGGAGGCCACGTGTCAGTGTGCGCGCTTCTGGGGCTGCAAGGCCCTGGCAGACTCCTTGGTGCGACAGGACGGCTGCGAGGCAGACGAGGTGACGGCCATTCTCCAGATGACCCTGTGCTCCATGCTGGTGAGGACACTGAGGGTGGCCATCCTGCTGGAGGTGGCTGCCCAGTGGCCTGGGGCTTAGGGTCTTGGTGGCCATGGAGGTCTATCTCATGACCCTGTGTTCACCCCCTAGATGGGGCTTGTTGAGGTCAGCACTGTCTGACAGAAATGTACACCAGCCACACACCCATTTTTAATTTTTCTAATACCCGTGTTAAGAAAAGTGAAAAAATTTAATCATAGGTTTTATTTAACCTGGAAGACTGAAATCATTCTCATTTCAACAAGTAATCAACATACAAGCTGTTAATTCAGGGTGGTCCCATTTCCGGTGCTTAAGGACCACACATGGCCATTGGCTTCTGGACTGGACCCCATGGGACGAACATGGTCCTTCTCTGGGTCAGACAAGAACGTGACGGGGGCTGCAGGTTGCCCGGGTTCTAATCTGCTGCACGGCGCTGGGACGGGCACCTGCCCTCTCTGGGCAGGCCCTCCCCGTCGGACAAGTGGGAACACGCTGCTGCTTGAGCAGCCCGGCCCCATGTCCCTTGTTTTCCTGCAGACGCAGAAAAAGCCTGCTGTTCTCTATGGTTTCTTGCTGGAAACAATGACCTATATTAAAAGTAACTTGTCCAGGATCAGAATGGCTTCCTGCAACCTGGCAGGTAGGGGGCAGATGCCTCCTGATGCAGGAGGGCCCTTGATGGCCATAGGCTCAGAGCCGGGGCTGGAGGGGCTGGGGACAGGTGTCAGGGCCAGAGCTCGGGTGGAAGTCCCCTCTGGGCCTCCTGTCTCACCATGCTGCGTACCTGCCTGACTGTCAACTTGGCGTCCTGAGCGGACACCACAAAAGGTAGAGCCAGGCCTCTGGCTGACCTGCCCTGTGTGGTGAGCCCCGCTCTGGCCACCATTTAGGGATTATTATGAAGCAGATGTCTGAGCATTACCTGAAGAAGCTGGACTTCGCGGCGTTACGAAATTGTAAGTCGTGGAGACTCAACTGTACCTGTGGAGCCCAGGGGAACGCCGAGGGAACTGCCCACTCCCCCCCGCCTGGGGCTTTTTTGGGGGAGTCGAGGTTGTAAGCAGGGCACAGAGAGACGGATGGCCTTGCAGAGGGCTTTCCAAGGAAGACAACCCTCTTTGGGGGGGTGCCCCTTTGTTCCCTGGCCTGTGTCCTCTTCCCCTTCACAAACATTTATAAAATGCTTCTGCCCCAGTTCCTTCAGCTGATCCAGGTGGCAACCAGGTTCTGGGGGATCCCTCTGTCCATTTCACAAGGGGAGCCCCGGGCGATGGGAGATGTGCATTAAGACACAGCTCCACGGGCTGCCTGCTGACTTCGAACCCGGGGGCTCCATGTTTGCAGCCCTTTGCCTGGCACTGGCTCCTGGGCCTCGGTGGGCAGACGTGCGGGCTGGGGGCTCGGCCAGCCCGCCGGGGTGCTGATCCTCCCATTCCTCTCACCCGCAGCTCTCCAGGAGCTCCAGCTGGACTCGGACCCTGGGGTCCGGAGGGCTGCGCTGGACACCCTCCAAATCTTGGACACCTGTAGTCAGCAGCGGCTTTCCACTGCTCACGAGGGCATCTCCTAGGTGGCCGGAATGGAAACCACACTGCGCACCCTACCCACAGCGGGTAGGCCGCGGGGATTCACAGTAGTTTGTAAGGAAAGCGTTATTCTGAGAAAATCGGTCCCTTCCTTCCCACTGAAATAAACCTCCATTGCCACGTGGACTGCAGGTTCCGGGCTGCAGTGACAGCACCCCAGGGCCAACACAGTGCCAGGGGTTGTCCTCGCTTCCCCGAGGGTGTGCTAAGGTCCAGTAGCCCCTCCCAGCCCGAAGCTCGGAGTCCGCCTTGGTGTCTTCACTTGCACCTCTGCCTCGTCTGTCCATGCAACGGCACCCACTGCCTGAGGCTGTGCCAGGCAGTGGGGAACAGGTTTCGGGGCAGCCTCTGTGCCCAGGGGCCCCACTGAAACAGGGGAAGGAGGCATCCCCCAGCCAAACATCGCACCCACTAGAGGGCAGCATCCTGAGGTTTATCGGACATCACTGGCACAGCCTCCGCGCTGGCTCCCGGGCCCTTCTGCCTCACCGCCCTCTGCTGGACGACAGAGGGCATCAAAACCCCGACTTTCCAGGCTCCCTGGCAGCGAGCGTGGCCAGAGAGTGACCTTAGCACAGGCGGGCTGGGCCAGGGGTTGGGGCCGAGGCAAGGCACAGGCGGTTTGGGGCAGGAATGACAGTCCTTCCTGACAGAGAAAAGGAGCTGCACCCTTGGCCAAGCCAGCAGCTGCCACCAGCCTCCTCACGGACTCGCAGGCTCGGGACTGGCCATGCCCGCCCCCCAACCGAGTCACACACCGAGGCTCTCACCTCAGTGTGAGGGGAGCTGAGACGGGCCTTTACTGCGGGATTAGTGCCCTTATAGGAGCCACCAGCACCTGCCATGGGAGGCCAGCGGGGTCTCGAGCCCTTGGCCTCCAGAACTGGGAGAAATAAACACCTGTCGTTTGGGCCACCCAGCCTGTGGGACTTTATGAGGTAGCCTGAGCCAACACACACAGGTCACGTGGCCCCAGCCCAGGGACGTGGCTGGGAAAGGAACACGACTCTCAGGACAGTGACAGCCTGGGGGAGGGATGGGAAGGGAGACATCATCTTATCTGGAATCTTTTACTTAAAATAAAAAGTCCATAACATGTGGCAATGAAACAATCAGCACGGGCATGGTCGCAGTGCCTAGAACGCCTGAAAACGTTTTGCTGCACAGGACGCTCTGCCAGCGGCGCCAGGAGGGGCCCCGAGGCGGCGCGGGTGCGCGCAGCTGCCAGAGCGTCCAGGGGGCCTTCACGGGGCTGCTTAAAGGCAGCGCGCTCGCCTCCAAAACACAGAACATTACTCTTTACGGGTGAATCACACTTTCGTTTGCTACCTCCCGATCTGGAATGTGCCACGTCCCTGGGTCTGGATTTAAAAGACTAAGCAGCTATACTTTTCAGGGCTTAGACTTAGGCTTCCTAGCAAACAGTTTCTCTAGGGAGATGGGAAATATACGCATGTCTAGACGGAGCCCAGAAAACATGAGCCAAAGGGCCCTGTGAAGCATGACATTAATACCTCTAATCATGCACCTTTATTCCAATAATTTCTACACCAAGAATGAGATTCAAATCAACAAAACCGATTTCACCGAGATTTGATTTGAAAGTCAGAAAACTGAAGCAAGTTGTAACATTCTTGAGACTTTAACACACACATACACAGAATAAGAGGGAAAATGCCCTTTAAAGTAACTTGACTATAGAGTTTTAGCTTCGAGTTTTCTAACACAAAATCCCTGATCTTCCGTCCCGAAAGATGTGCTCTTCTTTCCTCTAGAAAAAAAGACAATGAAAACCATTTCAGTAAAATCCAACCGGAATTCCCAATGCTAGCCACCAAGAGCTTAAATGCTTTATATTTATTCAGTGTCTATGTACATAAACACCCGTGTGCCCTCTACAGAAAATGCCACCATGCTTTACAATACCCCAAGGAATGCAAAAATACCCCCAAACCAAAAAACCCCCGAAGACAACAAAACCGACAGTAACTGCCAAGCCAGCAGTGCACGCGCCGGGTCGGTGGGCGGGCCCTCCCGTCCTGTCCAGCCACGCGCGCTGTGCAGGTTCGGGGGCTGAACGTCCTCATTTACACGAAGGGGTAATGAGAGGGGTAAGAGCCTGCCAAGTCAAAGGGTTCAGGTGGGGGGGGCGTCAAAGAAGGAAGGGGAACGAAGGGCTGTAGTGACCTGATGAGCAGAGCACGCAGGTGCCGGCCATAGAAACGCCCCCTGTAGTCACAGCTCACAAGGATTTGGTCCTTTTCCTCAAGAAATGTACAATTTAGGAAAAGAAGAAAAAAGGAAAATGATTAAATATGTTTAACTGTGGTTGAAGATGAAACTGTGGCAAGGCTGCCCTCTCGGTTCCTCCGCAGCCAGGCCCCGGCACTGCTTGTGGCACGGCCTCCACGCCAGGCGTCCAGAGGCAGGAGGGCAGTGACCTGTCACTCCGGGGCTGAGCCAGCAGGCGCCTGAGAGGTAAGTGGCGTGAGCAGGTCGAGAGAGGCAGTGGGCAAGGCTGAGAAGAGGGAAGAGATCAGGAGGGCAGCAGCTTTAGGAAGAGGTTTGGGTTCAGACAAGTCGGGACAGCAGCACAGGGCCCGATGTGCCAGGGGCTGGGAGGGGCCTCAGAGAGGCCCCGGGTCTCAGGCACCATCTTCGGTGAGAGGCGCCCTTTCAGCTGAGAAAGGTGTTCCTAGGGGGCGAGAGGTGACCTGGGAGCCCACAGGGTGGACGGGCTCTGCACTCCTGCAGTGTTGGCCGTGGGCACGTGGCCGGACTGCAGAAGCCTCGGCCTCGCAGGACACAGTCACCCTGCCAGCAGCCTGGTCTGAAAGTCCAGGGTAGGCCTGGGGGCGGGGGCAAACCACCTGGGGTCCTGACACAAGGGAAAATGCAGGCAGTGGGGGAGAAAGCCACCAAGTCGTGCTGAGGACTAGCCCCAGCTGTGCCTTCAGGGGTGCAGCCGCTCCCCAGGCCTGGCTGTCCCCGGCTGACTCTGCTCCTCGCTGGGTCTCCCGGAAGGTCCCTAACCTGGGAGGTGTCCTGAGTGGGAAACCACCCATATCATCTGAGCACCCAGGTCACACCCCTCGCTGAGAGGACAAGTCACAGCACAGGCCCGTCCAATCTGCTTCTGGTTCGCTCACATGTGACTTTATACACAGCAATGGATTTCAAAAATAAAACACACAGGAGCTTCTAGAACTGAGCCAAGGAGTCTGAGCCACCAACCTAGAGGGTGTGCCTGTGTCCAGACAGCTCCCCAAGGAGGGAGTGCCGTAGGGCATGGGTGGGGGGCAAGTCAGGGCAGAGGGTTCAGGGGCAGGAGGAAAACACTAGAACTCCACTAGGGAGGGCAGGGAGCTGTCGTCGGGCAGGACCAGACAGGGCGGCCCGGGAGGAGCCCAGGCGCTGGCCGAGGGGGGCACTGGTCGCAGAGCATTGGTGGATCAGGCCGCAGGGACCGGCGTGAGGGGCTGGTGCTGTGCAGCGTGCTTGCAGCAGACACCAGCTGGCCGCAGGCGGAGAGGCCGGGGCCACGGGAGGAAGTGGAAACAGGAGGGAAAGGAAGCCCAGATCCCAGTTTGGAGCTGGACGGACAGAAGGAGCAGGGCCGGGCCCCGGGCTCAGTCTGGGAGGGGCAGTCGTCCCCGCATCCACAGCATCCAGTCCCATCGGGAGCTGAAACATGTTCTTGGAGGGGAGGCCACTCGGTGTGGATGCCGAGAAGCACTAGTGGGCCAAGGCAGGGATGGGCCCAGGGGCCCAGGGGCCCAGGGGCGATGACGGTAATGACTCAGGTGGAGGGAGGGTGCACCTTCCAGAGGGAACGCACAGGCCCCTCTCAGGGGACCGCAAGACCGACAGGCAGACATGGGGAAACAGAAAATGAGACATTCAGGGGGAGGGTGGGGTCCACCCAAGTGACCGCTGAGGGGCCACCCATGTGGTAAGGTAAGAACGGAAGAGGAAGTTTTACCCAGGCCTGCCCTGCCCACACCCCCAATACATGGAATCCCAAACCACCAGATGAGACTCAAGTCCAGCGCTGGCCACTGGTGGAGTGGTGGCCACAGGAGGAAGAGTGACAGGGTCCACATGGAAACCAGGCCTGGTGTGGCCGTTCTCAGTGGCACATTGACCTGCCCCCACCCCTGCTACGCCCGTCTCTGGAGAAAATGAACCGGTGCCAGCACATTAAACTTTAGCTTAAGTGGCTGCACAGACAAGACCAGACAGGGATGGCGGGGGGCACTGAAATGGCGCAGTGCCCGTGTGGGGCCCGGCTGGGAAGCCCAGAAGTGGACAGACGGTCACGGCTCCAGACCAGCTTCACCGCACAACAGTGACCTCCTGAGGGTGCGGCGAAGCAGCTGGATATGACAGCGGGACGGGGAGGGATGAAGCGGAAGTGATGCGTCTCCTGGGAACTGTGAAACCTTTCCAGAGTGTGCTCTCAGCCTGACCTCCATGGGAGTGACCTTGGATGTGGGCTCCATGCAAAGGAAGAGTTTGAGGGAGAGTTTTGAAAACATGGACAGAAGGACACTGCTGTAAAACAGACACATTCAGAGAAAACTCACCTTTTTTCCCTGTGGACCTCTTCCCTGGGCCCTGGGCTGGCCCCGCTGACCATGCGACAGGGACCCTGGCTGGCGCCCCTGCTCCCACACACCCCGGGGTTGGACAGCCGCAGTCTTTTTGCCTCGGGGGATAAGCTGCATCTGGCCGCCAGGGCCAACCACGGGTCCGGGTGAACCTCAACTGTGCTGGAGCCCAGTGGACTTCTTACCCTGCGCTGGGGTGTCGATGGCAACTTTGGGGGGCCCTGGGAGCCAGAGCCTGGATGTAATTTTTCTAAGAAGTCTTTTGGACTCTGAACTTGCACACCGGCTGTACCTGGAGACGCTCCTGGATAGAAGGGTGCCTCTGTCCGCTGAGCCAATGTTCGGCAAGACTCCTGGTGCAGCTGGTCAAGTTTCTCTTTAAGTTCGTCGTAATGGTCTCTCGAAGAGCTTAAGGGCTGTACCCCGGGTACTGAAAAAGCTTTGGTGAGTGATGCTGACTTCCTAAACGTTCCAAGGCGATTTCCTTGAAAAAGATCAGCTGTTGGCTTCCAGTGGCCTGACGATTCGGTCTTGGAAAGGGCGAGAGAGGAATCACTTTTTGGCAGCCATCTTCCTGCTTCGAGAGCTCGTGTGCCCAGGTTTTCAAAAGCCTCATTCAGACTCTTAGGTTTTGCTTTGCTGAAAGGTCTACTTGGCCGGTGGGTTTCTAATTCCTGGGGGCCGCCCGGGCTCACTGAAGCCCCTCTGTGCACAAGGACCCCAGAGGAGCTAGGTGGGTAGGTCAGGCATGGCTGCTTCCTGGGGCTTAGACAATATTCCCGATAGAGTTTATCGAATCTGCTTTTGAGATCCCTGTGATGACCCCCTCTCTCGCCCTGCAGCATTCTTGGTCTGGGAACGATTTTTACAGGAGAAATTAGCCACTTTAATGCCATTAATCGATTTTCCTGATTAAGACGATACACCGCACTGCAGTCTTCGTGAGCCCATGAAGACAGCTTCTGGGGTGTTCCCTTAAGCTCCTTCCAGAATTGGAGTTTGTTTACTTCACAGGAAGCTCTTTCCAGTTTTAACCCCGGCCCCTGGCCAGAAAGGCCTCGTAAGTTCTGGCACTCTCTCAGGGCGCCCACCCCTCCCACAGGCTCAGGCTGGGGCCCAGGTCTCTCCCGGGGCCCCCTGCACACGGGCCTGCTGCCCCGGCAGTACGTCCTGTTTGCCCTGCTCTTGCCCCCGGGCCTCCGCCGGGAGCTCCGGCCCCCAAGGACGAAGGTCCTGGTGGAGATGACGCAGGAGGGCCTGGCGCTCAGCAGCTGGCTCATGGAGCGCAGCATGCCCGCGTACAGGTCGCTGACGGTCACATTGCAGAGGTCGTCGTCGGCTGCAAAGGACTGGCTGCTGGTGAAGCTGCGACCACTGGTCTCTCGCCAGGAGACACTGTCATCTCTGAGCACGACGGTCACGTCTGTAGAGAGAAGGCGTGGAGACACAGTTGGTTCACGAGGACGCTCTTCAGAGACATGGCCACAGTGGCCTGGGGAAAGCACATGGGGACCATGCGTCAGCACTTTGGCCAGGCCCCACGCAGAGATCGAGGGACCGAAGGGCAGGGCGTGAGCGCAGCGGCTTTCTTAGAGCATTACAGAAGACAAAGAAAAATGTCACATATGTTTGGGAAATCTCTTCTCAGAGATTTCTTTCTAGCTATAAAAATGAAATTTCTACTCTGCACAGAACTCCCCCCACCCCCAGGGAGTCGTCCTTCCCCATGGGATGGTTTAGAACCTGGTTGCCTTTTCAAAGACTAACAGGGCCCAGAAAATAGAGATGTTGTTTGCCTACAGGGAGAGCGGGACGAACGAGAGACCTGGACACACCCCTTCAGACGGCTTTGACTTTTGCACCATGTCCCATGTTTTATATACATATAAAAAAAAGTTAAAGCATCGACGATGGGGATCACTCTCAAATACAGACTAAAAAATGACCCTAAATGTATACCCAACTGACAACGAGTGAGAAAAAAACCCCCAATAACTTTGCATGCACACGGTCCCCTGAATGCGCTCCCTCAGTGGGGCCGGCGAAGGGCGAAAACTGCCCGTTGCTTGGAGATCTGGAAACTTCTCTAGCAGATTGCCACGCGGAGCACTAACAGGGGCCCCGATTCTGAAGCTATTTTGTGCCTCACTGCTGACCAAATACACGTATGTCATTCAGGGGGAGGGGGACTGCGAAGTCAGGGCTGGGGAACAAAGGGCTCCGAAACCGGCGGGGACAGGCCAGGGGACACGAGGCCAGCGTGAAAGGGGCTGCTCCCGGCTGAACCGGGCCTGGCTTCTAACGGGGGGGGGGGGGGGAAGCCCGTGAGTCCCTACTGACTGTAGAAGAGCTTAAAAAAATGGCCGAACAGATAGCTCTTCTGTACAGAGGGGGCCAGCAAGGGCCTGCAGAGGGAGGGCGGAACTGGGAGAGGCCTGGCCGCAGGCGCCTGCTCAGGCCATGGTGGTACCCAGAGGCCAGGGCATGGCAGAGGGCTTTCGGGGAAAAGGCGCCTGGGCGATGTCAAGGGTGCGTGCACAGGTGCCTCTGAGGAACAGGCACTGTCACCGCCAGACCTCCTTCTGGAGCAAGCAGCCAGACCTGAGACACCAACAATGGGACAGAATGACAAGATGTCCCCAGCAGACACAGGTCACCCACGTAGTTTTTCTGCCAAACATGTTCAACGTGGACCTCACCACAAGGAAACAACCAGACAAGCCCACACTGAGGAGCATTCTGCAAAACTGCTGGCAGCCAGGACCTCTGAGAGTCAGTGACGGGAGAGGGTCGGTGCTGGTGACAGGAAGGCTGGGGGGCACTGCCGCAAAGGGTGAGGCCCCGGGGGCACCGGGCTGTGTCGGCGTTGCCCGTCTGGCACGGGCCGTTTACTGCCGTTGTGCAGGATCACCCTCTTTAGGAGGCACTTGGGGAGCACGTGGGGACTTCTGAACGCGGTGAGTTGCCTGCGCCGTGCAGGCGCTTCTCACAGCGCACACTGCTGGTCTGCGCCATAGACGGGGGTGCCGAGTGTAAGGGGCTGCGCCGTGGGCGGGGGGGGGGAGGGGGGAGCTCTGCTCACGCAGCCTATCACACTCACCGTGGGCGAGCCTGGAAGGCGAGGCCAGGGTCACATGCGTGTCGTTTCCACCTCCATAGTCGTCACACTGAAATCAAAGGAAGTGGTTTTAAGGAGATGTCAGCAGCCGGCTCTGGCCAGTAAGATGGTTGCCCCAAAGCCACCCCGCAGGCTGCGGGAGGGGACTGCACGTCTGAGCTTGGCAGCAGCAGGGACAAGTGTGTGTGAGGATGGGGGACAACAGTGGTGGGAAGGAGTGTCTTAGGAAAACCAGGGACGCTGTCCAGGTGGCCTCCAGGACGCTCTCCAGAGGGCCATACCTGCTGCTTTAGGTTAAAGGCAAAGGGCATTTCCGGCACCATGCTCAGACATGGCACACGGAGAACACGCACGCGTCCCTGTGAAGCTGGCTGCCTGCTAGATGAACTACTCACCGCAGCCTGGAACACCAGAGCGGGGCCTGCCTGTACCTGTACCNTGTGTGAGGATGGGGGACAACAGTGGTGGGAAGGAGTGTCTTAGGAAAACCAGGGACGCTGTCCAGGTGGCCTCCAGGACGCTCTCCAGAGGGCCATACCTGCTGCTTTAGGTTAAAGGCAAAGGGCATTTCCGGCACCATGCTCAGACATGGCACACGGAGAACACGCACACGTCCCTGTGAAGCTGGCTGCCTGCTAGATGAACTACTCACTGCAGCCTGGAACACCAGAGCGGGGCCTGCCTGTACCTGTACCACGTTCGCCCTTCTCTGGACAAAGCTGCGGGATACAGGCGGCAGTGGAACTTGGGGGACATGATCCCTGGGAAGAGGGGCCACCTCTTGCAGGGCTTAGAACCCCTCCATCCGAGGGTGGCACCCTCCTGGATTTCTGGGCCACCCCAGGACATAGCGGGCAACAGCGGGCACAGCTGCCAGCTTTCCCACCACCAGGCCCCAGGGGAGCTGGAGCGGTCACTTGAGAGGAGCAGTCTGCGAGCTCGCCCATGGAAGGGCCCGGGGACAACCGCTCAGCATGCTCCTCACAGGCTCGGCAGGGACAGGGCGAACGCAGGGCTGCACTGCACCTCGGCGCGTCCCTAGCCCGTGGCCAGCGACACAGAGACACACACGGGGAGACACGCACTCGGGTTACCTCCAAGTCCTGCAGCAGGCCGTCCGCCTGGCTCAAGTACTTCCTTCTCAGCTCGTCTTTCAGAGGGCTCCACGGTTCTGTGGCCTGGTGTAAGAGAGGTCAGCATGTTTAAGAGCTTCTGGGGGTGGGTGCACGCTTGGATTCTGGAATAATCTGGCAACCTCATTAATGTGCAGCTCTTTAAATGAAGCTTCTGAATGTCACCTTCTCACTTCCCGCGGGCACCAGTGCAAAGAGGTCGCCTCTGAAAGTCCACCTGACCAGGCCTGACCGCAGAGAATTTATCAGCGGTAACAAGCCGAGAGAGGAGCAAGAAATGCAGAGGTTTACTGGCAGCATTCTAGAGCAGGAAAAGGAGTCAAGTAGCCCGAACGTCCTCAGGTGCGCCTGGGGCTCCGCCGCTAATACTGGCCCCAGCCTGCATGTTTTAGGTGGAAGAAGCGCAGTGCTCCAACCCAGGTGGCAGGAATCATCACCTCTGTCTGCTGCTGCACCCCCCACTCTCTGCAACTGGTGGGGCAAGGCCAGGCCTGGGGACGCAGATGGGGGTGACATGGACATGCAGATGGGGGGAGCCCTTGACATGCATAAGGTGACACAGTCCTTTCAGTCACAGTCCTTTCGTGTCCCGACTGTGAGGCTGCCTACTTCCCCACATTGCCACCATCCCTACATGGTATCCCCAGGTACCCCTTCTCCATGCCCAGGTCACCACCTTATCTAGTAGTTAAGACACCCAGCATCCTGAGCAAACCTGTGCATAGAAAGAGTGATTTCAGAGAAAAGCCACACGCTAGCTATTCTAGCACTTGACCCGGGCCCGGGAAGAGGCTCCACGGTCTGTGTGTGTTCCCATCTATCCCAGCTGGAAAGGAAGGTGAGAAGCAGGTCTTCCACTGAGACCGGTGGTGCCCAGGGCACAGGGGCTGCCGGGAGACAGCACGGCCTGCTCAAGTTCTGTGACCACGTGACTCAGTGGGCTTTCCAGGGCCCACCTGGAAAGATGCCCTACAACAACGCCCTGTAACGTGGGCTCCACAAAGAAAGACCGACTCAGAGCCCAGCTCTCAGTACTGCGGCCTCGGCTGTGGCAAGTGGCAGCTGTGGTTTCCCTCTGTGCAGAGGAGACCTCACCCGGCGGCGCCTGCGCCAGCTCAGTCAGGCCCGAGCTTGGGGCGTGAGGGCTGCTGAGTGCTAAGTGGAAGAGGAAAGAGGCTTGCAGCATAGGGAGCCTGAAGAGGGGGCCAAAGACTTGGGGGCAGTAATTAGTACAGCACGAGTCTCAGAAGAGGAAGGTGCTGGTAAGGGGATGCGGGCCTGCACCCCAACCCGACTGCCCCTCACGGCAGAGGCGGGTCTTACCGGTGAGGCTGAGGCAGGCAGATCCTCCTGGTGTAAGGAGACATTGGCATCACCGCTTTTCCAATCTAAAAGCAAAAAAGGAAATTTCAATCAGTACTTTGAGAAAGCTTGCGTTTTTCTCTCCAGGGTGTCTTCTGCGTCACCTGCGTGTGCTGTCCTAAGTTGCTTCTGGATGCTACCTTTAGTAGTGACACAGCCCCGTCAGTGCACTGAGCACCACGATGCAGAGGCCCCATCAGCATGGGAACTGCCTCTCGTGGTGGAGTTGGGGAGAGCAGCGTTCACATCATTGCTAGCTCTCTCCATGACCTCACGTCCTAGAAGAAGAGTCAGAGCCCAGCAGCGCCCATGGGAAGTTCCCCATCTGTTGGCCAAGGCATCAGCCCCGAGCTACACGTGGCTGTTGGACACTTGGAATGTGGCCAGTGTGGCTGGAGAGCTGAATTTTATTTAATTTTCAATTAATTTGAGCAGCCACAGGTAGCTAGCACTACCAATGAGACAGCACAGCTCTGGAAGAGCTAATTCTAATTATTTCAAGCAGTCCAGGAAACTCACGGACCTAAGGATTTATGGAGTTGAATGTCTGGGTTAACACTGGGAAACAAATGACACCCACGAGCACACACGTTCAGTGAGGCCCCTCTGCCAGTTTTTCCTTGGGGACTTCGCTGTATTCCTGCCTGCCCGGAGCCGGCGTGGGGCCGGGAGGGCTGGGCAGAGCAGATGGAGGCTGCACGCAGGCCAGCAGGAGACGGGTGTGCCAGACCGACAAGAGGTCTGTCACTGCGGAGTTACTCTGCTGCTCCAAGTGGGGAGCCGGGTGTAAACACTCAGGCCAGAGCGGGCTCTGACCCGATCCACACCACTGGCCTCGCCGACAATTGTAGCGAATGCCGCCAAGGGCCTCTCATCACGGAAGTTCAGGAATTCGGGTCTGGTGAGCTGGGGGCTCTGCTCTTAAGCAGGGAAGCCACGTGACCAGATCTGCCCGATCAAAAGGGGAGTGGGGCACAGAGAGCCTGGGCCCGTACTGTGGGCATGTGCGGGGCTCGGGCTGAAGGGCACGAGATGGTGGGAGGCAACAGGCGCAGGACAGTCCTGGGTGTGAGGAGGAGGGAGGGGCTAAGACAAAGGGACACTGGGCTTCTGGCTCCGTCACAGGGAAGGTGGTGTGGGCCTTGTACTGAGGGCCAGTCTGGGTGTTGCCTTTGTCAGTTGGGACTCTCGGAGTTCAGACCCAGTATTTAAGTGAGGCCACTAAACACACCAGACAGGGTCTGAGTGGAGGTCGTGTCCCAGGGAGGGGCTCAGACCAGCTCTTTGAGAGGGCTCCCTGTGAAGATGGGGGGGGGGGGGGGGGCAGAAGGAAGGAGAGGGAGGGCACAGTGCCACTGAGGCCTAGGCCGGGCTCTCCGGAAGCTTCAGAACCAGGAGGCCCCCGTGGAAACATGAAAGAGAAAGGAAGCGAGCAGTTCATACCAGCACCTTATAAGGGCAAATCTTAGGTCTTATTAAATTCCTAAAATTATATTTTCTTTCTTGCAAAAAGTTAAAAATGGGTGGGGTTGAGGGGTGTGTTTTTATTATTTCAGAACATCTGAGTACTGCTTACGCGTCCAGGGTCCCAGTGAGAGTGGCCCACTCCCGTGGGGCGCTCAGGAGAAAGTGACAGGACACTTCAGGATGTTCTCCTTTTTAAAACAGCACTCAGAGGGATTGAGACTTGAAATGTTGTCCCAGAGACAAAGCAGGCCCAGGGCACACTCACCCAGTCCTAGGTCCTGAGCACTGGGCGTGGGCAGCCTGTCCCCTCCAGCCACGGATTGCACGGGGCCATCATTCCTGCTGGCTGTCTCCTCGGGGGAGCCCTTGACGTGCAGAAGGTGACACAGTCCTTTCAGTCACAGGATGTTTCAAAGCCCCCGTAAAGTAACAAACCTCCTATGGGATGACAGGGAGTCTCTCTTCTAGTACATTCTGGGGGAAAGGCTTCAAACTTGCAGTGCGTGGCCGAGGCTCCCCTCGGAAAGGAGCCGAGCTCGCTTCCTCTGGCTGCACCCAGGGCTGCTACTCCAAAATCCACGCGAGGGTGAGGGGCGGGGACAGCAAAGCGAGGGGCCGAGGCCCGAGCCAAAGGGCCTGACCCTACCCTCATGTGATGGCAAATGAAACAGGACAGATGGCCACATGGCCAGCAAAGCCTACACTGTTTATCACATGACCCCTCGCAGGAAAGGCGGGCTGATCCTGGTCTACAGCAAAGGGAGGTGCGAATAGCTGAACACCTGTCGACAAGAGAGCAGTTTTAAAGGAAGAGAGTGTTCACAAGACATACTCAGCGGAATAAAAGAGGGTAAAAATATGTGCACTTATGAAGATATGTATTATAAGGAGGAATCACCTTACACTAAAACGTCATTAGTGACTGTCTGGAGAAGTCAGGTCAATTCTAAGCACGCGGTTATGTATTTCTAATACTCCTACAATTAAATGCATTGCGAGTGTTATTAAAGTAATAAATCAGGAAGAAATTTGACTTCTGAGTTGCTGTTAATTGCGTTGGGGCCCTAACCCAAGGTTCTCATTCTGCAGCCTCCTCGGCTGAGAAGCAGTGACTAAGAGACACCAGACACCCTTGCGAAGGTTATGACCTCGAAAGACTGCGTGGCAGGGCAGCAGTGGTACCGGCACCTTCCGTGGACGTACCAGACCGCGGAGCTTCGCCATCCACCGGCAAACCCGGGGTGAAAGGCTAGGGAGGGCAGCGCCACGTGGAAGGAAAGAGCCGCACGGGAGAGGCCAGACACCCTCTCCCTGATTTCCTACGCCCCTTTCCCAGAAGGACCTGGATTTGGTCTTTTCTGTAAGAACCCAACTAGGAGAGCTTGAAGCTGTCAGAGTCCCATAGCCTATGGCAGAGGGGACATGGGGGACAGAAAGGGCTTAAGCATCACACAGCTCCTCCTTGCACTTGACAGGCAGCAGAAGACATGCTTCTTGGTAAATCCTTAAAAGCAGACAACAGAGTGGCTACAGTGAGAACGCCATGGAAGAAGGCCCCACAGTGGCCTCAGAGGTGACTGGGACTGTCACACGTCACCCACACCTTCACCCACAGCACAGGGCATGCTGGCAGTGTTGCGTGATGTTAAATACCTGGATTTGGCCTTTGTCCTTTTTCTTTACTAGCCCTCCACCCCACACTCGCAATCCTGAAGAAAAGAAACAAAATAAAAACAGTTACTGAAGTAACCCTCAGCACTGAGTTCCTGTTTCGTCGGCATTCAAAGAAAATCCAAATGACAGGCAAAAAGAAATTATACTATTAAAACCAGGCTGTATTTCTGATCTCCTGTTGTTTTTCATCTTTGTGAGGCTGAAGATGTTTTCTTTTTCTAAAGCAAGATTAGACAAAAGTCCATCATTGATGACTATCTCTAGCTAACGGGCAGCAGCTGGTCAAATTTCGTCATTAAGCCACAGAGTCCAAGGGAAACAAAGAGCCTGTGAGTACCAAGTGCTGTCCTCCTCAGAACAGATACAGAGGGCGACCCACAGAGGGCAAGGGCAGGCACCGGCAGGCGCCCCTCCGCCCCGTGTGCAGAGGCCGGACATTACGCGGACACAGCAAGCACTGAGCACCGGGGGAACGATGAGTTCTAGAGTCCTGCCCCCGGCAGGTGGACAGAACCTGAGCCAGATACTTCATCTCTTCCGAAACCGTCATTAAAGGCGATAGCAGTGAAAACTTCCACAGCGCCTCTAGGCTCTGTTCCGAACCCTCTCCAAGTGCGCCTCGGTTAGTCTCTGCAAACACTCACTTACATATTAACTGGAATAGGACTCCCGCCCCCAATGGGACAGGCGCTCACCAAGTTCATTGTACCCACAGGTGGACCCACAGCGAGGTCAGGGAACCGGCCCAGGCCACTGGCCCATGTGCTGGGATCCGGCTGAGAACCCAGGACAGGGACTGTGCTCCTGTCCACAGCACCGTGTGGCCCTTCCAGGACAGGCGAGGCTTGAGCAAGTACGCTTGGAGTCAAATCCAGCCTTTGCCGCCTTGTGGCAAGTTCATCACACTCTCTCTACCTTTTCTCCCCCGCTAGGAAGCAAGGATGACTCTAAAACAGTGCCTACCTCGCAGGATCGTTGAGAATCAAAGATACGAGACTCTGAGAAGCACATGCTTAGCTCTCTCTGTTTTGGGGAGGGTTAGTTCCCTCCCCAGAACAGTCCCTGTGGCATTGCCTGAAATTGGGAATCACACTCCAGGGATGTTCCGCTAGCATGCAATCAGACAGGCCGCTCCCTGACTGAGTGTCTGTCTCTCCAGGCTAAGCAGTGGCACCACCAGGGCACCTGCGAGGTACCATCAGCTGGCACCTTGTTAGACCGCAGACCCCCTGAACCCTCACTCAGGAACCTGCGCTTCACCAAGCCCCCTGGGTGGTCTCCCAGGCACTACAGTATGACCACCATCAAGGTGTTTAGGTGCTTTGACTGCTGTTCCCATCAGAATGGAGCCAGGCATGAATTTTCACTGGTGAAATTAGTGGTTTTCAAGACACGCACACTGGCAAGCTATTCCAGACCCTGTCCGTTCTTAGTGAGGCCCACAGGACCGACTCCTACAGAGCCCTGTGTCCTGACCCAGGGTGAGAGCTGTCACCAGCTGCTGCAGAAACCTGCGGCTGGCACAGCTTCATTCTGCCTGTGTAAACTTTTCCCTCAAGGTATGGCTGGCTCAGCCAAGAGGCGAAGAGCTAGGACTGTATTTAAGCAGCAGGTCTCATGAACCTTTTGGTGTCTGTCTTATCTAACCCAACACAGAACTGGACCTGAGCTTGGCTTTCACTAGTAATAACACGTTGGTTATAAGGCTGAATGGGAGGAACTGACATCACCCAGTGCGAACTTTCCTCGGCTATTTACCAAAGAGAAGCCATGAAATTTAAGTCGGTTTGCAACACCAAACATTAAGCAGATAGCCATAAATATTCAGAAAGGGAGGGGGGTGATTCCATACCTTGGGGTGTTTCGTAGGTCAGCGTGGACATTTGCACCACCGGGGCATCCTCGAAGGCTTGGTTGTACTGCAGGAGAGAAAGGGGCGTAAAGCCGGGTCCTAAGGGGCAAAGCCCGAGCTGAGGAGAGACCACCTCCCCAACTCCTCCCCTTTCCCCAGACAGCCAAGCCCGCCTCCCTGCTCCCTGTACCTCCAAGACCACCTTCACCGTCCTCTCTCCTTACCCCCGGCCCCAAACTCCACCTCCCATTCCCCCTGCTTTCCTCCTCACCCCAGCCCCCACCCTGCCTTCCCTGCTTCGCTGGCATCGTGCCCTTGCCAGCGGGCCGGTGGGGACCGCACCTTCTCGAGAAGCTGTTGCATGTGCCTCTGGAAGCGGCGGCGGCTGTCCCTGAGCTTCTGCAGCAGCTCGTCGTCCCCCAAGACCTCATTCTCCATGGCGCGCTCCTCCGAACCTTCACTCCCGCAGGAAAGGACTGGGAGCCTTAGAACCGCGCCCCGGTTCAAATAGTGACTCCGCCCTTCCTGCCCAACCCTCTGGCTTCCCATTGGCTGGCATGGAGAATCTGGGCTCTGATTGGGCCTTTCAAACACAGTATTGCGCTTTTCTCCCGACTAATCCGCGCAGGAGTTTCCGCATCCGCCCCGCCGGGACTTTGGGGGCGGTGTACGCCGCCGCGCGTGCGTAAATCCAGCGGGCTCCTCCGGTAACCGATAGTCCGCGGGGCCGCGCGAGAACCTGGGGCGCAAGTGCAGTTTACCCCGGTGTGCACAGGCAGGCAGGCACCTCAACCGCAGGTCTCCCTGAGCCCTTGGGGGCGCCACCCTGCCCTCTTCCGCTCCTGGAGCTGTCACAAGAGCCCGGGCCTAGAAAGAGCCCCCCAAATTACGAATACAAAGGAACAACTTGGATGAATATAAAGGGCACATGTGTTGGAGGAAATCGGCAGCCATTTCAAGAAAAAGATACATAGTGCAGCAACTCAGGGAATAACTCGGCTTCTTGCTTCTGTAATCCGCTTGCCGCTTTCGCGCCAGAAGTAAGTCCGCCGCTTTGACAAGTATGGCCCGCCCAGCATCCTATATAAGCAATCGCTCCCCGTGGCTCTGGGGCTCAGAATTTGGAGTCTGCCAACTCGGAGTCCACACGCGTGAATAAAGGGTCCACTTCGCTTCCTCCAGTGTTCGGTCTGAGTTCTTCCCGCAACATTTTGGTTCCCTGAGCGGGAAACGACTCAGTGGAGAGGCCGATTGCCTCCAGTGAAGTGGTGGGGGGCGCTCCGCGGAGCCCTGAGACGGAGGGGCGCGCGCCCCGGCTGTTTCGGGTCCTCACCCCTCCCGGACTCCGCGGCTCGCTGCCG
The DNA here is from genome assembly GCF_014824575.4 of Sturnira hondurensis. Classification (NCBI taxonomy): domain Eukaryota; kingdom Metazoa; phylum Chordata; class Mammalia; order Chiroptera; family Phyllostomidae; genus Sturnira; species Sturnira hondurensis. The sequence goes on along the minus strand of NW_028091124.1, from coordinate 3,901,560 downwards.
GCGAGGCCCACGCCCTACCCGGGCTAGAGAGGGAGCGAACGGGTCCAGATCGGGGAGCTGCGCAGCCACAGGACTGTTAAGTGCCCCGGGGACCAGGAGCCCGAGACCGGGCCCACCCTTGTGGGAGGAGGGACCGATCACCTCTCAGGCAGGCCAATTGGCCATCAGGAAGGGGAAACCCTAACAGGAAGACCTACTGCCCCACCTGGTATGACTGCCAGCAACTGTTCCTCACCCTGTTCAACACAGAGGAGCGGGGGCATATCCTCCAGGAAACCCACCGGTACTTAGAGACTGTGGTGCCAGTCGGCATCCTTGATCTAGACCAATGGGCCGGGGCAGCGGCCCCCGAGGCCCAGACTCACTGGGACCACAATGCAGAAGGAGGGAGGGCTGCCCTCCAGTGCTACTGCTCAGAGGGATAATTCCGAGGTTCGGACTGCCCACCACCATAGGGAGGGATAATGGACCCACCTTTATAGCCAAAGTGATCCAGGAACTCGCAACTCAGTTAAAAATTAATTGGGCCTGTGAGCCAAAGGATTGTGGTTCGATTCCCAGTCAGGGCACATGCCTGGGTTGCAGGCCAGTTCCCAGCAGGGAACGCATGAGAGGTACCCATACATTGATATTTCTCTCCCTCTCCCCTTCCCCTCTAAAGATAAATAAATTAAAAAAAATTTAATTGGAAATTGCACACTGCCTACCACCCCCAGAGTTCAGGAAAAGTAGAACATATAAAACAGACTCTGAAAGAGACACTTGCCAAATTCCATCAGGAGACCAACCTACTCTAGCCTGACCTATTGCCCTTCGTGCTGTTCAGAGTTCGGAATGCCCCAAACCCCAGTGGGGCTTGGGGGAACGGGTACACACCATTCAAACTAGTCTGGCAGGCTGCCAGCTATCCTGACCCTGCCCAGGGGAGAGCTTAAAGTTCTTGGAGAAGCAGGGCAGACTAGGTACCTCCAGAACCTAGGGGAAACACTTAGCCAGATGCACCAGGCCGGATTAGGCCAGGGACCCCGTCCACGAGGGGAGCTAGCCCACTTATAAGCCAGGGAACTATGTATGGGTAAAAGACCGGAAAAAAGAGCCCCTCCAGCCCACATGGCCAGGGCCCCATCTAGTCGTATTAACCACCCCACCGCCCTTAAAGTTGCAGGGATCATGCCTTGGATCTACTACAGCCGAGCCCAGGCAGTAGCAGATCCCGAAGACCAGAGGCTGACAAAGATCCAGAACCACCGTTGCCGAGGCCGCCCACCCTGAGGTTAAGAAGGAAACCAGCCACCGACGAGGAGTCTGGGGGATAGACTGTTGTTCCGGAGGATACCTCATCATCATTGGTGGCTTTGTGGTAATCCTAGGAGTTGGACTAGTGACTGTAACTCCTCCTGAATGCAACACCAAGGAGCGGGTTGCCCTGGGAGGCATATACCTCTGTCTTATCTGTGTCTTTGTATATTTGGTATGTTTTGCTTAGTTAACTCAGCCTCTGTCACAGCCCCAGTATGTACACGCAGTACGCCAGGAGAAAGAATAGGGACAGAAGGTGGCGCAGCAACCCATTACATAGCTGGGAGAGATTTCATGTACAGCACCGCTATGGCCCCAGAGTGTATACAGTCAGGGACAGCTGTGACTTGCACCTGGGGAGGGAAGCTGTATCGGACAGGCGTTATGGCCAGAACTACAGGGTGTCAGAGCCAGAAGTGTCAGCCTCATGGGCCCCCAGGTAGACGGGTCTGCTGGAGCTACTGTCCATAGCTGAGTAGCCTAAACCAGAAAGAATTTGAAACAGTCCAGAAAGAGGCTGTGAAAAAAATAGTAAACCGCCTCAAACAAGGAGTAGAATACTGAGGCGCCGACCTTACTGCTTTTCAAGAAGTCCTGCAAAAAGTGGGCCCAGCAGTGCAGGTTCGGCAGCTGGTGCAGGCTGTATGCTCAGCCTATCAGAGCCCCAGCAGTGCTGCCCGAGAATGTAGGACCTGCCGGCCCATTCAAGAGAGGGGATTCCTCGGGACTCCAGTCCTGCGAGGTTGGAACTATACCGGGGGCCCCTCCAGCCCAACCAGACTGTAACTCAGGGCCCGGTGGCTATCAGAGCCTTTCTAGATACAAAGGAATGAACGTCACCTGCGTAATAGCTAAGAAAACCTCCCCTAAAGAAAATGAAGCAGGTTCCCTCAACCCCCAGGTTTGCTGCAGCGAGCTCAGCACCCTCAACCCCAGCAACCTCTGCATGGAACCTTCCTCCTATGTGGCCGCCTACAGTGCCTCCCTCGGAACTGGGCTGGGAGGTGCCTAGAAGTCTTCCTGACCCCAGCATAAGCATTCGGACCCTGCAAAAGATGCCGAACCTTCTCCAGCCTGGGCAGGAGGAGCCTGCCTGGACTAAATGAGGGGCAGCCATCGCCGCCAGAGCTGGAGTAGGAATAGCCGTAGGGGTTGGAGCAGGCGCCGGAGCCCCAGGGCTGTCCGCATCCACCTATTGTAATCTCTCGGCCCAATTTAGTGATATGGACAAAGCAGCAGACTTGCTGACTACAATCCAACAGCAGATTAACTCCCCAGCAGAAGTCACCCTCCAGAACAGATGGGCGCTAGACCTCACTGCTGAGAAAGGGGGGCCCTGTGTGTTCCCGGGAGAAGAATGTTGCTACTTCATGAACCAATCAGGGATTATAGCCAGAAAGGTCAAAGAAATCAGAGAAAAGAGATGGAAAATTGGAATTGGGGAATAAATACTCAAGCCTAGTTCCACGTAGGGTCCAGGTCACTTCCTCCAGTGTTCAGCCTGAGTTCTTCCCGCAACACATGGACAAAACCCAGGGCGGGGTGGAGTCGGGAGGGAGGTGGGGATGGCTGGGGTGGGGTGGGCAGTGGTAGGGGTGGGTAAATGCAGACAGCTGTACTCGAACAACAATAAAGTAATTTTAAAAAATAAAAATGAGAGCCAAAGCAAACAAAAGGAGATGGTAAAGTGAACATATTTGGAGAGAAGTACCATAAATGTCACAGAATCTAGAAAAACATATTTTTTTAACCTCCTGGGACACCTTTTTTGTACATATTTTTTATTGGGTATTTGGTCTCTGTTGATACTAAACAGTGTAACTTTGAACACCTCTGGGTTCCTAGACGGGGCTGTGGACCTCCTGGTAGACTGCTCCCCAGTCCTACTGTGCCACCCAGCAGAAATGAGGGGAGTAGAGGGCGGGGAGGAGAACTCCAGGGCTCCTGTGGTTTAAGTGTCGGAAATGGACGGTGATGGACTCAGAGATGTGCTGCCCAGATCCGCCTTCAAGGGGGCCAGCGGTTGGGAGGGCTGTCTGCAGGCGCCTTCTCAGGTGCAGGAGCCCCTCACCCAGTCCCAGGACCCGGGGCGGGGCGGGCAGCCAAATCCAAAAGCAGATCCAGGTGGGAGTTTGGATTCTGGGCTGTTTCAGTCTGGGGGCCCTGGGGGGGTGGGTGGAGGGACAACCCTGATGCTCTGAGCTATCAGTAGAAGCTGCCACTGTGTCCTGCCCAATCTCAATTCTCTCCCTCCTTTCCACAGGTGCCCGGCAGAAGGGCACTTGGTAGTGAACTCCCTACAAGCTAACTGTCCCACTCTGCAGCCTGGAACCAGGACCTGGCTGCAAGTGACCACAGAATCGACACACTGTAGCTTTTCCAGTTTTCACAAAGAAGCTGAATTGTTTGGGGTCTTTTCTGCCTCCTCCTTCCCAGGGGGTGTTTAGAAGTTGAACATGCTGTTCCTTTCACCCTGTTTACACACTCAAGTTAGTTTTCAAACATTTACCTGTCTCATTTGGAGACATGAGGCCTTGTATGAGGTTTTTATTTTTCTTCTCTTTTAAGACTTGGACAACTGTCTCTCCTATGACTCTAAAAAGTGTGGTTGTGGCACTTCTCCACATTGGCCTCTCTTAGGTTCTGGTCCTTACTCCTAGGAAACCACCCCAGGTTCCAGGGCTTCACTGACTTCAAGGATCTGCCTCTATCCCAGGGGGCACTGGCAAATGCACTGGGCTCACTGGGCACAAGACCTCACTGCTGAGAAAGGAGGAAGATTTCTCAATCTCAAGCTCATGCCTTTCATTGAAGGTTGAAAAACATGCACACTTTGGCTAATCCTCTCTGAGCCAGCCAGAGCTGGTGCATGGGTCCTTGTCCTTCAGGTTTACTGGTGTCGCAGTCCTCTCTGGCTTTCCCCAACCCATGGTCCAGAGTGGTGGCCTAGCGAAGGAAGGAGCCCTGCACGAGGCTCCTAGCTTGACCCCATTCTCTACAACCCCTCCCCTCCCTCACACGCACCTTAGCAACCTAAACATGTGACCCAGACTCCCTCCAGAACTCCCTGACCACTCCCACCCCCATGCAGCAGGGAAGGATCACAAGTCAGCTCCTTCCCTGGCAGTGGACTTGGAAGGTGCAGCACCTGGGGTCTCGTAGGTTTGCGTAACCTGCAGGGATGAGAGGGTGCTCAGCACTGCTTCAGAATCTCCACTTCTGGCTGTGCCTGAACAGGATCCTCCGGTGGCCTGGCCAGAACTTCCAACCATCAAAGTGCTGTTTAAAATTGTGCACATAGGGCCCTGGCTGGTGTAGCTCAGTGGATTGAATGCGGGCCTGTGAACCACACGATGGCGGTTTGATTCCCAGTCAGGGCACATGCCTGGGTTGCAGGCCAGTCAGTTCCCGGCAGGGGACACACCAGAGGCAACCATACATTGATGTTTCTCTCCCTCTCTCCTTCCCTTCCTCTCTAAAGATAAATAAAATAAAATCTTAAAATTGTGCACATAGGAGCTACTTCTCCCTGGAATTATTGTATGTCTGCTCTCATAAAATATGCCTGGATTTTGTACAGTTTTGTCCAGTAAGTGGGGATTTATTCTGCATAGAGTTGCCATGCCTGTAACTTTATGTTGGAAAGATGTGCCTACACCGTCCCCTGGCCGGTTGGAGAAGCACAGCTTTTGGCCGGTCCCAGCGTTGACCTAGAAACTGCTCTGTGACAGCGGAAATGTCACTCTGGGATGATCAACCACCAGCAGCAAGCTCTCCAAGAAAAGGGTTCGCTCTTTTCCGTCCCTCCAGGACCAATGGAAACGGAGGGGTTGGGAGCAGCGGACAAGTGGACTTCCCAAAAGGTGTTGGACTTCCGTCCAAGCTCACAAAACATGTTCACTTGTTATTTAAGGGGTCTGCTTTGTGAGATCCACCCTAAGTAGTCCAGGGTGTTGGCGAGGATTTAGGTGTGGGGTCTGCAGGGAAGCTTGTTTATCGAGTCCTCGGTGAGAAGGAAGGTTGAGTCGGTCAGTGATGGTGCCCATCTATGTTCCACTGACGACACTTTTAGAAGAACTGAATTTTACTTATTGTCATTAAGTGTGATTTTTTCTTAGTACAGCGGAGGTTACAGACATGTATTATGTATTTGCCGTTCGAAAGTAACCGTTGGATGCTGTAAACATCGGAGTGGGTGCGCGTGTTTAGATGCCCCCAGTATTGTGGGTGACTTCTCCCAGCTGCGTTTCCTGGAACGAGCACGCGCTCTGCACCCGTCCGTGTGCATCCCTTGTGTGAAAAACCACAGCAGAACCGGTCGTGTGTGTTTTGCCTTGGCCATTTACCCGAATAAGACACGCATGGCTCAAACATTCTAGAACTCTGTCATACAACGTTCCATCACAAGGACACCTCACCTCCCAGCTTTTACCCAGAAATGTTTCTTCCTGGGAAAGCAGGGCTCCAGCCCCGCCGTGTGATGTTCCCACCTCGGCTTCATGCGGCGGGAAATTGCTTTTTATTCTTCACCTTAGGCTTTTTGTGGTGCGACTATACCCTTCGGGTCATGATTAATGTGTTTTAATGGGCTATCCATTAAAAAATCGATGGATTTACATTAAAAATAGAAGGCAGTTAGATTGATTTGGATGACCTATTTTTAATCAATCCCATTATTTATGGCTCTGAAAACTGTCCGGAGCGCTTTCTCCGGCACATTCAAGGATTGACTCTTCTGTTATTATATGTGGATGATTTTAAAACAGGCTAATTGATAATTTGCTAAATATTTTCAAAAGAAATTCACCTGCCGTAGAACTGTCCCCAGACTGGCTCTCCCTCCTCTGTCCCTCAGCCTGTTTCCGAGTCCTTCTCACTGCCCAGGGCTGACCGCAGGGAGTTGGAAAAATACAGAAGAAACTGTGTTCTGTTCTTGAAAAGTTTTGCTACATCCAGTCCTTACTTAAAATTAGATTTTATGTTAATAGTGTTAGACCTCCCGACCACCTTTATCCTTTTATATTCAACCACTGTTTCTATTACTTCCAATGTTCTTATTTCTTGAGAGAAATAAGAACCTCTGTGTCTCATCACTATTATTTTTTATCATTGTTGTAAAGTGTATAGAATTTAGGTTGTTTTTTTTTCAGGACTTGTTACTTGTTTTATTATTTTAAATGTCTTGCTTATAGTTCAGATTTTTTCTTCTATTGCTGAATGGAACCAATCCTTTAGAACTCTGAATGTTCTTCAGAGTTCTTTGGAGCTCGAGCAGGGAGCAAAGCGGATTCGTAGCAGACTGCAGGGCCACGGGCAGATCCGCATAACGAATGAGAGACATCGACACAAGATGCCCAGCTTTCGGCAGATGGGGGGCAGGTTTGCCTATTGACCGTCCTACAAGCAAGTCCCCCCCAATCCGCCGTGTGGTCAGCGTTGCTGACCTGTGCCAATCCCAGAGGTGGACTCTCGTCTCCTGCTGCTCCTTCCTACTACATCAAGCACATTCTCCCAGGTTTAATGGTCATTACTTCGCCCCTTTTCTGCAAAGTGTCTTTTTTCGGTCCTGTGCCCACGCCATGCTCTGCTCAGGGCATCCGTGGGGCTGGCGAGTGGTCCCTATGGGATTCCTCTGGGTTGGGAAACGTGAGGGAACTGGGTGGGGGGCGGTATGTGGAGCCGACTCCTGCAGTGAGTAACACAGGGCGTGAGAACAGTGGCACTGTCTGTCTGTTAAGCAGAAACTGCTACACAGTTTACCTGTATTGTATCCGACAGTCATCTCAACCAAGGACGGCAGCCTGTGTCGATATCTCAGTTCTGCACTTTTTAACCAAGGCCACTGTGGGCAACTGACCTGGGCCTCAGTTGTGTCATCCAGAAAACGGGAACAGTATCTGTTTATAGAGTTCCAGAGATGAAATGAAACAAGCTGGGTAAGAGCACCTGGCCCGGCAGCTGAGGGAAGTATCATGGGTGCTAAGCAGCGTAATTTCCTAACCACCCAGGTGTGGGGCTGGAGAACAGGTGGGGGCGGGCAGGAAGGTGCTTCCAGGTCCCGTCCCAGTGCTGAGTGGCAGTGACAGAGGGTCCATGGAGGCGCCTGGTCAGAAAGAAAGGTGGAGGCACCCTTTTCCATTTAAGTTCCCCCCAAATCGTGGTTTTCCTGAGGCCTGGAAAAAACAGCCAACTTATTTCAGAGAGTAACTTTTGGATCTGGCTTCAGAGTTTTAAAAGCCAAATGGAAACCAGTAAGTGTTCGTGCAAGTACGAACGCAGAGCTTTCTAATGGCTCTGGCCCAGGGACTCCAGCTAAACTCCTCTCCTTCGCTGGGAGGGCGCACGCTCTCGCACTTTCCAGGTGTCTGCTTTGCGCTCTCTTGCTTGGCTCCTTTCGGGACACCTGTCAGGTTGTGGACGGAGCCCGATGGACTATCCAGCCCCGGGAGGTCTGGCAACATCTCACTTCTTTGCTGCATCCTTGAATGGTGGCCTCTCAGCCTGGGGCTTTCCTCCTTCCCCAACTGTAAGGCCTTTGCTAACCTTCTGGTGGCTTCGAGAGTGACAGGAAGGACATTTCGAAGTGGTGGTGGTGCCGTGGGCCCCATTCCCTCATGTGGCTCATCTTCCAGGAGGGGAGGGTTGGCTCCTACCCCATTTACAGGGGATCGTACACTCGTCTTGATGCCCGCTTGCTGTTTACCTCAAGACAAGTCTCAGGAAGGGGGGGTGTCCATTTACTGTCACAGAGAGGGTCACTGGCTGTGACACAAGCGTCCTGGGAGTCCCACCGCTGGGAAGCACGGGTAAAAGGGGCCCGATTTCATCACTCGTGGGAACAGTTAGACCTGCTGTAGGCTGAGTGCAGTCAGGCCCGTCAGCCCCACCGCCACCCACCCACCTCGCTCTGACCCACAAAGCCACTCCAGTGAGAAACGCCGGTGGGGCCGCTGGGAGCACCGTCGTCACCCAGCGGGGGCAAAGCCTTTCCTTCTTCCTGCCTCTTGGAGGGGCAGAGCCCTCGGCAGTGTGGCCACGGACGTCATCGTGGCAGTGGTGGTGGCGATACGTATACTTTTTTGCTGAATCTTTTCCTTATTTAATGTGAGATTTATCATCACAGAGCACCATGCAAACCATCCACAGACTGTTGAAAAACCACTCACAAGCAGACACCTGGGAACCCCACCAACCTCAAGAAGTAGGATACTGCTTGCACCCGGAGACGCCCTGGGTGCCCCGCCCACTCAGGTGCCCCTTCTCCTGACTATGCCCACAGCATCCTCACGCCACTGCCATTTTGCACCTGCGACTCCATCCCTGAACCTTGAGGGCACGTCGGCCTGTTTCTGAGTTGCATGGATGTGGGTGTGCCCTGCAGGTCTGCTGGTGCTGAGTTGCCGTCTCAGGCTGGTTTCTCAGGAAGAGGATTCTGGGATGGAGCTTAAAGCAGAATGTCGATTTGGAGGTGCCTTTGGGATTTACCCCCGTGGAGGGGAAGGGACGGAAAGGAAGTGGATGGAGGAGGAAGTCTGCGGTGGTGCAGACCCCAGGGCTGTCTCTGCCCCCTGTACCAGGCACTGTGCTGGATGGTTCTTCCGACTGCCCTGCACTGGGCCAGGGTGGCCAGGCCTATAGATGCCCACGCTGATGAGTCCCTGGATCTGGACCAGCCTAGGAAGGGACAACCTCAGGCCAGGCAGCTCTCCGCAGCGAGGGTGATGGGAAGGGGCTGTGCCTGGAGCCCCCAAATGCCCAGCAGATCTGGGCTGACTTCCCCATCGGCACGGGAGGACTGTGTTAGGGCCACTGTACTGTGGAAGGTCACAGGAATGTTTAACTTTTTTTAATCAGAGAAAATATGGATCCAGCCCAGCCTGGATTATTAGTCTGTATACCAAGACAGTCCTAAAAATACAACTATGTACATAACAGAAAGGAGGTCGTATGCATTTCCCAGGGTTGCTGTCACAACAAATGAACCGAATTGGGTGGCTTAAAAGAAGGGACATTTATTCTCTCACGGTTCAAGGGCTAGGACTCTGGATTCAGGTGTTGGCCTCTCCTGGAGGCTCTGGGGGAATTGGCCAGGCCTGTGCCCTCACCTGGGGGTAGCCGGCAGCCCTCGGCATCCTCAGCCTGTGCGCGCACCCCTCCACTCTCGGTCCCCATCCTCACATCGCCTTCTCTGTGTCTCTTCTCCTCCCTCTCTCTTCAAAATAAAGGCAGCTGTCATTGAATTTAGAGTCTCCCCAATCCAGGATGACCTCATCTCAAGACCTTTAAATTAATCACATCTACAAACGCCCTTTCCCAAAGGTGGTGGCAGTCAGAGGTTCTGGGTGACACCTTTGTGAGGGGCCCTCTGTTCAATCCACTGCACGGGTGGTCAGATGGGCTTTTTGGCTGTTTTGGTGGGAGCTAGCTCAGAGTGGGGTCCAATCATTGCCCCCTCTTTGGTGGTGAGTGGGGATGCGGGGGGCTGGGGGAGGGGTTGGCTGGTGCCCATGTTTCAGGCAGCTGGCAAATGGGGGTGAAGCAGAAGGCCTAAGAAAAATGGAATCATTGATACATAAGTTTCCATGTGTCATTATTGCTTAGAACAGTGCTTGGTCCCAGGCAGACACATAGTAATGTTTGTGTCGAACACAGGAATGCAGGCTTATTACAATTGATAATACAAAGGAGCTAGAGCAGGGACTGCGAACCAAAGGGTCGTTGGTTCAAATCCCAGTCAGGGCACATGCCTGGCTTGCAGGCCAGGTCCCCACTAGGTGGGCACTCAAAAGGCAATCGCACATCTATGTTTCTCTTCCCTTCTTCCCTTCTCCTCTCTCTAAATATGAATAAATAAAATCTTTAAAAAATTGCCTGGCTGGTGTAGCTCAGTGGATTGAGCGCGGGCCTGCCAACCACACAATCGCGGTTCCATTCCCAATCAGGGCACATGCCTGGGTTGCAGGCCAGTTCCCAGCAGGGGGCGCACGAGAGGCAACCATACATTGATGTTTCTCTCCTTCTCTCCTTCCCTTCCCCTCTAAAGATAAATAAATAAAATCTTAAAAAAAATAGAAAAGCTTATTTATTTTTAAAAAAGAGGGGATATGGTTAAATATATCAGTCATAGCGGTCTCTAAAATAGAACAAGTCTTTGAAATGTACTTATTGCTATAAAAGTATTTGGGGAATGTTAATGTGGAAAAGTCCTGTTATAAAATAGTAAACGTTGAACCACCAGTTTTGGAACACACACCTGTTTACTAAACTCTGGACGTGGGCCCAACAACTGGGAATAGTCCAGTGTGGGATTATAGGAGACTTACGCATGTTTTTGCATACTTCTCTTTTCCGATTTCTGACTGGGTGTGTCAGTTAAAAACATTGAGAGAAAAAGAGTGTGGGATGACAAGCACCACATTTTCAGAAGCTTTCCCACAGCACAGTTAAAATAGCAGGAAAGTCAGTAATTCCAGGGAAGGCCAAGGTCGTCCTGAAGCCCCAGACCACGGCGTCGCACACTGAGCACGACTGTCCTGTGCCCTGACCGTGACCGGACAGTGCCTGTCACCCAGCTGGGAGATCTCCGTTTGTTCACTCACAGTAGATCCACCTGGGGAACTTGGAAGACAGTGGCGTCCGGGGGGGGCTGGGCCTCACCCCAGGCGTTCTGCTGTGGCCTGTCCGGAGTGGTCTGGGCATTCGTGCTTTTTGGAAGCCCCCTCTTCCTCGCCCCTGATCTCTCTAACATGTTACCCAGGTTTAAAACCACAGAGTGAACTAATTTTATGTCTCACAAAAACCCCAGAAGGGAGATTCGGTTATCGCCTCTGTTTTACAGGTGAGGGAAATGAGACAGAGAGAGGTGAAGCAACTTGCCTCGGGTCACACAGCTGGTGAGGAATTGGAATGCAGGCGGCCTGGCTTTCGAGCTGCCCTCTTTAAGCAAGAGCTCCGCGGTGGCCTGCGTGCTACGTGGAAATGCCGGACGCCTGAGTTTAATCTGAGCTAGTCTCACGTTTAACTGACCTATGGGTCATTAAAAGGACGTGGTCTGTTCAGAAGTAATTTACAACTGATGAGCAACTCTGGTTAAATGAGAGATTATTATGTCTGCTCCTAGTGGTTCCATTTTTAGCCTTTTACTGGATGGACTCGATGATTTGACCGAGACCAGCTTCTTCAACCTTTTTTACGAGTAGGGTCTTCAAACCTACTCTTCTTTTACTAGGTTACTTTCACCCACCACCCAAATTGGAAACGAAACTGCAGTCATTGCCACGCGTGGGGAAGGAATCCAGTGTGTGCGTGTTCAGAACAGACTTCGAATCTGAGCTTGGGAGCCAGTGAAGGGTTTCTAAGCTGCCAGCAGGGCGGCTTCCCCGTGGGCGCACCCAGGGTGGGCTGGCGCGCTAGTTCCTGGTGAGGCTCGTCAATGGCGTGGCATGTACCTTGCACACCCTGCCTGCCGGCTCTGGGAACATGAGAACACCCCGAGAATCCCAGGACACAGAAGACCTCCTTAAAGGGCACAAGACCTCCAAAGTCACAACAAGGGGGGGGGAGGGCTGACAAATGAAGAGACAGTCGTGGTCCCACGTGGCCACAGGTGACTCAGAGAAGCAAAGGGCAGAAGGGGCTGGTGCCACCTGAGAAAGGCTCTTGACCCGCGAGGAGGTGGAGTCGCCACTTCTCGGCTGGGCGGGGGAGTTAGGCAGGCAGAGAGGCCAGCCAGCACGCAAGGCCTGGAGGGGAGGGAGAGCACCAGGCGACGGGGAGCTGCCGTGACGCGAGGTCTAGGGCCGCTGTGAAGAGAGAGGAGACACCGGCCAGCCCACTCGCTGGGTTCAGGTATTGCGTTCAGGTACAGCCGGAAGGAAGGAAGTCTGCAAGGTGGGCAGGAATCCCGCAGGTTGAGCCAGTCTGGCAAAGAGCTTTCCCCTGCACTTGAGCTCGCCTTGAAGTCAAAGCGTCTTCCCTGACGTTGCCTGTGTTACTCCTTCTGCCTCTGGGCCACCCTCACCAGCTTTTCCTCCTCCCTCTTCCCTGACACGCAGGAGGCCCCCTATTCTGCATGGGGCTGGCATCAGAGAGCGAAAAATGGAGAACAGCCCAAAGGCACAAAAAGAAGATAATAAAATGGTTGTATGTTCACAACCATCACCAGCTGGACCTGAGTCTGGAGTTCACGTGGACCAGAACCATGAAGAAACCAGGGATGGTTCTGCTCTTGTGATTATGGGTGGGGCCAGGACCCCCTCTGAGCTGGGGCAAGTCATGAAACGCCCATCGTGTGGAACCTCCAGGGAAGGTCTTAGGGTTGACATCATCTCTGGAAGCAAGGAAGATAATGGCAAAAGGAAAAAAAAAACAGTTGTGAAAAATTCTTGCCCTAAGTTGAGGGGATGGAGGGCGGAGGGGGGACATTGTTATAAGGATCAGGCCGATTTTTTATCCTAAATAGCTTGTTCTTTCTTCCCACGTCGGTCGCGGGAGAGAAGAGAAACTCTCGAGGCAGAGTCTGCCACCCACCTCTTCAAAGAACACATTAAAGCACCCAGCCCTAAGTGGTTTTCAGCACACAGCATCACAGGGCTCCATCAATAATTGATATAAATTAATGGCCAATGAAAGAAACATATCCTCACTGATCTATAATTACTGGAAGCGTCCTCATATATTTTTCATAGAAGCTTTGTTTCATTGCAGTTTTTTCTCTAAAATTCAGTGTATTTAGGATTTAAATTGCTTTCAATAATTGCTTCGATTGCTTTCGGTGGCGGGGCTCCTGTGTTGGTACGGGCCTCAGAGGAGCCTGTGATGGGGGCGCTCCTTCCCGATCTGGTTCTGCCTGACTCTGGACCCCGCCGGGTGACAGCACAGCAGGAGACCGCGATGAGCAGGGACACGCACCTCTCCGAGCGTGGCTTCCCCCACGCCTCGGGGAGCGGCCCTGCGGCAGGAGTTTGTGGGAGCGGAAGCCGGGTCCGGGGCTGGCAGGAGAGGGGTCCTCAGCCCAGCCCACCCAGGGGTTACTCCATTTCTATCGAGGAAGAAGAGCCATGCTGCGAGGGAAGATGTCTCTGTGCCTCCTGGTAGTGCAAATAGCGTGGGGCCTGTTGCTGGTCCATGTCTGATGACTTTCTGTTACTTGATCCCAGAGACGGAATTGTTTGCGAGAAGAGTCTCCTGATCGACGAGACTTCTTGTTAAGATGAGGGGGGAACTCAAGTTCCAGGGAGTTGGACGCCCGGCAGAGGCCCGTGTTTGGCCTTAGCCCCACATCATGTGTGCAGCGTGGCCCTTGGAAGCAGGCCTCCTGGCACCCAGGTGACCGACGGGCCAACCCGTATTTCCAGGCACCAGCTGTGCCAGGAGCCATGGAAGGCCCAGGTGTTGTGCCGGTCACCACTCCCTCAGGCCAAGGCTGTTTCCACCTGAGATGTCCCATTACACAGGGACTTCTGATTTTCCATCTGTTTCTGGTCTGTGGGAAAACCAACAAGAGGCATTGAACATAGTTCAGTGAGGACTGGTTGTCCCATCCTGAGATTAGAAAGCAGCCAGTCAGGGGCCACGCGTGTAAACACACACACCAATGCACATGTGTTACCAGGACCTGAGACGGTGCGCGCGCAGTCTCGGTGGAGGTCCGCTACGGCATTTTCACTGGAGCTGGTCCCTAACCCACAGCCTGCCATTGGTCAAGGCGGTGTATTCAGATGAACCTTCAGGGCCAGCATGGGCCTCACGGAACTAAGATCGAGGCTCCCGGCCTCTTCTGTAGTGCCCGGCTGCCGCCCCTTTTGCAGCCCTTTGGCACGGGCGTCCTTCCCCCCTCTTCCTCTTAAGCGGGCCCTCGTGATCACACGGACGCCCTTGGATGATCCAGGAAAATTGCCCTGTTTTAAGGCCTGCTGTTTAGCAGCCTTAGTTCCTTCGCCACACCCCCTGACACGTTCACAGGGTCTGGGCGTTAGGAGTCGGGCATCCTGGGGGGCCCTGGGCTCCGTTCCCCACAGTAATCTGAACTGAACGCTCCTCAAGAGTCTTCACGTTTCTGCTGCTCTTCAAAGAAACGAACGCCCTGCCCGTTCTGCTGGCGTTGGTGAGAGAGTTTCTCTGCACATAGGTGGTGAGTTGGAGGTAACGGCGTGCCATCCCTCACTCCAGGGCTGGAGGGCTCGGTCGGTTCCTTCTCCTTGCTCATAGCTTGCCACCCAGGCTTGCTGATCTTACAAAATCCACCCCTGCTCTCTGTCGTCCTTGCTGGAATTGAACTGTTCCTTTCCTCCATTTTGAACCTGATGACTGGGGAGCCTCAAGGATCACTTTCCTAAAACACACATCTTACAGTGATGCTGAGATAAACCCCTTCCGAGCCTCCATGCTTGGCAGGTAAATGCCAACCCCCTCCGCCAGGCTCCCGAAAGTCCCCGCCCACGTGCTCTCTCTCATGCCCCCACTCCCAGCCCTCACCTGCCCCCCAAGCTCCATCTGTTCTCCTCTGTTTGCTGATTTGCGTCCTGTCCTGTTGTCTTGCGTTTGGTTCCTGGGAACGTGGCAGGAGCCCGGTGTTTTCTCACTCCCCTGGGGCCATCACCTTGCTCACAAGTGGGAACTTGTGCTTGGTCACACAGCCTTGGTGACTTCAGTGTCCAGTGTTGGGCCAGGACGTGGTTGGTCCTGAGTCTGTGTTAGGCTGACACACAAATCAAGTGATGAGTAAAGGAATGGATCCATGAGCAAAGAGGGAAGGTCAAGGTGGAAGGCTGTGTCTAAGCCTATGCGACAGGAAGAAAGCCCCTGAGTGGTTCATCCCCTGCAGTGAGAGCCGCCCCGAGGGCAGCCACTGGGCAGCAGTGAAGTGTCCTCGGGATGGAAGACCTTCCATTAAGGAGTGGTGTGCGGGGATGGCTGGGCATGAACTTGGGTAGCAGAATAACAACCTCAGGGAACAAAGAGACACCTCACCCAAACGGGGCACCCCCACACATGAAAAACTGACTTTTGTGGCATTTGCTCCTTTGGCTTTTATGGGGTCCCACCACATGCCAGGCTCTGCTCCAGGCCTGGGGAGACCCTGGTGAGCTCCCAGGCTGGAGGGGAGAGGGAGAGGGTTGATACCAGGCCGCACCACACGGGGCATGACCAATGTGACAATGAGAACCAGACCGGTGGTACGACAGAGTGACCGGGGTGGGGGAGCTGGGATGAGGTCTCAGGTGAAGGAACAGTCCTAAAGAGAATGGTATTGGGAATAGGGTAACAATGATGATAAATGTTTCTGAATGCCTACTGTGTGCCAACTACTGTTTCGAGTGTTTTATGTGTATTTACTAAGGAAATCCTCACAAAGTGTCCGTGGGGATGGTGTCCTTCTTATCTTCATTTCACGAGTGGGAAAACTGGGCACAGAGACGACACCAGCCTGCCCAAGCTCACACAGCCAGTGGTGAGCGTCAGCTTGCCCCAGAGTCCAAGCTCTCAGTCGACTCTCTGTGGACAGTAATAGTGACAACAGTAATAGTAATAGTAATAATAATAATAATAGCAACAGCAAACATTGCTCCAGAAAGGGCATGCTCTAAGAGCTCTATCCGGTTACTCATTTAGTTGTCGTCACAAGAACCCTGGGTAAAAACTGTGACCGTTCTCACCATTGTCTAGAAGAAGAAACAGACACAGAGAGGTTAGGAAACTTGCCCAAGGTCACACAGGTGAAGAAAAGGTGGAGCTGGGATTTTCACCCAGGCCGTCCACTTCTGGTGCCTGAGCTATTGACCTCGTGTCTACAACGTGTCTTCAAAGCAGCTGCGTACTGGACGGTCTCGGGAGAGTTGTCGCCAGGGCCCGTGGAAAGGGTGAGGAGCCTGAGGAGGGCCAGGAGGGAGACGAGCTCTCGGCAGGCTGCTCCTGGCCCCTGTACAGTGGTGGGCTGTGTCCTGGTCCCACGAGGAAGCCACCAGCGGGCTGTAGAAAGGGAGCTGACGCATGCTTGACGCATGCTTTGGAAGGCATTGGGGCAAAAGTAGAAGCTGACAGGCCACCTCGGCGCTGTGGCCAGTTTCCAGGAAATGGACAGTGGTGCCCTGGCCAAAGGAAGCGGCGACCAGAGAAATGGGCAGATCGGGGCACACCCAACCAGAGCGGGAGTCAGTGCCAACACGAAGGACTGACAGGCTGGGTCGTGGGAGAGAGAGGAGGACCAAGGTGACTCTGGCGTGTGGCCACGGCATCTCCAGCTGCTGAGGAAAGGTGTCACTTAAGGGCTGTGGGTGGCGAGGACTCAGACACTTGGAGGGACCTTTCAGGTCTGAGATGCTTGTTGCACACGTACTTGGCCACATCGAGGACAAGCCTGAAAGTCTTGAAAACATAACATCTAACAAAGTTTAGGCAAGCCCTGATGGGTGTGGCTCAGTTGGTTGGGTGTCGTCCCATAAACCGAAAGGTCGCTGGTTTGATTCCTGGCTGGGGCACATGCCTGGGTTGCAGGTTCTGTCCCTGGTCGGGGCACGTGTGAGAGGCAACCAACTGATGTTTCTTCCTCACGTTGATGTTCTCTCTCTCTCTCTCCCTTCCCCTCTCTCATTAAGCATGTCCTTGGGTGAGGATAAACAAAAAAGGTTTACGTAAAAAGGCCACTGAAACAGCCTTGACCTTTGAATTTCATTAGGGCCAACCTGCCTCACTGTGTTGCTTATCTGAGGGACTCTGAGTGTGCGTGTCCCATGTGTATGTGTATATATGTGTCCGTGTGCACATCTGTGTGTAGTGTGTGCACGTCCGTGTGCCTGTGTGCATGTGCCCACTCGGGGGCCCGTAGTAGTTTAGTGAAGAGATTAAGCCAAGGCCCCTGGAACTGGACGGCCTGGACGTAACCTTGGCTCCCCACCTGCTGGCTATGGGACTTGGGGCACGAAGCTTAACCTGCCTTTGCCGCAGCGTGTCACCCGGGAAATGGGGCAGGTGGCACTTGGCTCCAGGTGGTCGGGGTTTCAGCGGGCTGGCATGTGGGGGGCATCGGGCGCCGTACCCAGAGCAGGTCGGGCAGCACTGAGTGTTGGCTGTTGTCATGAGCGCATCATTGTAGTGGGTTTCTGGGCAAACTTGTTAAAAGTAGGAAATCTGCATTGGGTGACGGGTCCAATACTTTTCTCCTGGTGACATCACCCTGACAGAGTGGATGTAAGGGGAAAGCTTACCAGAGAGCCCGTCCTCGGTCATTGGACAGAATGTCTCACCCGGAGACACCAGATTCCTGTCACTGCGGGCACTGACCGGCGTCTTCATTGCCCAGAGGGGTTGTCATTCACTGCACGAATCCCTCATGTTAGGGGGCAGGGGGCGGGGACTTGGCCTTCTCCTGTGTCTGAATTGGCGGCCCGGCCCAGGCCCTGGCAGCCAGCGTATCCCACTCTGATGGACAGACAGAGCTGCTAGGTGTTGTCATACTGTGGTACCCACCCTTGCCTTGGAAAACGTCCTTCCCGTCAGCTTACTTTGGGGGCAAATATTTGGCTATCATCTAGGGTCACTTGGCTATTTTCGTCTCTGACTTTTAAGCCCTTTCCCACTCAGGGGCCACTCTGTGGGCTGGTAACATTTCTAATAACTCTAATTGTCCACCGCTATCCCTGTTCTCTTTCCATCACACGCCGCCACCCGGAGCCCCCATGCTTTTAGGCAGTGTTCGGGTGTCCCGCCGGCCTCGGGTGGGCTCCTCACCCCCCGAAGCAGAGGGCAAATGGAGAAGTTCTTCGAACCCAAGCGGGCCTGCAGCATGTGTGTCTTCCCACCCCATTACCACATAAGAGTGGTCACTCAGCACTGATCTGTCTCCTCGAGCAGCGTTTCAGTAATTTGGATAAAAGGGAAGAAATGGGTTCTTAGTGCCCAGAGCTCTAAAATGGGACCGAGCAGGGTCATATAGGGCAAATCGACTGCTGTGTGAAAATAGTTTCATTCCCTCTCTCGCTCCGGAGCCGAAACACTCTCGGGCTGGAGGCAGGGCGAAACATTTCCTCCAAAGACCCCTTCCACCCCACCCCCGCAGCCGGTTTGCTCTGTCTATTCCACTTGCAGACTTTTAAATGCAGTTTTCTCTGAGGCTCTTGGAAATGATCTACTCTAGGTCTCAGACCCTGTTTCTAATTCCCGTCCATCGACATGGCTGACAAACTTCTCTCGTTGTCAAGGAATGTTCGTGCGATGCTGCGAGCAGGTGGCCGCGTACAGGAGCCCAACCCGCGGCAGGTTAGGTGCACTTGCCCTCCTTCACGCCGTAATCCGGCACCCGAGCGGAGTGCCTCACGGCTGGTGTTGTCCCTCCAGGTGTGAACACTGGGGGCGGAGAGGTGGCGGGCCTTGCTGGGGGGTGCCCTGGAGGCTGGGCTGTAATCCAGACCCACCTTCCAGAGATGGAGCGCTTAATGATTGCAGCATTCTGCCTGGTTCTGGGCGATGTACTAGATATGCATAAGGCACATGCCATTGTTTACATGATGTTGGTGAATAGCAAAAACTTGACTTGTGACTGAGTTCCTCTTGGTCCTTGTTACTTTGGTATCTCTATCATCTCCATCTCTATCTCTGTCTTGCTCTCTCTCTACTCCCATCCCCATCCCCACCCCCATCCTTATCTGTCATTCCTAACTCCATCACCCTCTCCATCATCTCCGTCGTCTCCGTCTTCATCATCTCCGTCATCTCCATTATCTCCACCACCCCCTCTCCATCATCTCTACCATCTCCATCATCTCCATCTCTGTCATGCCCCTCTCTGTGTCTCTACCTTGATTTCTATCTCCATCTCCATCTCCGTATCAACTACTGTTCAGCCTCATTTTCAGCCACAGTGTGGGTTCTCATATGCATAGAAACATGGAGGCCTGACACAGAAAAACCACCGAGGAACTGCATTTAGCCCTTTATGTCTGGGATAACTGAGGACGGCTCCCCACAAGCACGAATGAGTTTCAAGCTCCTACTTCTGATCAAATCACTCAGTCAAACCTTGACCTCTAAAGAAGTGTCAAGCCCCACAGTTCTCTGCTGAGGTTGGCTTCTGTGGATTTGGGGAGGTGTGACGTTTAAACCAGAGGCCTAGGGAAGCCAGGCCGAGGCTGCGGATGCTGAGATCTCCCGCACGAAGGGACAGTCAGGATTTTCTCACTTGAGACCAGAGGAGAGGCACGTGCCCCAAGGAGCTGGCTGTGCCCAACTCTGTCGGGGGAGCAGAGGCCCAGGGACTGGGAGACTTCTGAAGAGACCACCCTGGGCTCGCCAGCCAGACGGCGTTCCAGGTGGGCCGCACATTCTCTAGGCCACTTCCTGCTCCTCCTTTCCTCCTGGCTGCGTCCTGGGAGCTGACCACGGTGCTGGCAGGAATCTGGTTCTTTCTGGGCCCCTGCCCTGTAAAGAGTGACAGTGGACCAGCAACATTGGCTCACAAGAAACAGATGCAGCATCCTGGGTCCCACCCCATGTCTGCTGAATCAAAATCTGCATCGAACACCACCCTTCGATGATTTGGGTGTACGCAAGACTCTGAGAAGTGAACTTTCTGTCACCCCACTGCAGAATGCCTGAGATACGAAATGGAAGGGTGAAGGCAGAGGGAGCTGGGGAAGAGGGTGCAGATGTGCGGATGTGGTTCGTGTTAGGATTCATACCTGAGTGGCCCAAGAAGGTTCCGTAGTTTCTGCCAGGGTGGGTGATGCACGTAAAGTGAGTGCACGCTAGGAACTCCCCGTCTGATTGCTCCTGGGCCTGCAAATGCGTCCTTCGTCCCGTCACCTGTGTGCTGGAGGTGCTGTGCATCCCTGTGCCGGCCCCAAACCCCTCCGGGGCAAAAACGCTGTGGTTTGGAGGAGTCGGGGTGGAAGCCCCAATCCATGTGGCGTGTGATGGAGGAGTCGCCTACATCGTGGGCGGCTCTGAGCTGGTGAGAGAGTGGGTCAGTCAGGCTGATGTCAGAATGTAGCTGAGGACTCCACTTCTTTCTCACTGTCAGTGTATTGGTCACGCAGATCATGGTTATGTAGTGGTGAAGAGCTTTGGCTAGGATTCTGGGAGTAGTATAAAATTGTGATGAAGGCCACGAACGGGTTGATAGAGCTTCAGTGCAGAGGGTGAAACAAGCAAGAAATCGGAGAGACCCGGCCGCCAAGAGGCTGAGGAGGTGCTCCAGAGCTTGGAACTACGGGGTGGAGTAGCTCAGAGATCAGACATAGGTGCCCTCGGGCTGTGCTCCAGAGCTCAGGCTGTTGTCCCCCAGGGGTGGTGCCGCCAGCCTCCTCCTGGGTCATGGTCTTGTTTCGGGGCCCGTCTGAGTCACCCACCAATGCAAAGGGCTCGCACTCCAGTGCCTGTGCCCTCACCCAGCTTCACTGGTGGAGCAGACGTCCTGCCCTCACTGCCCTCCGGGCTTTTCTGGGGTGACTGGGAAGCCAGGAGCGGGTGTGGTCAGCCCACGGGTTTGGAGCGAACACACCTGGTGGGAAGGACTCGGGTCCTGGCACCACCTCTATTGCACATGCGCAGGTCTGGTGCCATGGCAACCTCTCTCCTTCACGGGCTCTGCGTCGTACCTCAGAGTTGGTAAAGGACCAGTGGTGGGATGGCTGGAGGATGCAGGTGAGTAGCAGGAAGCCACAGCACCTGCAGCAGTGGGGAATAAGCTGTTAGTTCCCCCGGAGAAGGCGGATCTCGGGTCTCCTGCCAGCGGACACCGGGAGATGGGGTACAGGTAACACTCCCTCCACCCTCGTGCTGGGGGCGGAGGATCTGTGAGTCTTTTGCAACTTCCAGTTCATGCATTCACCAGCTGCACCAATCCTCTCACCTCTGCCAGGCAGGGTCAGTGAGTGCCTGTGCCTCTTGTCAAGACCTAACTGAAAAGATGCCCAGTGCCATTGAGCAACCAGAGTTCTAACTGGGGGGTAGGTATCCACCTTCATCAGCTGCTACCAGTATGCAGAACTCTCTCCTCTGATTGGCCAGGGCTAGATCCACTGGGAGGAGCTGGCCTTCCCTCTAGCTGCCATATTTTTGCCCTGGGTCATGTGCCCACTCAACTAGTACTGGAGCCTTCTCTCCTTATCCAAGCCTTGGGGGAAGCCTGGACTACTGGTCAGGTGGCAGGGCCAGCTTCATGCAGATAGCCCCAGGAAAAGGCAAGTTCATGGACAGCTGCGAGTGCAGCTTCCACCCGAAGAGCAGTCTCTTTCTATAATGCCCAACTGGGCCTTCCTACCCTGGACCAGAGGTTGAGTCCTTCCAACAAGTGCCAGGGGAGCAAACTTGGCCACAGGGCAGGGCTGCCATGCACGGCTGGGCCCAATCCCCAGGGGAGGGGAGAGCCGGCCCGAGTGCCTAGAGAAACGTGGCCCCCAGTGGGCCAGGAGGCTGGGAGTTTAGAGAGGGAAGATGCAGCCAGAGGGAACATGTTGGAGAGCTGGAAGGGAGCTGGTGTGGGTGCCTTGCCCACCTGCTGATGTCCTGGCTCCTATTCATGCCTGTGTGTGCCTTGCAAAGTCAAAGGTGTGGTGGGCACTTGGCTTTGGGATCGCCTGTGTGCTGGAGGTGGGCAGACAGTGCTGCTTTCAAGAGGAGTTCTCTGGGGGCACAGGGGGCCATGGAATCTCTCCCATGACCCCTGGGTCTACGGTAGGTCAGAGCTACTGTACACATGTCATGTACTTCGGCTCTTCACTCTACGCTGAGCCAGTGTAGCAGAGGGAGCCCGAGCCCGGGTGAGAAGCGCTAGTGTTGGCCTCTCCTTCCCCTGCAGACAGCACGCCTCGGGCTGAACTCGGGGCGCCACCGAGGAGTGAGACCACTTCTCTTGCAGTTGCCCAGCTCCTGCCAGCTGTCCTTGGCTCCAGGGCGGGTGTCACCTGCCACCACTGAGCAGGCTGTTTTTACCCTGTTCCTGCTGAGGAGCAGCATTTCTTCTGATGGCACAGAAGTCTCGGGTGGGGTCTGGAGTGTCATTTTCAACCCGTGCCAATGTGGGGGGTCATGGGCCACCCACTCTGTGGAAGCACGTGGGGCTCCATATTGATGGGCGATGGGCTCCTGCGTCTTTCAGTGGAGGCTGGGCAGCAGAAGGAAAGGCCCCCTTTCCCTGAGGGAGCCCGAGCACATGGACCCTGAATTAGAGGAACAAAAGAAATTGGACGGAGGAAGGACACTAATACGGCTGGTTCATCTGCTGTGGCGGGTCCTTTCAGGAGTCCCCTGCTCCCAGAATGCTGACAGCCTGAGACGTAAGAGTTAGGATCCCATCTGACTGAGGAGGAGCTGGAGTTGGGTGGTTTGTCGGAGCTCTCATGGTGCTCCAACCCACAGCGGTTTCATCCAATATTTGAAAAATTACTTTCTTTTGTAAAAAGATTTTATTTATTTATTTATAGAGAGAGGGGAAGGGAAGGAGAGATATCAATCTGTGGTTGCCTCTCACGCACCCCATACTGGGGACCTGGCCCACAACCCAGGCATGTGCCCTGACTGGAAATCGAACCAGTCAGGGCACAACCCTTTGATTCTTAGCCCACTCTCAATCCACTGAGCTATACCAGTCAGGGCTAAAAATTATTTTCTTTGAAAAATGTTTATTTATTTTTAGAGAGAAGGAAAGGGAGGGAGAAAAAGAAGGAGAGGAACATCAATGTCTGGGTGCCTCTCGTGTGCCCCCAACCCTGGACTGGCCCCCAACCCAGGCACGTGCCCAGACTGGGAATCCAACCAGCGACTGGCTGGTTTGCAGGTCGTCACTCAATCCACTGAGCCACACTAGCCAGAGCTACAGATATTTCCACTGTGACAAAATACACACAGCATAAAACCTACCGCCTTGCCCATTGTTACATGTGCACATTTGCACGGTTGCTCACCCATCACCACCATCCACCTCCAGTTCGAGCAGCTGTAAGAAGTGTTCTCAAGGCCCAGAAAACAGGGATGCAGCGCTGAGAACCAGGTCTGCAGCTGCAGCAGGGAGTGTGCTGACAGGTGCTGCCTCTCTTAGTGGGGCGACAAGGGCTGTGGAGAAACTCGAGGGGCCAACATCGGGATTCACCTGAGAAACCTGCCTTGGGGATGTAAGGAGCGTGGAATGTCTCTGCGGCAGCCACCGAATTTGCTCAGACACGCCACCTTTTGGCACTAAAAGGAAATGCAACAATAATTTGCATTTACAAAAATCTAGCAGTTACAAAAATCTTTTAAAAAAATTCATGTTTGCCTGAGGAATTTGGGCATTTTGTTACATCTTGGAAAAATGGCAAATCTTCAGGCTGTACACATATGCCTAATGCATCTGTACCTTCACCTGTACATCTCTGCTGGTTCCTGCTGGTCTCCGCTCCCCGCATCCTGCCCCCAGCCCAGGCCAGAGGGCGCTTATTCACAGCAGAGGTCCACTCACTTGAGACTCCAAGGACGTACTATACACATTTGGAGAGAACGTGTTTAGGCCTGGTGATGATTTGATACAGTGAGTTTGGGATTAAGATGAAAATTGGGTTTGAGCACAGAACGTGATGGCTTCGTCATCAGAAACTGAAGGGAAGTCCACACTAGCTAATGAAGCTCACTGGGAGAGCGGCACAGGGTGCCTTTGCTCCTGCAGCTTCCGGCAGTCCCAGCCAGAGTCCATTTTGCTGCTTCTCCCAGGGACCTGCATGGCCATGTGTTGCTGAAGATGGGGGGGGCGGGGTCAAAGGCTTCACAGGGGTCCCCTGCTCTTCTCCTGGGTATCTAGGGTGATCCTGGCTGTCCCAAGGGAGGGGTTGACAGCTACCTCCAACCTTGGGGTGGTATCTGTTCGGGCTGCCATAACCAATGCCACAGACGGGGTCGGGGGGTTGGAGGGCTTAATCAATGGAAATGTATTTTCTCCTAGTCTGGAGGCTGGAAGCCCAAGGTCAAGTCTGCAGCCTGGTTCCTCGGAGGCCTTGCTCCTCGGTGTGTGGACTGCCCTCTCCTCTCTGGGTCTGCTCAGGGCCCTTTGCGCCTCAGTCTCCTTCCCAGATGCCAGTCCCACGGGAGGAGGGCCCGCCCTAGGGCCCCCCTGTGACTGAACGGCCTCTCTAAAGACCCCACCTTCAAATGTAGTCCCGTTCTGGGACACTTGGGGCAGGCGTTCACCGTATGAATGTGGAGGGCAGGGCGGACCCAGCCTTCTTGAGAGGAGGCACCAAGGCTGAGCGGTGGTCACAGGAAGCATACAGTAGGTGCTCAGAAGCGCCGGCTTTCCGGAGGCCTCCAGAGACTGACTTCTCCTGGAGAGTCTGCCCTCCACACCACCGACCACTGCACTTCCAGCTACAAGTCACTTCTGGTGTACGTGTGACTCTTGTGGTCACTATCAAGGCCATGCAGGGGACGGCCATCAAATCAGACCAGGGGCCCCCTCCCCAGTGCTCAGAGCCCCGCCGTTGTATTCTGCAGGGCCCCACTCAGAGGCTCTCGGACTCTGTCCCGATGCTGTGGCCCCGGAGGCAGTCTCCTCATCCTCCCAGTCTTCCTCTCTGGGTCCACATTAAACCCAAGCAGGAATCCTATGCCCTGTTCCGCAGCCTCCACCAATCACTGGGCAGCATGTGTGCCGGGGCTGTCCCTGTCAATACAGCTGCAAGTCAAGAAGAACTGAACGTCTCCAGTGCATTGCATTGGAGGGAGGTGGCGTTCTCCCCCAGTTCTCTCATTGCCGCCCCATGCTCACTCCCCTTCTGCCACCAGCTTCCTTGTACTGGCCGGGGGTCACTGCTCAGTCACCTGTCACCTTCCATAAGGGGGCTCCTTCCTTCTGCACTGTGTTCTTCAGTCTCTGTAGTTGTCCAGCTTTCTAGTCTTTTCCAGTTCCTTCCTTCCTTCCTTCCTTCCTTCCTTCCTTCCTATCTGGTTTTTCAAGCTAGATTTTAGGTTCTGCTTTGCAATTCCACTTTTCTGAAAGTACTTAGGATGAAGCCGCGTGGACCCCAGGTTTAGGAGAGAGCGGACCAGATGCATGGCTCTGTCTGTGTGCCTGTGCCTGGGGGCGGGGGGGGGAGGCGGAGGAGGGAGGAAGGTTTTAGGCCTGGGATCTATGTTAAGGGCAATTTTGAAATTTCTCTGATTTTCTAGTTTTTTTTCCCCCTCTGATTCAGTTTTGATTTTTTTCTTTTAAGTTTCTGGCTAGATTTCTTTGAACATGGGGCCTCATTCAGATCAAGCACCTGCCATTTTCACTTTTTCGCAGTCTCTACCCTTCCCTATTGCCTTATACGCCATTCATTTTCATTGCCTGCCTGGCCCTTGGAATGCTTGAGTTTGTGATCCTACTTTATGTGTTTTGTTTCTCTTTGTCAAAGGCGTTTCCTCCCCACATTGAAAATGCTCTCTGTGGGAGTTACCACGGCCACTCCTGGCCTCTTCCCTCCCCTTTCAGGTCTCCCGCTTCCGCTCTGCCTTCGCACAACTCCCCTCGCACTCATTAGGTTTGATCTCCAACCCCTGGGCCTTTGGGCTGCATAATCAATTTTTACATTATGCTGTCTTATTTCTATTTGTCTGGGTGCATACTTTATACATAAATACCTAATAGGAACAACAGCCGTCACTCAAGAAGCATTAACTATAACAAAACTACTTGGACGGTGTCTGTGAGCATCAGTGAAGTGGAAGGACTACAAGTCCCCCCCCCCCCCCCGCAGCCGTTCCTTCAGCACTCGGTGCAGTTTTCACAGAGACCAAGCGCAGTTTCCTGGGGGCGTGGGAACTGCTCTGAATCGGCAACGTGAGCCCCGCCGAGCCTTCCTGCCTGGCTGGCCCTGGCCTGAACACAGGATGGCAAGGGGGCGGGGGGGAATGAACAAGATCTGCAAACCACCTGGCCACCCCCCGAGGCTCGTTAAGTTCCCTCTATTCAGGATTCCCTCCCCCCGCCTTAATTAGAAGCCTCAAATCTAACTAATTATTCTTGTCATTACTTTCCATCTTGACCATTTCCTATCTTATCTGTGGTTTTAAAACGATGCCACTAATTGTAGGAATTAAGTTTTAGTATGTTTTAACACTGTGATACTGTTGGCAAGCCAAGAGAGGGACTTTCGGGTCCTAACTAGATGAGCAGTGAAGATCCAGGGTTTTACAGGCATGCTAGCCTCTCTCCTATCCATTTGCTGAAGTGCTCCGCCGGTCCTCTTCCCGGGGCTGAAGTTTCCTCTGCTCCTCCTCTTCAAAGAACCTCAGGAGGAAGGCGGGGCCCAGGAAGCTCCAGTTATAAAAGCCTGAGTCTCCTGCAAGAAGCGGGACCCCCGGAGTGAAGGTGGGCCCTGCCGAGGACCATCCACTGGTACAAGGACCATCCACTGGTAGGTTACCCTCTTCTGCTTTCGTCTCTTCTGTAAGTGTTCCCCTTGCTGTAACGTGTAGAACCGATGTGCGTGAGTGTCTCCCGGAAGGGCGTCCTTTAGTTTTCCTGTGAAGATGGGAAGCTAAAGAAAGACGAGACTTGGAATTTCTCCAAGAGTGGTGGGAGACGCAAATGTTAGTTCACAGACACCCCCAGGGCTCACCTTGACATGTTTAGAAATGCAGAAGTCTTTGCTAGATTTGGGGATGATTTAGAATAGAATTACAGCTCTTTCGCTCTCTCTGGTTTTCCCCCCGCCGATTGACAAAGTCACAAATTTCCTCAAAGGCACATTACTAGAAAATCACATCTGAAAGCCGCAGCTGACCATCGACTCATTCTATGTTCTGAAACCTACCGGGGACATAACAAAAGAGGCTTTCCTGAAACCAAGACTATGTTCAAACACCGAGAAATTCATACTGAGAAAGAATGCAGTCAAATAGCCAGCATTCTTTGATAATAAAAGGGGAAAGGTATATTTGACTTATTTTTACATACTGAGGTTTCTTTTCTTTCTTCTGCTTCTGAAACGCACAGGCTCATCACTTGTATTATTTAGAAGCAAGAAACACTGAGGAGACAGATGAATAATTAAAGGTTTTATTTGTATTTAATTTTGAATCCATTACAGCCAGCACTGATTTTAGTGTGAGGATTCTTAAGCTGAAAGTAAGAAAGTGCCTATGTTTTTATTCTGTTATTTGTGTGCTGAGACAAGTATACTTACCCACATAGAAGTTTTAACTCACCAGTGTCCTGAGCGTGTAAGAAACTTTCTTTTAAAGTTGTGACTTTGGATTTATAACTCTTTAACATTTGAAACAGTTATCATTTGTTGTTATTATTTTTGTCTTGCCTAAATGGTGTTATCCATGGCACCTGGGAGGACGGGGGTGGTTCCAGGGATCATGGGGACTCCCCTCCCTCTCCTCTATTCCAGGGGAGTCTCAGAAACTAGCACCTGCGAGCGTCACCTCTTGCCGGTCCCACGGCTTGTCCCTCCCATCCACTCTTTGGTGTGGGAGGCACTGGGGTCGGTGACTCAGAAGCCTTCCTTGGCTTTCACCATTTTCTCGGATTTTACCTGTGTACTAAAACTTCGAAAGTGTGGCGACAAGCAGCAGAATAATGCCCACGGCACCACACCTCTCGGCACCATGGAGGCGAGTGTGGTGTGGAGGGCAGGTGCACATCAGCTGGCCCTGGGCACCGCCACTCCCGTGCCGTGGCAGCGCGTGCCAACGGGGGCGCTGGGAAGGTCCCTCTGGACGGCGTCACTTACACTGGAAGCTTCTTCAAGTGTCACACTCAGCATTATAGTGAATAATTAATTGATGGGAGGCAGGAGAGGAGAGGGCTGGGGCTGGGAGGGGCCTTTGGCTGCTTTCTTGCCGATTTGGTTCTCCCCTTTGGTGTTGCATGAGAGGGCTCCTTGCTTATCCTTCTTCTTTTTTCTGAGAGGGCACAGAACTACACGCCCTGCTTGAAAACGGCATCGCCCTGGGGCTGGTGGGAGCACACGATCGGCTGCTCAAACACAGTTCTAAAAGCCACCACGCCGTTCTTGTGACAGGACGGTGTCACAGCAGATCGATGGCTGGTTTCCTCTCCGCACTGGGCTGAGGATGCAAGACCATTTCTCTGTGAATGGGTGACTTCTGGAGTGTTTACAATTATTCATGAAATCAATAACAAAAGTAACAGTAGGCCCCTTTCTCCCCCAATGGACAGAATGAGGTTCCTAGCCGTTTATCCACGTTTTGTTGGTGTGTTAGTGCAGTGAAGACGGCTGTCGACCGCTCACACAGAGGTGTTTGCATGAAAGTAGCACAAAGCAGCTCGCGTGTAAGGGCTGTGCCCTCAGGCCAGCCAGCTCGGGTTTGAATCCTCTGGTCCTCTACTTATCAGCTGTGTGACTTGGGAGAAGTTACTTGGCCTCTCAGGGCCTGGGTCTCCTCGTTTGTTTAAGTGGGAAAATAATAATCCCGATAACTCATGGGAGGATCGCGAGTGGGGACGTAAGAGTGTAGCTGTAGCTGTTGTTTAATCCTGGGGTTGAGACGCTGTCCCCGGCCTGGTGACGGGTGTGTTTCACGGGCTAGCCAGACACGCTGTCTTGTTCACCGAGTCCAGTTGTGACCGAAGAAGAATACTAAGCTGGTAGGGACACAACACTGCCTCTTAAGCACCAGTCCATTCCATGCCTGAATTTTAAAAAGCTCCAATTCCAAGTTCTGAGAAAATCGGCCTCCTCAGGTGGGGAGTCACCGGTGTCACTTGCAGCATCCCAATGGCCCCCTGGCCAGCAGTGCCAGTAGTCCCCGGGACTGTCAGAGGAGCAGAGTCTGGGGTCCACCCCGGAGCCACCGGGCACCGTGGTGGGGCCAGCAAGCTGAGTGTAGCAGGCCTCTGGCCACGCAGCTCATCCGGGAACACGTGCTTGTCTGGACGGAAACCGACGGAGTGCGGTGCGATTTCACTGCCCGGATCAGTGCCCACACAGCAGACTCGGATTTCACCCAGTTCGCCTGTGCTCGCGTGTGTACATCATCTCAGGCAGTTTTAGCACGAGAGGATTTGTGTGAAAACCGCCACAGTCAAGGGGTGGAGTCCTCCCGTTGCTGCAAAGATGGCTGCAGAGGCCCTTCCGTGTTCTCACCTCTCCCCACCCCCTCCTCCCACTTCTCCCCCTCCCCCGGGGAAGGAGCGTGGTGCCCAGCTGTCCACAGTGGACAGCTCCACTGTCCTCTCTGTCCCTCAGGTGGGGGTGCTTTTACCTTAGGGACGCGGTGAACTTGCGATTTCACCCCTTTGCTTTGGCCCCAAGCAAGACGAGGATGTATTTGTGGCAACCCACTCCCCGCCCCAACTCCCAGAAGTGGCTTCTCAGCGGCCAGGAGCCCCTCGCTTCTCCGGATTCTTCCTCCTTTGACCCTCTCCTCACAACCATCTTTGATTCCTTTGTTTGCATTCAGGAATATTTTAGGAAGTCTCCTCAAATCCTTCTATGCCAAGGTGAAATGTAAACATTTAAACTGTAGAAAGAAAAACGTTCGACCATGTCTCCTATGTTTGTTCTTTAGGTTTGTCGCGACCCCCACCCTCTTTCTGAACTGCTGGCAGTTGCGTGGGTTTTTCTCCCTCCCCGGCCCCCCCCACCAAGTTCCCCCCAGTTTCTGAGTGTCTTCCTGCTGTACTCCCAGTGGAACTGGCTGAGGACCCACTTTCCACGTGACGAGCTTTTCCCCCTCAACACAAGTGCTGCCCCCACCTCGCCCCCGCCAGAGTGTTGGAGAGGAGAGGCTGGAGGCCAGCCCAGTTTCCCCCTCGACAACCTGTTTCTCTGCTGTGTTGCTGGTGTCGTTTTGTGCTTGTTTGCCTCCTGCAACAGTTTCACCAGGATGTCACTGCCCAGCTGCCCCAAGGAGCCCGGCTCCATCGCACAGGTGTGGGTGGGCAGGCCAAGCCCCGTGACCTTCTGGGCCTGTGTCGTCCTTGCTCAGTGCGCAGCCTGTGTGAGGGGTCGCTGCACAGGGCTGCCTGGACTGCATGACCTGCAGGTCCTCTTGTCTGATGTTGGGTCACACGCTGGTGCCAGTCTTCGCCACCTTGGAGCAAGGGGCTAGCCCCATGCAGAAATAAGGGCGGGAGCAGCCCTGGAAGGCACCTTGCTGATGGGCCACCAGACATTCTTTCCGTGGACGTGACATCCATCATTCTGTGACAAAGGCAGAAAGAGCGAGTGTCTTCGCTCTTTCTGTCTTTGTCACAACTGCCCTCCTTGCCACTTCTGGGACCGGGGGAGGGCAGCACACTCTCTGGGTGCTGGGCATGCCCAGGGGGACTGTCCTAGGAAAACAGTAAGGTGACAAGCTTTCCACGAGCTGGAAAAGCAAAGCACAAACCTCAGCCAGACTCGAGTTTGCATGTAACGAGAGCGCATGCTCCGGGTAAGGATGTGAGAACAACATCTAGTCAGAGGCAACCAAATAGAAGCATTTACAGATCAGGCGGGAGAGCCCGGAGGTGTTGGAATAAGAGTGAGGCGGCCCCCAGGGCCTCTCTTCACAGGATCGGAAATCTCGCAGGAATGGAACCGTTCACAGGGTGTTGGGGGAACAGTGCAGACAAGCTCTCCGTGTGTGAATGCAACCCAAAGACCTTGTGTGGGTCCTCACCTGCTGGGCAGTGTCCCCTCCTCCTTGTAAGTGGGTGGAAGGTCCCTCCACCTCCCTTGTGTGAGCACGCACTTGGCAGGCCTGGCCTGCAGGGAGCGGTCCCGTCCCAGAGGCGGCTCTGGTGAGGGTTAGGGCCATCTGCACAGTGTATGGCGGTTCCAGCCTGCCGTGCCCTGCCGTGTCCTGCCGTGGAGGCGTGTTGGAGCTATTCAATCACATTTTCCAAGTTGTGCGTGGCACTCCAAACCCCAGTTATCGGGGTCGCGTGAATTAGTTCACCCCTTTGACCTCTGCAGCTTGGCAAACTGTCTGCAAACTTGCTTTTGCCCAAGAGGCTCTCTTATTTGTTCCAGAGACTGAAGCTGCAGAAGTGCCTGGTGGCCTGTGCCGTTAGGTGGTGGGGAGACAATGTGACGTGAAGCCTGGGTCCCACAGCAAATGGTCTCCCACAGCAGACCCCTTGCTTCAGAGGGAACCTTCTAGAACCTCCTGTTGGTGTGGGGAGGGGGTCCTGAGACCCTCACAGCAGGGAGGCCCTGAAGACCCCATTTTAAGTCACCACTCTAGACTTGGCTGTTGAGAGAAGCCCCCAAACCCGGGACATGGCCCCAGGAAGCCCCCGCTCCGGGACACCCTGGCATTTCTTCTCAGCAGTGAGTCGCAGTCCAGGGAAGACCCGGCGCTGGGCCGGGCAGGAAATCAACTTCACATCCAGGAATTGACGTGAAATTCCTAAGAATGTGGCAGGAGAGAAGAAAGACCAGAGGTTTTCATAGTGTTTGTTACCTTCTCCTGGACTATCTTTTTGTCTTTCATTTATCCTGCCCACCCACGGCGTCCTGCTGTGCCAGGCTGTTACTGTGGTGTTCTCCTTCGCTTATGCTTTCCTCTCTCCCCTCCTCCCACCTCGCCCCGCCCCGGCCCCAGGGCTTACACACCTTCCCACCCCTTTAGAGGGAACAGCTCAGCCACAGAGAATCCCCTCCCCTCCCCTCCCCTCCCCTCCCCTCTGTTGGAGCCTGTGGAGGGAGCTGCCTCAACTCCCCTGCACTGCAACTGGTCACCCTTGCCTTGCCCAGCCTCTAGACACTTTCCCTGTCATTAGATATAGTTTCCAGATTACCTAAGCAGTACATTTGATTTTGGTAAACATAAAAAGTTAAAGGAATGGAAGAGAACTCACGCTTGGTTCCACCCCCCCACGTACAGCAGTGCCTACCATTTGGGGGTGTTCTCGCCCGTGGGCCACGTGCTCCTGTACACGATGTGTTTACATTGCCCGCAGCCCTGGCGGCCTGTCCTGAGGGTGCCTCCTGTGTTGGCCACTGAGCCCCCTTTCTAAGGAAGTGAGAGGGTCAAGGCCTCACTCAAGGTTGCAGGTTAGTGGCTGAACCCAAACTCACTGTCTTTCAAGGCAGAGCCTTTGACCCCTAGGATTTCTTACCTCCTGCTTCCTAACCCCCCACCCCACTCACTAGGAATCACAGTAACCTCTTCATGTCGCTAAAGCACACCCCCTCCCTGGCGCCATCCTCGTATGTCTTCTGGGTGGAATGTTCCCCTGTTGATGGACATGTCGATTCTTTCCAAGTGTCCCTAGTATAAATAGCCCTGGGTCTCCCGAGGACCCTCCCTCTCTCTCCAGGCCCCCACCCTGGGCTTCTCTGACCTTTCCCCTCTGTCCTTGGCCCCACGTCCTTCCTTCCAATGCCCCAGCCTCTTTCCCGCCGAAGCCTTAACCCCTGGGTGAGTTTAGCGGATTGGTAACGGCTTGCCTGGAACACCTGTTGGGTGGGACGCAGTGAAGGATGCCTGCGCTCGTGGGGGACGTGGACACCGACTGGCCTCCGAGAACCAGCTAGAAGCTAATCCCACCAAAGGCATTTGCAACACCGGGACGGAGCGGCTTGCCTCTCCCCTACCTGTGTCTTGCTTGATTGGACCGTGATCAAAAAGCAAAACTGCACTTTTTTCCATTGGGATGAAATAAGCAGTTTCTTCCTTGCGAGGCAAATGAAATCATTTCCTACTTAGAGGCAATTTGCTGTATGGGATCCTGGTAAAGACCCTGCAGCGTTGGTTTGCGGTTTTGCAACAATGTATGTAGAGCGCCAATTAATGCTCGGAGCCCGTCTTCGAAGTGCCTGGGGAGAAGAGTAAAGGACGCGCTCGTTGTTTTAAACAGCCTGGACCAGCCTGGACTGGCCTTTCCGAGAGAGGTGTAAAGAAGCTTCCAGGCCCCGTGGGTGAGGAGTCGGAGGCTGGCCTGGTACGGTGACCTGGAAGGAGGATCTGGCCCGTGTGGCTGGGCATGGGTCTCAGCCCTCTCCACCTCGGGGGTGTGGGCGGCGATGTGGAGGTGGCCTGCATACGGAAGGAGGATTTGGAGGGTGTGGGGGTGCCACCTATTCATTCAGACGATTCACTCAGTACATATTTGTGCAGGTCTACTGTGCACTGTACAGACCTCGGGAAGATAGTGGGGGACGAGAGAGACCTGGTCCCTGACCAGCAAGCCTAGGGCACAGGGGTCATGTCAGGGCAGGGCAGGGGTTGGGCTCACAGGGCACCTCCCTGAAGGAATGCCTTGTGAGGAGGAGGATGAGCAAGAGCTGACCAGGAGGAGAGGGTCTGGGGAGAGGGTGCAGACCCAGGGTGGGGGTGCAGGTGGGAAGGGCGGGGTCTGCATGAGGAGCAGGCCCATGGGACAGGGAGCAAGTGGCCCGGGGTTGGGGGGCAGCTGTGGGCCCCAGAGAGGGCGGCACGGGCCCCTGGGGAACTTGGTGCCAGGAGGAGACAGGAAGGGTGAGGGTTTTGTTCTAGAAACAGTGTTGTCACCGTGTCTGTGGACAGCACAGGTTCTGTCTGCAGTCTGGCTTGCGGCCTTCGGGCGATGAGGAGAGAGGGCTCCTGCCACGTGGGGGTTCTGAGCGGGAGAGGAGTGGGAGGGTGGCCCGGAGGCATCTCCACGGCAGCCGAGGCTCCCCCCATACCTCAGCAGGCAACCTGCCGGAGCCTGGGGTGTATTGCCAGCGTCCCCATGGGCCCTCCGAGTCTCGGGGGACCAGGAGGTGCACGCTGGCCCCCAGGCCTACCACCACCCCTTCTTCCCCTTCTTCCCCTTCACCCGCCAGGGTCAGGCCCGGATTCCTCTCTCCACCCCCTCCCCCACAGCCTGGTCCTCCAGCCGATGCAGGCTGCTGGTTACCCCAGGTGCTGAGGCCCCAGAGTCAGGTGGTCTGTGATGCACACCCCACCGTGGGGAGGGGCACCCAGGAGGGCCTGGCCCTTGCAGGAGGGACTAGAGACACACTGCAGGATGAAGAATGAAGGGCTGAGGCTCAAGCTGGGTCTCCAGGAGGAAGGGGAGGGAGGCGAGAGCAGTGGGGCCAGGGTCGGAGCCTGGTGGCCTGCAGACGGTGGAGCGCGAGCTCGGGGCAGGGGTGCAGGGAGGGACGAGGCTTTGTGACGGAGCCTCCAGTGGAGCCCCTTTCCTGCCTGAGGCCCACTGACCCCCGCCCATCCTCCACAGGCCAGCATGTCCATCAAGGGTGGCAGGCTCAGCATGTGGAACAGACGGAACGGCACGCTGGACAGCACGCGGACCCTGTACTCCAGCGTGTCACGGAGCATGGACGTGTCCTACAGCGAAAGCGTGAGTCTGGGCGCCCAGCCCATGCCGCCTTCACGCCAGAAGGCCTCACTCGGCAGTTAGGGTTCTCTGGGGACGCCCCGCCAAATACTCCTTCTTTAAAAAGATGATGTTGCAACAGGTAGTGTTTTGCCCTGCGGGCTGACTTGGTGGAAGGCAGAAGCGTTTCATTCTCTGTGTGGTTTTTCCAGCCGTCCTTTTTAAAGGCTGTGACTGCAACCCGAGTAAGCTGTGGACAATGCGCTTCTTGTCCGGCCTTAATGGAGATGTGAACACGCACTTTTGACAATCGTGTTAGTATTCGGCCTCGGGGGTTTCCTTGAAGCCCCGTTCGCTCACTGCAGAGACGCCTCTTGATTCGGAGTCCTCGTCCTTGACTCGAAGGCCAGTGTCTCACCTGTTCTTGCCATGGCGTCTCACCTGTTCTGGGCCGGCGGCCATGCTGCCTTTGGGATGCAGAGGCACACCGTCCTTGCTGGTGGTGGGTGAGCCGGGCCCAGGTCGGGTGCCCACGAAGGCGGTCTCCTTGGGCCGGGCACTCAGCGTTTCTGCCCGGCCGGTGGTCGAGTGGCTGACTGTGTGGTGCATCCTTGACCTGCAGGAAACTCCTCACCCCCTCGCTCCCGCCCCGGGTCCTCAAGGAGACGCTGGCTGTCAGGCATCATGGCCCCTGTGCTTGTCCACTCTCCACACCTGGGCCCTGGCCCTGTGGGAAGCACGCAGGGGATGAGGGACAGCGGTGACCTACACAGTGCTCTCCTCCAGTCCGTCTGGACTGCACGCTGGCTCAGGCGGCTGTGCCTTGGGGAGATGGGCCAGGCTGGGTCTTTCTCTTGCGGGTCCTGCGGGCTCCCACTGCATTCCTGGGTGGACTTCCCGCCACCCCCCGTACCCCTGCCGGTTGCCCCCTTAGAGATGTGGCCGTCTATGGGTAGAGCTTCGAGGCCTCCCTGGCACGTCTCGGGTCTGGAGGATCCTGTGTGGCCCCTGAGAACACATGGCTGTGTGAAGTGCATGGTCAGAGGGAACTTTCAGGTACACCTCAAGTACACAGCTTGGGTGACAGCAGAGGCTGTGCCACTAGACCCTACAGGACACCTACTGCCTTAGGCCACTCTGCCAAGGCACGGAGTCAAAGCAGCTCTGCCTCATACATAGAAACAAGTGCAGGGAGGCCTAGAAGAAGCCATTTTCCCCCCAGCCCTCCTCCATGGTGATGGGAGGGCCAGCTACAGATTCACTGCCCCGCCCCGGGTGTGTGTGTGTGCACGCACATTCGGGTTTCCAGGTCGCCTGGGAGCAACGCCACTCTGGACCTTCTGGAGCGAGTGAGCTGCGGCTCCTGGAAGTCCTCTGGGTGGAGGCTGGTGGGGTGAGCACCTCGCTCCCAGGGCATTGGGTTTAACACACAGGATTATCGGGGAAACTTTTGTTCCAAAGGCAGGGAGCAGGAGGCCGGAGGGGCACAGGGTGGGAGGTGGCCAAGGGCGGAGACTGATGGAGGTCCTGGGACTTTGTTCCAGGGGGGACTGTCCCACCCCATTTTGGGGATGCAGTCTGGGGATGGCCTTCCTTTTGGGGGGTGAGGAGTCGGGGCCGACTCTGGGGCCCGCAGCCTGACCTGAGAGGACAAGCTCGTGTGCGGCTGTCTGACAGTTCCAGCTGCCAGCACCCGGTGGCCAGAGGGAGGTGGCTTTGGGCTGCCAGCCCCGCCTCCCCAGGGCCCGGGCATTCTGGGCTTGCCAGTGGTTCACAGGACAGCCATCCCTCTCCACAGGGGCCCTTTCTCGGGTGGGGCTGTGCAGGCAGCACAGGGGACAGTGGTCCAGGATGGTCCCACCAGGTTGCTCAGCCACCTGCCCACTGTGGGCACGAGGCCCCCGCCTTACCCTTCACCCACATTCTGTGTCACTTGCTTGTCAATCCTTCTGGCCTGGTGGCTGTGCGTGGGGCCATCGCTGTGGCTTCGTTTCGGATTTGCCTCGTTACTGGTGGGGTTGAGTTTCTTTTCACACGCGGGTGGGGCATTCGTGTGTCTTCTCCTCAGTGCCTGCTCGAGTCTTTGCCGTTCTCCTGCCAGGTCCTCCACCCTATTCTTAGTGATTTGTAGTTTTTCATGCAGTCTGTCCACCAATCCCATGATTAGTGTGTTTCACAGTATCTTCTCCCACTTTGAGGAGTGTAGGCATTTTTCATCTGTTTCCAAATAGTCGCTTCTGGCAATTAAAGGGGTGTTTTTGGCTTATACAGTCTCCTGGCTGCTTCTCAGAATTAGTTTCCGGGTGCAGAGCACCACCCGGCACTTGGGGGAATACAGCTATGGACAGAGGTTTCGGACTCCATCTTCTGTTGAAAAGCAAGCATAAGAGGAATAGAATCTGCAATAATGCATTATTTGTGCTAAACTACCAACAAATGCTTAAATTCCCCCTGTAGCCTTAGAGAGGGAAAAACATAATCTATGTGTATAATGACATTTATTATAATATAACTCCGAGTAATTTTTGGAAAAATTTGCATTTAGTTATAAAAATGTAAACAAATGCCTCTTTTAAAAAACTTTGTGTACTCTTAAGAGTACGACTGGATGTTGGCTGCTATGAACATGTAGTACATTCTTACAGCCTTCGAAGTAGGCTCAGGCCATACTTCTGTTCCTCAGTCACGGCACGGGCGGGGGACTAGCTCAGTAACGTGTTGTCCAACGTTCTTTCTCCAAAGGACCTGGTGAACTTCATTCAAGCAAATTTCAAGAAACGAGAATGTGTCTTCTTCACCAAAGATTCCAAAGCCACGTAAGCAGCTATTTTCCCTCTGTTCTTGCTTCCGTGTTCGAACATAAATGCTTAACAGTCGTTTCAACAAACAAACACTCGGTCCTTAGATCACCGTCAAAGTTGCTTCCATCTTGCAGTTCTCAGCAGTGGTGCAGGAAGAATTCGGCAAGTAGCTTGAAGTTGGTCCCCAGAGTGAAATCATTTTGTCTTCTATTTTTAGCTTTGGCAAACCTTGGTAAAGTCTCCAAGAGAGGCTGTCGCCCCTTCAGCATCCCTACAAGCCTGCGAGCCCACCTGAGTGGGCGTGGCAACGCATGTTGCTGTTTTACGGTGGCTGGCAGGTGACACCACGCATGTGCATGCATGGAATCTGACAGGTTCCCTGTCAGGCTGTTGACCTTGGGCCTTCCCATCGAATCAGGTGCTCGTTTACTGGGAGGCTCCCTCGTGCTGGAACACAGGGGCGGGGCTACAAAGGCGGTGGGAATGGCCCCAGCAGCTGGGCTTCAGGGAGGCCCTGTGTGGGTGTTACCTAGTGAGTGAGTGAGTGAATGGATGGACTGCCGGTCCTTCCCACTGAAGATGCCCATGGGTCCTAACGAACGATTTAGTCCCACCGCCCTCTCCTCTTGGTCCTCTCTGCCTTTTCTCCTTTGCCCCTGCTGATAGAAGAACGAGTCCAGCTGTTACCCGGAGGGAGAGTTTATAATTAAAGCGCTGACCCTCTGTTGAGTGGATGTAGGAACAGAGCAAGGTGTAAGGACAAGCAAGAGCAGGGGCATTAGAATCAGCCCAAGGCCAACCTCGGCCTGTCTGCCTGCTCCCCGCGTGACCTTGAGCCGGTGACTGTCTTTTCTGAACCAGGTTTCTCACCCCAGAGTGCTGGCCAAGCATTCTTCACGGGTGTGGTTCTGATGCAATGAGGTGACCCATGAATACCTGCCACAGTGGCCCAGAGCATAACAGATTCTCAATACATGGGTTTTTTCATTTCGAGTGAGTTAGAAAATGGGCATCAAAAACAAAGACTCTTTCTTTAGTCATCAGTATGAACTTCCTCATCATGAGTCATGTGACAGAGTTAAATTCCCCAAGTGTTTCCCCAGAGGTTTTGCTGTTAACCCATTTGTGGAACTGGAACAAAACACAGTTTGGACGCATGCATTCATTCAACACACACTCACTGGGCCTCCGCCGGGTCACGGGGACTTTCCGTCCTCGATGGCTAGCTCTCCAGCTCCCCCTGCGGGGCAGCTGCTAATGTCACTGTACAGACAAGGTGCATGAGGTCCAGGGGGGTTCAGCATGTTACCCAAGGTCACGTGGCCCGTGGGACACCACTGACCAGGGATGGGACCCATGTTTTCTAGTTACCAGGAGGTGCGTTCTTGTGCTCCCAGCCCCCGCCCTCTGCCTGCCTTGGGCAGACCATATTCACCTTAGTTGCAGAGACCCCTCTAACTGGCTTAGGTGAGGGTGGGAGGACAGGCCTCCTGGCTAAAAACACGGCGAGATCCAGGGCTCAAGGCCACCAAGACCCGGTATCTTTCCACCCATTGTTTCTGCTGTTCTCTTGGTCGGCAGGCTCTTCACAGTGGTGGCAAAATGGTCACCATATCCTTGGTTTCTGTGTCCCCAAGTTACCATGGGGAGAAGACGGCCTTGTCCCCTAGTGATTCCACTGACAGGCCATGGCTCTCATTGGCTCGGCTTGGGCCGTGTGTCCCTCTCTACATGGATCCCTGGCTAGAGGATGGACCGTGTTGGTTGGCCAGGCTGGGGTACCGTGTGCACATGGATCCAATGTGCAAAGGGGTGATTCCCCGAAGGAATATCTGGGGGCTCCTGCTGGCAGAGGGGCAGTGAGTGTGAGATGTGGAGACCCAGAGCCGGCCCCTCGCAGGCTCCATTATGGCTCGTGTCTGGCCTCCCGTGAAGGGAGCTGGGGTGAGCAGTCCCCACCGGGACAACACAGGCAGAGGACAGGGACCTCTCGGCATCTTCCAGCTCCCATCTCACAGGGGGCATGAGATTGGAGACCAAAGTCAAACTCTATACTCTCTGAACTTCCCGTAGTTGTAATTTTTATCTCTCCAAAGGTGGCGGGACTCCTGTGCTAACCTAAATTATCCGTCAGACCAGGGAATCCAGACTATTCACAGGGAAACTCTGGTTTTGCAGCTGCTTGCCACACTCGCTGACGTGGGCTGTCCAAGAGCCCCCAGGAGTCCCTGGGGTCACCTCGTGGGCTGAGCCCAGCCACTCATGTGTCTCCACTCTAGCCCTTGGTAGATGCCTGTTGGTGGAGAGCAATGCCTGCCCTTTGCCCCTTGCCGCTGGTGCTCCCGAGACATTGTCACTCGGCCTCGGGGCTGCCTCCTGGACTGAGGCCGTGGCCCCTGCCCTGGGCTTGTCCTCTGCACTGCTGTGGCCAGGCCGGGTGTCAGGTGGAAACAGGAAGAATGCTGCTTTCCCCATAGGTGCTCCATGCCGTGGGACTTCCTGCCGTGACAGAAATATCCTACAGGCACACTGTCCTCTATGGTAGTCACTCGCCACGTGCAGCTATTGAGCATTTGCACTGTGGCTAGGTCAGCCACAGAATTGAGTTTATGTAATTTTAATTAATTCGAATATAAAATTAAACAGTCACACATGGCGAGTGGCTACCTTACTGACAGTACATGCTTGGATTCAGACTCGGTCTGGGAGTCAGAACTGGGGTCCTGAGGTTGTCCTCTCGCTCCATCTCCCCTGTCTGTCACCCCACCCCTCCCCCGGGTGCCTGCGCTCTGATGCCTCTCTGCCGCTCCCCTGTTTGTAAATGAGCGTCAGGCTCCCGCGGGGGCCCACGCCAATGCACCATTCACAGCAGAGCGAGCTGGCCTATAGACCCCTGCCCCGTACACTTGCCCTCATTAGGAACTCTCTTTGTCCGGCACCTTTGGTAGTCACCCCAGGCCTCAGAAGCTCTCGTTAGCAGAGGAGCTCATTTCTCGCGACAGCAAAGACACTGCTTCCAGGCAGTAGACTCTCAGCCACAATCAGAGCCCGTCTGCAGCAGCTGGTTCCTGCCCGTCCCATTTTTGGAAGCAGTCGTGGAAAACCATATCGCTGTCATCGTTTTGCAAAATGCAAACGAGATCTGCTGCCATGGAGTGTTTTTAGAAGTCAATCTACATTTTTGCCGTCTTCCCAGTAAGCTCGTCACTGAAGGAGGCCGTGAGAACATGGGCCTTCCTGTGGTTGCGGCAGCCACAAGCCCGCCTTCTGGAAGGCCAAACCCCCACTTCTCAAAGGCCGCTGAGGATGGACGAGGGTGCAGGCCATTTGCACAAAGACCAGTCAGTGTGCTCGTTGCTCATTCATTCCTTCCTCATCCCGAGGGTGTTTGCTGAATGCCCTCACGTGCTGGGACAGAGGGTAGGCGATAAACAGAGGCCAGCCGGGAGCCGACCCCAGCAGACCTCCTCCGCTTCTCTGCTTCTCACACCCGCCCTGCGCAGGGGGATCCTTATTCCGGGTCAGCAGCTATGGTCGTGCGGGTGGTGTGCTGCCCAGGGGTCAGTGGGGTTGAACGCTGTGCTGTCCCTGCATCCTGGCCAGGCCCGTGTCTGCCAGAGGGGCTGCCTTTCCTAGTAGGTTTGTGGCCAGAGTGACCCCATACTTTCCTGGGGGCCCTGGGGCCCTGTTGAGAGTGGTGAGGGCACTGATCCCACTAGGGCTTGGGCAACGGGGTAAATGGGACGTGCTCACTGACCAAGTGAGGGGCTCCGTGGGCTCCGTTATTCCTGTGCTGTTTTGGACAAAGGAGAGCTCTGCCCCTCTGCCCAGTGGCAGCGACCAAGCAGGGCTCTCATGTTGCCACTCTCCTTTCTCCTGGGACAGAATTCAATTCTTCTTGTGCACCGGCCATGGCCCCCTTGAGTCCTTAGCACCCTTCTGAGTCTTGTGTGAAGGCTGATGGGAGAGGGCACCAGGAGAATCGGGGGGCGGGTGGGGAAACAGGCAGAAGGAACCCGAGCAGCGCTTCTCGAGGGGTGGCTTTGGCCACGGTATCCTTTTTGTTTGGTTGTTTATCTCCGTAGACACCACAGCCCTCAGGATGCAGCACAGGCCTGGATGAAGGGGCCAAGTAGTCACAGATGTGTTTTTAAATTTTTTTTACTGCATTGTTGCTTCTTTTCTGTTGCCACTGCCTTCATTACTCCCCATTTGGCATGCACAGCACCACCACAACCTAGAGTCACTGGCTAGAGTTTGCTCCATGTGCCCAGCGCTGCGATGCTTTGCTCGGCTCCAGCCCCCTCGGCAAGCCCAAGAGAGGGGGGATTGTGCGGAACAAAAGCAGGTACTGGTTTGCTCCTCACCGCATGCCACCAGGTGCTGTGCTTGGCTGTTCCCGAGAGGACACCGGCAACCTGAGGCCGGAGTCCCATCCAGTTAATGTGTGGATGCCATGGAGCTCCGCCCAGGTCTGACTCTGGGTGGATTTTCAATCCATGTTTGCTCAATGATTGCAATTTGTTAGCAGGAAGAAGGGGAAGAGGTATTACCACTTAGTGCCTGTCTTTTCATCCTCTTCCACTCTCGTAGCCTGCATGTGTATCACTCAGCAATTAATTTAGTTCTATCGCACTTTGAATGCAAAGAGCTGGTGTTTGCTTATTGCATGGTTTGACCTTGTCCAGCCCAAATGACCGAGTCTCCCAAGCAGCTGATGTGCAACATGGAAAGGATGATGCCTTTAAACTCCGGAACGCTCTGGGCCCCTTCCAGGGAACCCCCTTTCTCCAGAGAGTACAGCCCAGGAGAAGGAGGGCCCGCCTTGATTCAGAAGAGGGTTAGTGGCCGGGCAAACTGGCAGGGCTGGGACTGTGGCACCGAGACTCACCAGGAGTTCCTGGGCGTTATGACCATTCAGTGGGAAGCGGAATAAATAGCATCCACATTTGTAAGACCCGTTCCCAGGATAACATCACGGCCCCTTGTGTACAAGCCAGACTCCACGCGGCAGGGTCTGCCCTCCTTACGACCCGGCTCTCAACACAGAGCCTCCTTCGGTGGGTGGACAGGTGCATGAAATACCAAGATGGTTTCTCAACAACCAACTGAGATGATGACAACAGTATAAATGAAGCTGGATGGCCAACT
The DNA here is from genome assembly GCF_014824575.4 of Sturnira hondurensis. Taxonomy (NCBI): domain Eukaryota; kingdom Metazoa; phylum Chordata; class Mammalia; order Chiroptera; family Phyllostomidae; genus Sturnira; species Sturnira hondurensis. Next base: position 3,859,095 of record NW_028091124.1, on the reverse strand, counting down.
CTCGTTTTGTGCTAATTTAAGCTAGTACTGTGTGGCTTATTTGAAAACATGACAAGCCTGTTTAAGTCACTTGGTGAAATGTGTTCTCTGCATCCACGCCGTTCTGTACAGGGAAAATGTGTGCAAGTGTGGCTACGCCCAGAGCCAGCACATCGAAGGCACCCAGGTCAACCAGAACGAGAAGTGGAATTACAAGAAACACACCAAGGAGTTTCCCACTGATGCCTTCGGGGACATTCAGTTTGAGACTCTGGGCAAGAAAGGGAAGGTGAGCGACGGTTTCCTCCTCTCACTAGCTAATACATGTACTAACACCACTTGGGCTAGCTCAAGTTACCTTGAACTGTCTTAACAGTACAGAGGCGGGAGAGATGGGTGTTCCATCCAAAAACGATGACAGCAAAAGACAAACCTTGTAAAAGGATAAAAGCTGAGATTTGATTATGTGCAACGGGGAAACTCAGGTGATGACCGGCCCCTCACCTGGTGGCCTGTGTCCCACCCTACAGACAGCTATGGAGAACCCGTGGGCTCTCACTGGTGCCAGAGGCCTGTCCAACACTTTCTAAGCTGTCCTGTTTAGTGTGGCATGTGGCATTCTTGAGAATGCATATGGTTCTGAATAATGGCTACACACACCCACTGCACACCCATGTTGCAGGCTCTTACACGGAGTTTTACAACGTGTAATGACAGTTAACAGCGTGTCTTTAAGCCCCCCATGCCTTCTGTCTCAGGGACAGAACCATTCACAGGCAGCTGGAAGTCAGGGCCCTGATTCCTCCCCCCCCCAACCCAGTGCTGTCGTGGAAGCCCTGTGAGGTGACCTGGCCTCCTGAACTGCCCTCTCTTCCCGGGTACCGGGCTCCTGGACACCGGCAAAAGTCTCTAGTTCCGAAGCGCTCCCTGCATCGCGCACCCTGCCCCGCCTCCCAGTCCTCAATGAGCTGTCACCTCGACCACTGGAGGGCGCCCTAAAACAGGCCGGAGACCCCACCCTGTGTCTGTTGCAATGAGCACATCTCCCAGGTGTCCGTGCCTTTCCGATGAAGTCTCAAGTTCTAGGGCTGGCTTGGAGGGACCTTTGGTGGCCCTCCCGCATGCCCCCAGTGCACTGCTGTCCTTCCACTTCCCCATGGGGACCTTCCTGCCTGGTCTCGTGGGAGCAGGTGAACCCACCAAGCAAGCCCCGTGATCAGGAGGGCACACAGCGACCCTGACGCCTCCCCTCTTCCCCACAGTATATTCGACTGTCTTGCGACACGGACGCTGAAATCCTCTACGAGCTGCTGACCCAGCACTGGCACCTGAAAACGCCCAACCTGGTCATTTCCGTGACAGGCGGCACCAAGAACTTCGCCCTGAAGCCGCGCATGCGCAAGATCTTCAGCCGCCTGATCTACATAGCGCAGTCCAAAGGTGCGCCGCCCCGGCCGCGGGGTGTGCCCGGCCCGCGGGTCCGCCCAGTGCCTCCCGGTGCCTCCCGGTGCCTCCCAGAGCCGCCCGTGGCGCCCTCCTGCGCCGCGAGAGGGCTTCGGGGACAGAGGGGGTTCTCCTAAGCAGCTCCTGCGCAGAAGCCAGGTGCTCCAGAACTAGGGGGTTTATCGCTGTCTTAGAGAAAGCGAGGTCCTCAAATGAGTGGACCGGGAGCTCTGGCAGGTGGGGGTGGGGGGTAGGGGGTGGTCACAAACTAACTTTCAAGTCAGCGTTAAGGTGACTTCATGTTAAAGTGGGGGTGCTGCCAACTGTGAGCACAGGACAGGAGCCCCACTCAGAGCCAGCTGAGCCCTTGTTCTCCCTTGGCGACAGGCGCCTGGATTCTCACGGGCGGCACCCATTACGGCCTGATGAAGTTCATCGGGGAGGTGGTGCGAGACAACACCATCAGCAGGAGTTCAGAGGAGAACATCGCGGCCATCGGCATAGCGGCCTGGGGCATGGTCTCCAACAGGGACACCCTCATCCGGAATGGCGACGTTGAGGTTGGGGCGGGCCGGGAGGAGGGGGGCTAGGTCACGTGGGGGGAGACCGCCGGGGGAGTCAACTCCCTGGAAAGTAGGGTTTTGCAGGGAAGGCCTTTGGGACCTCAGGAACTCAAACAAAGCTGACACAATCCAAGAACTCCGGGGAGGAGTTGCCAGTGGCCATGTTTGTTTCTTTAAAATCTCTTCCCGGAGAATCCGGGGAGAGTTGGGTTTTTTATTCTTTATACCCATGACCTGAATCCGTCACAAGAGGCTCAAGCCTGGCTGCCATATCCTATTTCTTGGTCACACCCGGGAACTGAAGTCAACCATGCGGCACCGGTTCATTTGGCCCGAAGAGGCTGCGAGGCAGCCCCTGTTAGACAGTCATGTCTGCGATGCAAGACAGAGGATGGGGTTTGTCTGAAGTGTGGAATCTTGAACACAGCTGAGCTGGGGACCTCCTTAAGCTACAGGTGTTTCTGACTCGGAAACTGTAAGCCAGATGCTCAGAAATTCCAATTTAACCTTCCATCTGGGATCCTGAGAAAGGTGCTACATGTTTAGGATCTGGAGAATTACTTTGTTTTACTTTTATTTTTAAAAGATTTTCTTTATTTATTTGTAGACGGGGGAGGGAAGGAGGAGAGAGGGAGAGGAACATCAGTGTGGGATTGTTTCTCATGTGCCCCCTACTGGGGACCTGGCCCGCAACCCAGGCATGTGCCCTGACTTGGAATTGAACCAGTGACCCTTTGGTTCACAGGCCAGCGCTCAATTCACTGAGCCACACCAGCCAAGCCTGTTTCTTTTTTATTTTTAAAAATTATTTTACTTTTGTATCTGTTGGCATCTTTGAGGTTACTAAGGGGCAGAGGAGAAAGGGGAGGCATTTCCTGAGTGCCTGCTAGGAGTCACATGGTGGGGAGGGTGGAGGGTGGGTTTTGGGGACAGGGAAGTCTGGGTGATAGTCCCCACTCCTTTTCCACCTGCATCGCCTTAAGAGCAATTTCTTCTCTGGAGTTTTAGAATAATAACAGCCTTGTATTATTATGGGATAAATTAACTGAATAGTAGCTTTTATGGTTATTACTAGGTACTCAGTCAGGGATGGAAAAATGATTTCACATTGAGTGCCAGCTTTAGGGGGACTGTGGTCTGAGAAAGGATGTGAGAACAGTGGCAGGCTGGGTGGGAAAGAGTGTGTTATCTGTTGGTGACGTTTGTCTTGGGCTTGGGAGTCAGCTTATCCATGGTGGACACATTGCACTTATTCATTCATAGAATCATAGAACGACCCTGTAGAGTAGATATTTTTACCACTGAACTGGAACAACAGCAACAACAGCAACAAGAGAGTTCAGTGTTTGCCCCGTGGCAGTGTGCAGGGCCTGTTCTCTGCCAGCACGCGGGACTTGAAATGAATATATCTAGATTACACAGAATGCTCCAACCGCTAGGAAATTAAGGACCAAACAGGCAACTTTCTTGTCAAATAACTATCGAGTAAAAAAAAACCTTTCAAAAATATAATCGCAGATCACTTAGCAATGAAAATGAAAACATTATACACTAAGACCGATGGTAGAAGGCCAAAGCTGCACTCAGAGTGAAATGCATAGCCATATATCTTTATTGCTCAAAAAATAAAGAAAACAGTTCAATAATAATAATAATAGTATCTAACATTTATTTGATGGCACTTACTATGTGTTAGGCTTCATTCTAAATACTTTACCCATATTGACACTTTCATCCTCCCCACGGCCCCAGAAGTTCAGTACTACTGACTATGGTGAGGGGGCTGAGGCACAAAAGTGAGAAACATCCTTAACTTACACGGCTAGTAAGTGGGAGAGCCGTGGTTCATGGTCTTTTAACCACCACAGTCTTCAAGTTAATGGTCTTGAAAAGTAATAAAACCCACTAACTTAGGAAGAGTAGGTGGAAAACACTAATATTTAATCAGAAATAAATTAGAAAAAATGAGAAAGAATAGAAATAGTCTTTATTTTCTGAAATAATGTTAACAATTTAAGTAATAAATAGAACCAATAACCAAATATAGTAACACACACTGAGAGAAGCTGTATGGCCACTGCATGCATGTATGGAGACATGGATGTTCATGCATGTGCATCGTCCTGTCCCAAATGGTGTCCGTTTGAGTGAATTCATGGGAAAGAGCACGGGTGATGGAATAGGACTGGGTTGGGAGTGCGATCCTTGCCCTGTCATCCGTCACTTACGTGACCACAGGGAGGTGACTCAGCCACTCTGAACCTTCATCTCTTTGCTCTAAAATGGAGGCCTGTGCTGTAACATCTCTAGGACCTTCTGAACTTAGGAATCTGGGAGGGGCGTGGATGTAATTGAGCCTGACAGGTTAGCCTTCACGGGGGACGTATGGCCGTGCCATCAAGCATCTTGGCCAGCACGTGGAAGGCCAAAGACCAGTCTCTGTGTGCCTTCCAGGGCTGCTTCTCAGCACAGTACATTATGGACGACTTCAGGAGAGACCCTCTGTACATCCTGGACAACAACCACACCCACCTGCTGCTGGTGGACAACGGCTGCCACGGACACCCCACGGTGGAGGCGAAGCTCCGGAACCAGCTGGAGAAGTACATCTCTGAGCGCACCATTCAAGGTCAGGACTTCGGAAGTTTCAGGGTCAGGACTTAGGGAGAGGGACGCTGGACACATATGATAACCAGAGCAGCAGCAGCAGCACCAACGATAGTGACCTGTCACTGAGTAAAGCATGGTGAACCCCCCCTGGTTAGGTGCCCCATTGCCAGAGGAGAGCAGTTACGTCTCTTCCTGCTTCGGCACACTGGCAGCGCTTTGCCGGGGTCCCTGTGACAGGTGTCCTTCAATGTGCTGGAGCGACAAGAAGGCTCCCTTGTCCTGCTCTGATCCGTCAGATAGATAGCCTGCTGTCTCTTCTGCTACACAACACTTCAGAACAGATGAAAATCCCTGATGGCAAATGCGAGCTGACAAAGCAATGCAATCAGCTAGCGTAGAAATGACAAAGACCAACCCACTAGTTCAACGGTTGAATGGTTTACCTCTTTGAATCTTGGCTACTTCTAAATACTAGAGCCACGGTGAGGGGAGAATGCACCACTGAGTGAAGGCCTGTGTTGGCCATGGAGAGTGACACGCTCTTCCTGTGGTTGAGATGTGTCCCAGGGTGGACCCAGGTTGCTCGTGATGCGGGGACAGATGTCACCACTGGGGCCCATTGGGGCCCACGCTTGCGTGAGTGTGACAGGCAGGAAGGGACGGCATTTGCTCTCTGCTGAGAGGGTGCAGAGTCACGGATTTTTCACTCGAGGCAGGAAGGCACAGCATTATGCAGATGAGTGAGATGTTTTGAGGATAAACTCCACCCAGCCCAACATATGTTAGCGGAAGTACATTCTTAACCGACTTTAGCATTTCAAACACCACTAGCAAACTGCAGCAAGACCTGTGCCAGGCGGGGAGTGGTTTGGGACCCAAAACACCGGTAGTGATGCGGGAGTGGAGGGTCCCATCCGTCCGTGAGGCCCACATGCTGGGCTCGCAACGCAGGAGTTCATGGCCCTGCTCTTCCTTGAGGTAGGTGTCTCTTTTTTTTTTTCTTGAAATAAGGAATCGATGTAGTTTATTTGGTTTAAAATATTTCTATATGTGTGTTTTCAAGTGTGGGGCTGTGACTGAAATGCAGATGGTCATTCATCAAATGGTTATTCTATGCTGAGTGTTTCCAGTGAGCCCGACATCAGTGGCCTTTCGTGTCTTACAGATTCCAACTACGGCGGCAAGATCCCCATTGTGTGCTTTGCCCAAGGAGGTGGGAAAGAGACGTTGAAAGTGAGTCTTGGTTTGGTTTGCGAGAAGACTGGTAAACAAGCTCACTTGTCAGGTCGGCGTTTTCAGGGTTGTGGGGCTCACCCAGTCTAGCCCGCCCGGTTCGTTTCACTCCGGCAAGTCGGTGGTGTTTTCCCAGCACACACAGTTTCCCTAGCAGGCGAGGCGCGTCCCCAGCTAGGATTTAGGGAGAGTTTGAAGCGACATGAGTAGCCTGACCACTCCTTGTTGGCTTTGGCCATCCACCTGCTAAAGAGAAGGGTTGGTGTTAACTCCCGAGACTTAGGGATCACGACCAGCGCATACCTGTGTGGCGGGGGTGGGGGGGTGGGGGCAGGGGCTGTGGTCAGACACACACAGATCACCCCCGGTCGCTGTTCCCAGACCCCCTCGGGCCCACCCTGGAGCCTCCTGGGCACTCCACACGGAGGCGTCGGAAACCTAGTGATTCTGAGATCTTGGAAAGCTTCTCGGAGGGTTCCGCACCTGCCGTGTCGGGCAGCAGAGCACGAATTCTGCCTCCCACCCCAGCCTGCAGACTTGAGGCTGCTGAGTCCGTCTTGCCTGCAGCCAGGCTTCTGTTTGACTTAGAGTTAGTGAGACTGCAGGTGGGTGAGTCCTGGAAGGCATGATCAGCATTCCCCTGAGCTCATCTTTCCAGGAATAGGACATGCTAATAAGAAAGCAATTCTAACGCCCTCTCTTAGTTTCCATGTTGACTTGCCTATCACCCCGTTTTCCCCCAGCTGCCTTGACCTCTAAGACAGGGTTAGACGATGGGCGTCTGGCTTGCTTGGCCCTCTCCCCTCTCTTTACCACACTGCACCCTCCGAGTTACAAGTGTCCGGCAAAGTTATTTGGAATCTTATCATGTAGCACTTCTCTGTTTATTCTTTTACCTAGCAGTGATATTTTTTGTTCATGCATGCATGCATGCATGCATCTGTCCATCAGCAGGTGTTTACTGAGCACCTGTTATGAGATTTACTACTGAGACCATGGTTAAATTAGAGTAGAGATTCTTTTTCAATGGGAGATTGTCGGTATGTGAATGCTTGAAGAAGCAGCAGCCACAGAAAAGAGGAAGAGAAGTGGAGAGGAAGTACCTGAAAGACGGTTACATTTATTATTGCTCTCTGAGACTTTTGATTTGGAATCCAGAGTTTCAGAGAGCTGCCGCAGGCCTGGGGTGCGGCCTTCCTGCAGCCTTTTCCAGAAGTGTTGGCTCAGCCAGTACACGGCCCAGGACTCGGAGCACGGGAGAGGGAGAGGGACCGTGCCAGCTGAGTGTCCCTTCAGCTCTCCGTCCCCTCCCCTTCAGTGTCTCTGCAGCACCCCCCTCCCACCCCGCACAGCCCTTAGTGCAGGCAGTGGGGTGCAGATGGCTCCCTGGCCTGGTCTGGGAGCCGGCCCTCTGCTTGCTCGGATGCGGGGACCACACCCTGCAGGGGCAGCGTCTCCTGGAAGGGAAGCGTTGAGTCGTGGCTAAAGGAAGGTGCTCCTCCGCTTCTCTGTACCCGAATGTAGGTGCTTGGTCTTGCTGCGAAGGGATTGACATTCTCACCCCTGACCCTCTTCTGCTGGCCTCTGCAGTCTTTATACAGGACAGGTGTCCACCCAGGAAGCAGAGATGTTTCTTTTCTCTGTTAATTAAAGGGGCAAAGGCAACTATTGGAGGAGGGAAAGATGAGTCCACGTAACACACACGATGTGGCTGCTGCTTTGAATGTGTTTTCATACCTGAGGGGGTGACCGTGGTGAACCTCGGTCAGAGAAGCCGGCAATGGCGTTGGTGGACACCCTCTCAGGAGCTGCCGCTCAGCTCTGTGGTGTCAGTATTTGGGATGACCGGCTCTGTATCCGGGGGTATTTTCAAGCTATTATTTATGGAGGAGGTCAGTGAGTCACACGTGTCCCTGTTACGGGATTTGGTTCTAGCACCGGGTGGGACACCCCTGGCTCCCATTTCTCGTTCATGAGGCCATGGCAAGCATTTGGATCGCTCCTGACGGAAAGCGAAACCCCAGAGGGACACGTGCGGGGGATGGTGTGTCCATGTGTTTGGTGACCCACCTTGACTCAGAGCCTTGGTCTCGGGCCAAGTCCCGGCTATCCTGAGTGTCTCTCCCATCGGCGGCTGTGTCTCCCCTCGCCCAGGCCATCAACACCTCCATCAAGAGTAAAATCCCCTGTGTGGTGGTGGAAGGCTCGGGGCAGATCGCCGACGTGATCGCCAGCCTGGTGGAGCTGGAGGACGCCCCCACGTCCTCCACGGTCAAGGAGAAGTTGATGCGCTTCCTGCCGCGCACGCTGTCCCGGCTGCCTGAGGAGGAGATCGAGAGCTGGATCCGATGGGTGAGTCGCGGGGGAGACTTCAGGGGGCAAAGAAAAAGGAAGCCAAGGTCGTGGGGAGGGAGGACGCATCCAGTGCCTGCCTGCACTGGCAGCTGTGGGGCTTCTGTACTTTCTCAGTGACTTTGAACCTGTGCTCTGACCCAAACCAGTTTCTTGGTGGAAATGGAAGCTCCCATAAGATAAATGACTCGCCGAGTTCCTGACCTCATAAGGGGTAGCATATGGGGTTTTACACGTCAGTCTGTCTGTCTGCAAGGCTGGGAATCCTTCTGTTAGGCCATGGTGTCAACAAACGCGGAGCTGCATTTTGGATGTGGCTGTGGTGGGGAGGAAAGAAACCCCCACCAACAGTGTTTTAGAAATGCAGATTCCAAACTGAGTCGGCGTGGACCCGGGTTGGAGAAGCTGTAACTACAGAATGATTGTCTTTCTGAATTAACTGGCCTGTGATTCAGCTCAGAGTCCCTCCCCTTTTTCATTAGGTCACGTAAGAAGTGTGTCTTCATTGCAGTTTCTAGGGAGTATTTTAATATAGTGCCACGCCTTTCGTGTTTTCCTCTCTGTCTGACGATTGCTGTGGACTTGAAATGACTTTCGCTTTTGGGGCTGCTCCTGTCCGTGAGAAAGCCCACACGAACGTCAGCTGGTGCCTTCACATCCGCTTGCTCCGAGGTGGGCTTCGGCGTTTGGGTGTTTGCAGGACCCTGCGCCTGCCTTCGAGATTTTCCCACAAAAGAAATAACAGGCGCTGCCCAACGAGAGTTCTTTCCATCGTGGAGCCCATTCCATCGCGAGAGTCGAAGGTTGGACTTACTATAAATAATAAGAAAGTATTCTTGAGTTAGACTGGCGTTTCTGCTTCAAGGCAGAAATCGTCTGACTCGGGCTAAAACTCAGACACCTTCCACTTTCTGTGATGACATCGCCCTGTCTGGGGTTTGTGCCTAGTCGTACTCATCGGACATGCTAAATACATAGTGATTGTGACCCTGTCGGGTGTCAGACACACACCGACAATTAAAACTGCCTGGACTTTTGATCGTGTGCTCCTGGGGCTTCTGCAGTCGGTGCAGATCCCCAGGAGACCGTGCCCGGGGGAGTGACTCACTAGTGGGTGTGCGTTCAGTCAGCCGCCTCTTGGGCAGCTTCCCCAGTGGGTGGTGGGCGATGCCAGGGATCAGGTGTGGATCCTGCTCCAGCATCCGGAGTCGCGGTCCCTCCATCTCTCCAGGAGACCCAGGATTTCCCGGGACCTCGCCCTCCACTCCTGCCAGTTCTCTAAGGCATTCCCACCACCTCCCTCCGACTTCTCAAGAACTCGACCCTCATGGTCCCCCAGTCTGTCAGCCACCCCAGCTATCAGCCGTGCCTGCATTTCCAACTCTGGTTGATTGACCTGGTGCCAGATAAACACCTGCTCTGGGATGGGAGCTGGAGCAGGCCCTCGGGAAAGACGAGTGTGCGCACCAGGTGGAGTCCCGTCCTTAGAGAGGAACCCACTGAGACGCTCCTGGCGAGTGATCGCAGCGGGAGGCGTTGCTTTCAAACGAATGGGGGTTCTGAGGACAGGTTGTGTGGGTTCAGAGGGGCTGGGGTGGGGCGGTCAGGCAGGGAAAGCCTTTCGGGCCTCCCCAAGGAGCCGGAAGACAGTGGTGGGGGTAGAAGCAGTGAGCGGAAGCTGGCACTCTCATTGGGGATCAGGATGGGAGCTCCTTGAACAGCGTTTGGAGGGCTGGGTCTTGCTCAGGTGGAACAGGAAGTCACCGAGAGGTTTGAAGCAGGGCGAGGCTGTGGGCTGCAGTGGGGTGGGGGGCGGGGCAGGATGGAGGAGGGACAGGATGGAGGAGGCAACAGTGCATGGGGAGGAGAGACCCCCCCCCCTATCTCTGGGTCCCTGGGGGTTTCCTCGGGGTCCATATGCCCCTCTCCTTCCTCCCTTTCGTCTCACAGGAAAAGATGTCTGAGCCCCTCTGTGCTGCCCACTCCCGCATGCGCCCCAGAATTGTGGGGCCTGGGCCAGGCACCCCCTGTCGTTTGTAGTCAGACCCCTTTCCCTCTGCCGGAACGCAGGCCTTCCCCGCGTGCTTCCACCCTCCCCTGCGAGACTCCCCACGGAGTGTGTTTTCCTTTATCTGCTGGACACGACCTCTTCTGAACCAAAGCCTCCAGCATGAGGAAGCCTTGGCCTCAAAGGTCACCTCCCCAAATCCAGGGCTCCCTCTCAGTGCACCAATTTCGCCCCTCCACCTGACCCAAGACCCCTCCTCCACCCAGCCAGGGCTCTGTCACTCCAGGTCCTCATCCCCAAATGCCACGGCCAGAAAACCCCCCACCGCCTCAAACTCAGTGTAACAGAGTCCAGACCCGCTTCCTCCTCAGAAGCAGCGCTCTCTCGCCAAGCTGCCGCCAAGCTCACCAATCCCGAAACCTCAGAATTAGGGGCTCTGCCTCTCCTCCAGTTTGATTTTTAAAAAATGTTTTACAATTGAACATTACAGAAAAATCGCACCAGATGACAGAGCAAATCCCTCGTCTCTTTATCCGATCGCTGAGTCCTCTCGCCTCCTGTTCACGTTGAACCTTCCCCTCTGATAGCTGAAGCCCTTACTGGCGATTTCGGTGACTTTCTGTTGCCTGTTCCTCCTTTATTTACTCATTCAGCACTTGCGCCCCATGTGCCAGGCTTGGAAACACACAGACACATGAACACACACGTCTGTGTACGTGCCCCCCCCCCCCGGGTTAGCGGGTCCTTCAGCTTCTTGATATGTGTGTCCCTGTTTGGCCTGTGTTCTCACGGTGGCCACGGACTTCCTGTCCCAATTTGGAAATCAGACTGGGTGACAGGAGCTGCGGGCGGGGAAGGAGGTCCGGAGCTCCCTTGTAGGTGGCCTTTTTTAAAGAGTGGAATCAAAGGTCTCTCCCCCAGAGAGCGCGTGGCCCTGATGCTCCTGACGTCTCTGACATGGCTCTTTGAATGTCGCCAGCTCAAAGAGATCCTCGAAAGTTCTCACCTGTTAACAGTCATTAAAATGGAAGAAGCTGGGGACGAAACTGTGAGCAACGCCCTCTCCTATGCTCTGTACAAAGGTGGGTGAGAGCCGCCGCTCGGGGCTTGGGCTGTCCGCCGCTTTCCCCGACGTGCATTTGTTTTTTAAGTGGCTTTGTTGAAATATAATCTCGTACTTAATGTTGATTATTACAGATTGGAAGTCAGAATTAACTACTACTGACTTGCTCAGTTAAATCTCCTTGGTTATATGTTTTTAATAGAACAAATTTTTTTATGTCATGAAAATACTAGTCCAATTCGATCCCAGTACTCGTAGAAGGCCTGTCTCTAATGCATTCTCAACAGTTTCTTCTGTTCTCTCTAGAATGTGATAGAATCGTAGGCCTTGGTCCTGTATAAGCGCACACACACACACACACACGTCACGCACGTCACTGATTCTGCACTGGTTTGGGGGGGTCACAGATCTCCTGAGGCTTCGCAGTGAAGCTCAGGCTAAAACTCCCCACCTGTGACCGACCCCTGGTGACTTAGAGTTCCATCAGGGTGGATGTTGCCTGAAGGAGACAGAGCCTTGGCGAAGGCCGTCGGGAGCCGAGCTGCCTGGTCGTAGATGGAGGGCATGCAGAGCAGGGCAGCGTGCGTGGGAAGTGCCACGTCGACGTCTGCTGTTTATTAGGGTCGTGTTTATCGTGCTTGCCAGAAATTGGGCCGTGAGAATATTTGCTAAAATGGGATGGCACCTGCAGACAAACAGGTGGGATACATGAGCTGTGGAAAAGACAAGTGGAACATTTTTGTAATATGGTCATCACGTCACAGATGTAGGTGTGGCATGTCGGATACGGCTCTTGAAATACAACGTTTATGGACTCTGAATCTGCAGAAAAAATATGTGTCCCTTAGTTACACAGGCTATGAAGTGGAATGATGTTATAGTATCTCCTGAACTGAGCCTCATAATACACACTGGGACACACAGGATATTGGTGAGAATGAGTGAAACGAAAGCAAAGTGACAGGGTTTGCTCCCAGGAGAGCATGCTCAGAGCCCCTGTGACAGGTGGCTTTGTCAACGGGCCCCACGGGTGGTGCTGACCCTCTTCCCTTGGGCCTGTGGTGACCTGCCCCTTCCCCACCCCTCACAGCCTTCAGCACCAATGAGCAGGACAAGGACAACTGGAACGGGCAGCTGAAGCTGCTGCTGGAGTGGAACCAGCTGGACCTGGCCAGTGAGGAGATCTTCACCAACGACCGTCGCTGGGAGGCAAGTACGCGCCGCCCGGGCCGCCCAGTGTCAGGTCTGCCCCCTTCTCACAAGCTCTCCAGGACCGAACTCGTAAAGGGCTGGAGCGTCCTTGTCCGCTCCAGCCCGTCTGTGCTGCCGAGCCTCCTGCCCCTGCGGCAACGGTGGGGGATGGTAACGCTGGCGTGGGAGGTGTGCTGTGCAGGGATCACACTGCAAGCCCTCGCGGAAGAACGTGTCATTGCACTGGGCAGACCCACAATGCGGGGGCTGCTGCGGCCCCTGGGGGTGGAGGCTCGGAGCTCCTGGGAGCCGGTGGGCGGAGAGTGGGGGGACCTCTGCTGGGTGGCTGACTCGGGCATCGAAGTAGATCAACTGAAAGTGAAGGCAGCGGCACCCCTGCGCGCTGCCCGTCTGCCCCGCCGCGCTCTGGTGGAGAATTGCCAGCGGCGAGGCGCGCTGGGGAGAGAGGCGCCACGTGATCAGAGATGCGCAGTGCATGTCTCAGCTGCGGGACAGCTCTCCCAGCCAACACAGACACCTCACGCCCACTGGAAACTACTTTCTCCAGGAGAGCGCATTTCTTCTTGCTTTCAGTGCAATCAGAGTTAGAACAACGCCCTCGCCAGCAATGTTCTCTCGTATGTAGGCCACGGACCTCAAATCAGCCTCGGGAGCTCTGTTCTGTAGGGACAGTCGCTGACCGTCCCGCTCGGACCTGCGAGGCCGTGCACGTCCATGTTTTCAGCTCTCCGGAGTTAACCTGAGTCATCAGTGAGCGGCGAGAATTGACTGAATTTCATACACGTATGCAGAGCCGGGAAGGCGTGTGAGTTCGCAGCCAGGCTCAGAAAGCACTTTTAGGGCTACTCTTGTATTACCAGTGACAAAGACTTGATTTACATCGACACGTGGTCAATTTTAATAATAGAATGCAAGCAGAGTCGTGGCTTGGGATTTGTAAATTATTTATTCCTGCAGCGCACATCCTCTTGTGTCCCGCCTTTGCATTTAATGAACCCCATTGCACACGGCAAAGCTTTCGTTCCTCGAGGGGAAGTAGAATGTAAGACGATGCAGTTAATTGATTCATAAACAGATGCCCGTGTGTGAAATGCTCTACTTAAGTCAGGTCCGAGGGTACAAATAAACACACGCTCAGGCACATATGAACCGCACATTCAGTTTTATTAACTCGGCCTCAGACGGTGAAGGGTGACGCGCACGGATGGGCTCCAGAGGCACCAGGCGGCGCGACCCTGGCCTCTCCGAGCCTCCATCCCCTCATATGGGGGCCTGTCCAAGCCTGCCTGTGCCGGCTCACAGGGGCTGACCACAACAGCTTTGGAGATTTTTGTGAGTCGGTTGTTAAATACTGTCACTATTAAACATTCAACTACATGCCCTTAGAACTAAATACATTTTATTAAAAAAACAAAGGTAATCAATCATCGAATAGCATCCCTTTCTAATGGTTTTCCTTCGTTGAACACCATCTGTATTTCTGTCTGTGGTGTCTGCCTGCTGGCAACGCCAGGAGGGCTGTGCTGCCCTGGGGCTGTTTTCAGTTCCGCCTCCCACTCGGTCGTGCTGGCAGTTGGGTGTCAGCCACCGAGGATGGGGGGGAGGGAGGGCGTGCACCATGGGGATCGGAGAGGCTACGCAGCCGGGGCCCCTGTTTTCTCCCAGAGGGTGGGTTGCTGAGCACTGACCAGCACGCCTCTGCTCATGGGTGGTCGCGGTTCCCACCCCCCAGGTGGCTGTGATGAGTAGGTGGGATAACGTTTCTGTGTTGCTTAGGGCCTTGGCTCCCACCGAGCACTATGCAGGCATTTGTTTAAAGACAGGTCAAAACCTTTGGGATAACGGGGACGTTGGGGTGACCTCCACTCTGTGTGCCAGCGCCCGTGCCCCTCACACTGACCCAGAGGGAGGGTCACCTCCCTTTGCTAGGTCACCAACCAGGGATCCACGAGGACACCAGGACAGGGAGGAATGGGGGCTTTTTGAGGGCTGCTCTGAACTTGAATTTCTGAAAGCAACTCGACCCGTGTTACCCCGTTTCGTCCCCACAAGCACCTGTCTCCCAGGAGAGTGGACCGCAGCTCAGACAGAGATGGTCTGGATCCAGGTGGCACATCTGGGTGACAGGAGCAGCAGGTCTGGAGACACAGATGTGTCTGACTGGGATGCCTTCCTCTTCCCCACGGGCCCGTGGCTCGAACAGCCTGGTCCCCGGGCCTGTGTCAGCTTGGGCGCCGCCCGGGAACCCGGTAGCAAGGCAGACAGTCCGTCCCGATCGCAGGCTCATTAAAGGACAGGGTCAGAGGTGAGCTCCAGCTCCCCGTGTTTTAGTGCCCTCGAACGCCTCTGATGGACATCCATGCTGTCACCTGTGTGACCAGCGGAAAGGCAGATGGGTTTAGAAGGACCTGTGAAACTCTGGGCACAAGGAACACTTGCCCTGAGGGCAGAGGAGAAAAGGACACTGCCCTCCTCAGTACAGCCACCTCTTTCCCCCACCCCACCTGGAGCCTCCTCATGGGGACCCCTGGGTCCTGGACAGTTTCCTCTCCAGGCAGTGTGTGGTCCCCAGGAGTCCAGTGCTGGACAGGCACAGCGGCTGCGAAGGCTGCCCTTGGCAGGGGAGGTGCACCTACACCAGGGGCAGGCGAGTCACATGGTCAGAGTGGGCGGGCTGCCGGCAGTGAGGGTGCTGGGCTCCTTGGGGGCCTGAGGACTCGGGCTCCAGAGGCGGCTGCTTCTCGGCCCCAGCTCATGGCTCTCCCCGTTGTCTGAGCTTCTGGGTTTTCAGGCTGGAAATGCGGATTTTTATGAGC
This sequence comes from Sturnira hondurensis, assembly GCF_014824575.4. Taxonomy (NCBI): domain Eukaryota; kingdom Metazoa; phylum Chordata; class Mammalia; order Chiroptera; family Phyllostomidae; genus Sturnira; species Sturnira hondurensis. Next base: position 3,843,816 of record NW_028091124.1, on the reverse strand, counting down.
CTTCTCATTTTTATTGTTGGCAACTGAATCGAACTGTAGCAAGTGCCACGGGGGAGAAACTGAACATGTCAGGGAGCTGGTACGGCCCACAGACCACAGGCTTCTGTCTGAAGTAAACAGGACTGTCCCTCTATTCAGGAAAACTTCTGTGGGGTAGGTTTTCTCAGCAGCCCAGAAAGTGAGATAAAGACAAATGGTAACTTGTGTTAGGTGTTTCAGTGATTCATTGTTTTGTAACATGATCACCGTGGTGGCACGTGGCCTGAGGGGCAGCAGGACGACCCCACGGCCCAGAGCGAGGCATTGGCTGCTGGTGGCTCACGATCCGGTCTCCTATAGATTTCCGAGACGGTGTGAACTGCACGTTCCCCGCACTGTACCCAGCGGCTCCGTCTGTGCCGGGTGCTGGGGTAAGGCCTTGACCGGCGCCTCCCGCACGGGTGTCTATATCCACTTCATACCAGCGAGAGGCCAGGCTGCGTCCAGGCCCACATACGGCTGACGTCAGGCTCCCGCCGGCCCCTCCCGTCTAGATGTTTGAACTACAATCCAATGCCACACTGCAACTGCGAAGATGCATTTCATTCTAGAGACAGGAGCTCAGGGGAAGTTGGAGATGCTATTACTCTGTGGCTGGAAAAACTGGGTTGGCCAAAGAGCTTGCTCGTTTTTCCCCTGTAAGACGGCTTGAGTAGCACTTAGTGGTCCCGAACTTCATTCAAAACAATGTTGTTAGATCGTGTTGTGCCAGCTGTCATATCAGCGTGAATTTTTGTGTAGCCATTTTAATTGAAGATGGAAGAAAATGTGCAACATTTTGGGCATATTATGCTTTGCTATTTCGAGAAAGGTAAAAATGCAACTGAAACACACAAAAAAGATTCGAACAGTGTATGGAGAAGGTGCTGTGACTGATGGAAAGCGGTGCGCGAAGTTTTGTGCTGGAGGCTTCTTGCTGGATGCTCCAAGGTCAGGTAGACCGGCCGAAGTCAAGAGCGATCAAATGTGGACCTTAACTGACAACAAGCAATGTTCCGTCAGGAGGGAGACAGCTGGCGGCACACTCAAAATATCCAAATCAATAAAGTTATTGGTGAAAATGAAACGTGTCTTTTATTTTACGGAAACAAACTGCACGATGTTTTGGCGCGCCCACCGCGATGTGGCGGAGAAAGAAGAGCCTGGTATACCGGTGAGCGGGCCCGGGGCTGAGCCCTCTCTCCGCTCTCTCTCCTCAGTCCGAGGACCTGCGGGAAGTCATGTTTATGGCTCTCGTGAAGGACAGACCCAAGTTCGTCCGCCTGTTCCTGGAGAACGGCTTGAACCTGCGGAGGTTCCTCACCAGTGACGTCCTCACCGAGCTCTTCTCCAACCACTTCAGCACCCTGGTCTATCGGAACCTGCAGATCGCCAAGAACTCCTACAATGACGCCCTCCTCACGTTCGTCTGGAAACTGGTGGCCAACTTCCGCAGAGGCTTCCGGAAGGAAGACAGAAATAGCCGGGACGAGACGGACGTAGAGCTGCATGTAGGTACCGGGAGAGCTGTCTGCCCTGCCCCTCTGATCTCCTGAGTCTCCCTTTAAAAGCGTTTCTCCACCTCCCCCTCTCCCACTCCCTACCTTGTCGCCATAAAGTAGCAAAGGCATCAGCCTTCTAATTTTTTTCTGCTGCCTTTACTTAAGATGAGTCTCTCGGTGAGTTTTCTGATGTCCGCTTTATGCTCTGTGCATAAAACGACTTGTTGCGGTTTGCCTCGCTTGCAAAGCCTGGTGCGGTGCATGCCCTCTCGGAAGCGTCTGTGGGGGCGTGGGGGTGCACGAATGGCTGCCTGCTCCGGTCTTAGCCTTTTGGACGCGCCCTGCCTAACTGGAGACTGCTCTCTGCGGCCCATGTGAAGGACTGAAGAATGTCCATGTTTCCTTCTGTGGATAAAAGGGCAGCAGATAGTCCCAAAAGGACAACCCAGGTTCCCTGGAAGAGGATGTTGTGAATGCAGCGCCCGTATTCTCTAGGCCGTCCTATGAGCAGGACCTGCCTGCCCAGGCCCCAGCCACCGGCACCCGCGGCTCTTTGCTGATGGCTGGCTCTGCTCCAAGCCCGGTGCCCCCTCCCTGTGTGGGCAGGTAATTCTGAGGCACGGATTCTACTCGGATTCCTAGGGCTGCCTAGCGGGACTGATCTCTGGCTAACCACCGTGACAGCTTGTTGACAATGCACCTTAATTGGTTCTTTCTTTTCGGCTTTCATTCCTCAGTCCCTTATTGGTTTTTCTGGGATCACCTCTCAAATAAACTACTTGTCTCAGGATTGCTTCTGGGAAAACTGGATTCCCTTTGTGATTCTAGGATTTTAATCTGTGTGTGTATATTGCAGAAACCAAAATGATTTGTGCTTGAAAAAATTGGAAGTGCTTAGAAAGCTTCTCTTTGTCACTATTTCTGTTAAAACCTTCTGCCACATCCACAGCTGTGCCTGAACCAATTTGGACCTTGGCAGAACCTAGATCTAGAATCCCAGACATTTAGTGGTTTCCACTGGAAGGTATGGGATGCTGATTAGGGGCGGGGATTGTAATGAATGCATTAGGAATGGAAACCCCAAAGAGATAAACCGTAGCTTTGTGTGGTGGTAATTGAACATAAACTACAACCAAGTTAGAATGCAGTTGGAACGTTTTTCTCGATGCGAAATCAGTTTCTATGAGGGATTGCTTTCTCTTCGGCTGTCGGAACTCACTCAGTTTTTCAATTGCTCTCAGCACTGCTTCCCCATGATCCCTCTCTGCCCAGTTTTACATTGCCTGTTATGATGGATACAAGGTTTTGTGTCAGATGAGCACTGGGGGAGCCTCGGAGCCGAGAGGCACATCCCAGTGCTGTCGGGACGGCCTCATCCACCCAGTTCTGGAGTCTCTACACTCGCGGGGCTGTCTCCCCAACCCTGTTTTCACTCTGGGAGCTTCGCAGCCAAAGTGACGCCCGCCCTGCCCTTGCTGACCGCACGCTCTCACCCTCCCAGGACGTGTCTCCTATTACTCGGCACCCCCTGCAAGCTCTCTTCATCTGGGCTGTTCTGCAGAACAAGAAGGAACTCTCCAAAGTCATCTGGGAGCAGGTAAGGTGCACGCCCACGCCGAACACGGGAGCTCTGCTGTGGTTGGTCTGACCTTCTCCCGCCGCTCACGCCCACTCGAACACGTCCTCCGTGGACTGGATGGCTGCTGTCAGGCGAATGCGTGGGGACAAAGGTGGGCGCGGGCGGGGGGAGAGGCCCCTGGAAGGGGCTGTGCTGGGGGAAGATCCAGGAGGCACCTGCTTCTCAGTGTGTGTGGGGTGTGATTGTTGTCCAAGTGAATGAGCATTTAGGTTTGATTTCGGACGTCGATATCTGGCTTTATTGCATAACGGACAGGAAGGAGGGCCTGGACACCGTCCGCTTTGGGAAACTTACTGAGATTTGTCTTTGTGGTTTAGCACATAAGGATGTTTTGTAAATGATTTATGGGGGTTGAAAAGAAATTACACTCCGTTTTTAGAGCATCAAATCGGGCACTGACTATCGAGTTCGCAAACAGTCTTGCTTCACACGTGTTGGGTTTCCCATGGCCCGATCCACTTGCCCCCTTTGATCTGTAAGAGTTGACACTGGGTAGTCGGGCCCCCCACCATGTCACAGTCTTGCTGTCATTTCGGGTGGCACTCACCTCGCTGTTTTCCTTGGATACGCGGTTTCATGTCCCAGTGTGTTCATTGTGCACATTTTGCTCTGAATCGTGATGAATAGTTGGGATTTCCCCATTTCTACCTTTGCCATGAGTTCGCCCCTGTTGGACATTAGCGTTGACCTGACCATCTCCAAGAACTGCTCGAGTTAGCCCTGACGCTCTCTCGTTCTCCCGCCAGACCAGGGGCTGCACCCTGGCGGCCCTGGGGGCCAGCAAGCTCCTGAAGACCCTGGCCAAGGTGAAGAACGACATCAATGCCGCCGGGGAGTCCGAGGAGCTGGCCAATGAGTACGAGACCCGCGCGGTGGGTAAGCCTCCCGGACGGGGTGTCCCGTGGGTGCAGGCATGCCGGGGGCCCAAGGGGGGTCTGTGGCACTCTTGTGCCAGGCGACAGAGGTCAGTGTCATGTCCGTACGCCTTGGTCTGATGCGTGGGCTGTAGACCACACAGTTGGGGCCCATGTGTCGTGGCAGAAGCCACAGGCCCCCGATCCTGGTGCTTGTTGACTTTTCCAAGAATGTAGGTGGGAGCTCTCGGGCTCTCCCACCCCTCTCTTACTCCCCAGGTCCAGGTCTAAGTAACTCAGCACCACAGGGAGGGGTGATGTGTGTTGTTTGGGGGGCTATTAAGAAACTGTGACAGGTCTGAGGATTCACCATCTTGCAAGTCATCCAGTTAGCTTGCCAGCTTCGTTCATATATATATACACACATATATACACACATGTATGTGTGTGTATATATATGTATACACACACACACACATATGGTGATAGGGCCCCAGACCCCTGGTTTATCACTCAGGGCAAAGGCAGCAGCCAGAGAAGCATCTTGGCCAGCCCCCCAGGCCCTTCACTGACTCCCCTTCAGGGATGTTAGTAAAGGCTGTGGCCGCCTGCCCTGCAGCTCCCCAAAGTCAGGGGGTGCAGACCTCCTTGTGGGGCTGCATGGGGCCAGCCCCTGCTCCCCTCTGGGACGAGATTGCGCAGTGCCCGGAATAAGGTGGGGGGGGATGGTGCTGAGCACAATCTCCTGGATGTGTGCTCTCTGTTTGCTAGTCAGTGCCCCTGGGCAGAGCTTGTCCATGACCATGGCTCAGAAGGCCCTGAGTGAGGCGGGAATGCAAGAAGCCCAGGACCCATAGCCTCTGACAGCTGGGAGCTTCAGACCTGCCCAGCTGGTCCCTTTTCCAGCAGGGAGTTTTCAGTTTGCAGAGCGCAGTAGGTCTGTCTATTGCTATAGCTAATGAAAATAGGCCTACTAGTTGGTAAAAAAAAAGTGATGATTTCTTTTAAGATACTAAATTATGTTAATTTCTGGTCAACATCCACTAGGCAATGGCTTCCAATACTTTGCAAAATTTCCTCTCAGGATCTGCACTCTAGTCTCTGTCATTAGATCTCCAAACACAAACACACCCCTAGCGATAGGTCAGTGTGTTTTTGTAGATCTTCTCGGCTTTTTTGTATTGTGCCTTATCTGTAGAGAAACCTCAGCAGAAGAAAGCCCAGAACATAAATGAGACGGAGGGCTGCCCTGGGAAGGGGGCAGAGGGCCTGGGTCTCCCCAGTCTCCCGGGGCTCCCGGGGCTCAAAGCATCCGGTTCCGTGTGCATCTCTGGGGGCCTGCTGCTTGGCAGCTGGGCCAGGGATGGTGTGCGAGAGGCAGGCGGCTGTGTCGGGTGAAGAATTACATGGTGCCAGCATTTGCTAGGCTTTTTGCGAAGTGGGTGCTCACTCCCTGGGTTTTCTCGAAGTCGGGCGAGGCTGGGGGCGGGGAGGGTGGGGCCTGGCCAGCAGCCTCAGCTACGCTCTCTGGTGCTGTCGGCGGCGGCGGCAGAGCTGTTCACTGAGTGCTACAGCAGCGACGAGGAGCTGGCCGAGCAGCTGCTGGTCCACTCCTGCGAGGCCTGGGGCGGGAGCAACTGTCTGGAGCTGGCGGTGGAGGCGACGGACCAGCATTTCATCGCCCAGCCCGGGGTCCAGGTAGACAGCATGTGGTCACCTCCAGAAACGTGCCTTTTACACTTTACATCAGATGCAGTTAGTGACTTAGAAACCAGAGTGGTGACGGCAGGCTCACTTGCAGCGGGAAAGCTGTATCAGGGGACGGTGGGGACGGTACGGGGAGGGCAAGGCGCAGGCTTCGGGGGAGGCCTTTGAGTCGGGAGGTGGTACCGGAAAGAGAGTGTCCACAAAGCAGTCGGCGTGGCCCCGGCACTGTGGGCTGGGTCTGCAGCCCCCGGACCCCTAGCCAGGTGTGTGGGCCGGGCCTGGTTCCATGGGCCCCTGGGCCTTGGTTCCTCACCTGTGAAGTGGGAACAGGTCTGGTGACAGGGTAGGGGTGCGGTGAGGGCGCCGTGTGGTGATGAGTGGAAGGGGTTGGCCCTCTGTCAGCTGTTGCTGTCACCGTAGTGTCCCCATTCCTGGTGGTGATGGTAGAGAGCCTGGTACAAAGTGGAGAAAGCCAGTAGGGAGCTTTTCTGTGCTGAGTCACTGCAGGTGTGCCCAGGTGTCTCAGGTTGCTGAGGGGGCATGTTCCTCCCCAAATCCTGGCAAGAGGGGCCTGGCTGTGAGTGGGGGTCCAGAAGAGATGGACAGCCCACCTCTTGTCTGCCCCACGCAGGCTCCCATTCACCTCCACAGTGCGCTTCCAGGTGACCATCACCGCATGGTGCTGATGAGGGGTCGGGAGCTCAGAGAGGTTCTGGAACATTCTCTGGCTTGCACTGTTAGGAGGTAGCAGAACTGGGGTTTGATTCCACGTTTGTCATCTGCATGTTCACGCAGCCAATATGTAGCACTGAGTTCGTGAAAACCACCACTGGTGACTGCAGCTAAGCTGGACTGAATGGCAGCGGCCGTGGGGCGACTCTCACTGAAGGGCCCGCGTCGGGGGAGGGGGGCTGAGAGTCAGACAGTTTTAGATTGTCTCAGGCCCTAGAGTCCTGTGACTAATGCGGACGGAGAGGAACCTGGCTTACTGCAGGGAGGTGCAGGGGCCGCGAGGGGGAGTTGTGTGCCATCCTGCACATCGCTGTGTTAATAAGGGCCCCTGTGCTTTGTCTCTGTTCCCCGTAGAACTTCCTTTCCAAGCAGTGGTACGGGGAGATTTCCCGAGACACCAAGAACTGGAAGATTATCCTGTGTCTGTTCGTCATACCCTTGGTTGGCTGCGGCTTTGTATCCTTTAGGTATGAAACTAGCACACATCATCGTGTGTGCATGTGAGTACATGGGTGTATGTGTACGTGTGTTTGTGTGTACAGGTATGTATGTGCATGCGTGCATGCTCCTGTGCACAGGGCGAAGGCCTGGCACTTAGGGTGTTCGCTCCACTGCCTGCAGTAGGTCCAGGATCCTCTCTGGCTTCCCTGGGCTTGATTCCAAACAGGCAGAGGTGGGGCCATGTCTCCACTCTCGTGGGCAGGGCTTGGACTTGTCAACCACAAAACGCCAAGGGCTGACCTTGGGCCGGTCGGTCTCCCCGCCCTGGCTGTGGGGCCGAGTCCACCTGTACCCAGAGGGAGGGCTGCCGCCGGCACCTCGGTGTTGGCTGGGACAGTGAGGAGGCTCTCACCCCGTCCAGGAAGAAGCCGGGCGACAGGCCCAGGACGCTGCTGTGGCACTACGTGGCCTTCTTCACGTCCCCCTTCGTGGTCTTCTCCTGGAACGTGGTCTTCTACATCGCCTTCCTGCTGCTCTTCGCCTACGTGCTGCTCATGGATTTCCACCCGGTGCCGCGCTCGCCCGAGCTGGTCCTCTACGTGCTGGTCTTCGTCCTGTTCTGCGACGAAGTGAGGCAGGTAGGATGGCCACCCTGGGTGGCGCCCTCCTTGCACCCCGAGGAGCAGAGGCTGCTCCCGAAGTTCCCAAGTGGTGGTTTTCCCAGAGACCTGTTCTCATGAGGTGGAAGCCCACCCACTTTCAGCATCTTGGCGCTCCCCGCGGGTCTCTTGGCAACCAGCGCTCTCTTTGGTCTCTAACTCGTGTTCACAGAGGAAGAACAATTCCTCAGCACCCTGAGCAGGCTCAGAGAGCACCTTGACCTTGGACTGTAAACCCGATCCCTCATCAGGAGGCGGCAGGGTGAATGGCAGGGGGGTGGGAGGGCTTCCCAGCTCAGTGTGTGACAGTGACCATGTTGGAAGGTCACGCAGGTCCCTGTGGATTTCAGCAAGTTTGTGTGAATTATTCATGGTAATTTCCCAAAGTTTCTTGGGATCTGCATTTTGTGTGTGTGTGTGTCCTTTCTCCACCACGTGGCAGGTGCTCAGATCCTAATTGTTGAATACGTGAATTTAAATGGTGAAGGGTGGTGCCGTCCCTAAACTGTTAGAAAACGAGACCCCAGAAAACCCTTTCGGACTCGGCAGTTTTCAGATCATGGGAACTGCTGGTGCCGCTGCTTCCCGCGTCCGTTCTGAGCCCGAACCCAGTGTCACATCCGCTCTCGACACGTGGTGCCTCGGTGCTCACGGCTCACAGAGCTCACAGCGCTGTGCCCGGTGCTGCAGGAGTTTGGAGGGAGGAACAGCACTGGTCTCGGCCTCACAGAGTCGCTGCCTAGGAAAGGGGTCTTACACTGGTTTCCGCGACCATGTCAGCTCTGACTGCGTGTTTCCCCTACGGCTTTGCCCAAGTGTTGCTGCTCCTTCTTTTTGGAAGATGCCTTTGAACGGGCAGTTGCCACTCATGTCGCGGNGGCAACCAGCGCTCTCTTTGGTCTCTAACTCGTGTTCACAGAGGAAGAACAATTCCTCAGCACCCTGAGCAGGCTCAGAGAGCACCTTGACCTTGGACTGTAAACCCGATCCCTCATCAGGAGGCGGCAGGGTGAATGGCAGGGGGGTGGGAGGGCTTCCCAGCTCAGTGTGTGACAGTGACCATGTTGGAAGGTCACGCAGGTCCCTGTGGATTTCAGCAAGTTTGTGTGAATTATTCATGGTAATTTCCCAAAGTTTCTTGGGATCTGCATTTTGTGTGTGTGTGTGTCCTTTCTCCACCACGTGGCAGGTGCTCAGATCCTAATTGTTGAATACGTGAATTTAAATGGTGAAGGGTGGTGCCGTCCCTAAACTGTTAGAAAACGGGACCCCAGAAAACCCTTTCGGACTCGGCAGTTTTCAGATCATGGGAACTGCTGGTGCCGCTGCTTCCCGCGTCCCTTCTGAGCCCGAACCCAGTGTCACATCCGCTCTCGACATGTGGTGCCTTGGTGCTCACGGCTCACAGAGCTCGCAGCGCTGTGCCCGGTGCTGCAGGAGTTTGGAGGGAGGAACGGCACTGGTCTCGGCCTCACGGAGTCGCTGCCTAGGAAAGGGGTCTTACACTGGTTTCCGTGACCATGTCAGCTCTGACTGCGTGTTTCCCCTACGGCTTTGCCCAAGTGCTGCTGCTCCTTCTATTTGGAAGGTGCCTTTGAAAGGGCAGTTGCCACTCATGTCTCCGAGTAAGGCGAGGGTGTGGGTTCACGGTTCAGGGTTCAGGTTAGGAGCCTGGTCTGCAGGGCAGCCCTGCCCTTTGAGCAGAACTCAGCCTTGAAGAGCCCTGTCATTCCAGGAACCCGACACTCGGGGGCGCTGTTTCTCTACTTGTCTGCAGGCTTCTGCGTGTGGAATCCCGGGGTCTGGTTGGGTCCCTCTGACAGTTCTGCCGGCAGGGTGCTGTCCTGATGAACCTCACTCACACTTGTTAGAAAAACCCAAACCTAGGATGTTACTGTTTTAGATTGTGTCTGGGTATCAAAAAAATACGCTCTTTAGTGTATTTCCATGTCCCAGGGCCCAGGAGCAGACGTCAATTTGCTACATGGGAGTTTTAAACCAAGGCAGACAGTAAGCTCAAAAGTCGTTATTAAATAACTCCTGGATCCACTGAATGGATGGTAGATGGTTATTCAAAATAAGTTCTGCCATTTCTTTGTGGAGAGCACTGTGCAATCTTGGGGCCCTCTGACCCCCCAAATCCCAACAGATGTGGTGAAATGGGGTCCTGGCACTTTATGAAAAGAGCCCACATCTGGCATTTTGTCCAGAAAAGAGGCCTCTTTTTCCTGAATATTTTTTCACTGCAGTGGTGCTCTGAGCCCCAGGACTGATCTACTTAGGGGTTCTCTCATCACACAGGCCAGCTTCTGAGGGGTCTAGTACCTGGTGGTCTGGGGACCCCACAGTCTGTCCCCACAGTCTGTGTTTACTCTCTGTGGGCTCAGCAGGAAGGATGCTCGAGTCCCCGCTGTTGACTTCGGCAGCCACACGGGAGCGACAGGACAGCCAGCGTGCACCGCACTTCCCAGGCCCCCTGGAGCAGTATGAGGCGTGTGTCAGGGCCGAGTGGGTCCGTCGCTGGCTCCGAAAGGATCTGGAAAAACACGCGCCAATGTGAGCAGCTCTGGAGGCAGCTGGCGGTGCCACGCGGCTCACGCCCTCTCCGTCTCTTTCTGTGCTGCAGTGGTACATGAACGGGGTCAACTATTTCACCAACCTGTGGAACGTCATGGACACGCTCGGCCTCTTCTACTTCATCGCGGGAATCGCGTTTCGGTAAGTGCTCCCCACGGCTCTCCCCAGTTTCAGGTGGTTTTGGCTTCTCCTGGAAGAAAAGGTGAAGGAAAGGCCTCTGACGTTCAGGCCTGAGAGAAGCCTGTCCCCAACCCCCGCCCCCCATCGGAGGTTGTTAGGGAAGACTGCCGCCTGTGCTGTGTGGAGACACGGCGTGGCAGCGGACCCTCGTCTCCTCTCCTTCCTTCCTTCCCTCCCAGCGATCTGTAATTGAAGAGGGACCCTTCACGGTGATTCATCTGTGCTCACAGAACTCGGGGAGAGCTCATTAGAAAGTGAGGAGAGTAGAGAACGAAGAGGAGGTTAAACACCACGTGGCGTTTTCATTCTGGGCTTTACAAGCCTCAGAAAGGTCCTCAACTTCAACTTGAAGGCAGGTTACAGAGCCTGTCCCCCTCCTTACAAGCATATTTCCAATCAAAAGTTGATCTCATGAGAAAAACCAATCTAAAGTTATGGTCAAGGGCCCTGGCTGGTGTAGCTCAGTGGATTGAGCACGGGCCTGCGAACCACATGATCGCGGTTCGATTCCCAGTCAGGGCACATGCCTGGGTTTCAGGCCAGTTCCCNGCAGTGGTACATGAACGGGGTCAACTATTTCACCAACCTGTGGAACGTCATGGACACGCTCGGCCTCTTCTACTTCATCGCGGGAATCGCGTTTCGGTAAGTGCTCCCCACGGCTCTCCCCAGTTTCAGGTGGTTTTGGCTTCTCCTGGAAGAAAAGGTGAAGGAAAGCCCTCTGACGTTCAGGGCTGAGAGAAGCCTGTCCCCAACCCCCGCCCCCCATCGGAGGTTGTTAGGGAAGACTGCCGCCTGTGCTGTGTGGAGACACGGCGTGGCAGCGGACCCTCGTCTCCTCTCCTTCCTTCCTTCCCTCCCAGCGATCTGTAATTGAAGAGGGACCCTTCACGGTGATTCATCTGTGCTCACAGAACTCGGGGAGAGCTCATTAGAAAGTGAGGAGAGTAGAGAACGAAGAGGAGGTTAAACACCACGTGGCGTTTCTGTACAAGCCTCAGAAAGGTCCTCAACTTCAACTTGAAGGCAGGTTACAGAGCCTGTCCCCCTCCTTATAAGCATATTTCCAATCAAAAGTCGATCTCATGAGAAAAACTAATCTAAAGTTATGGTCAAGGGCCCTGGCTGGTGTAGCTCAGTGGATTGAGCGCGGGCCTGCGAACCACACGATCGCGGTTTAATTCCCAGTCAGGGCACATGCCTGGGTTGCAGGCCAGTTCCCAGCAGGGGACTCATGAGAAGCAACCATACATTGATATTTCTCTCCTTCTCTCCTTCCCTTCCTCTCTAAAGATAAATAAATATAATCTTTTAAAAAATAAAGTTATGGTCAAGGGCAGAAAGCACCTCAGGATGTAGAAACTGGGGTCCATCCAACACCGTGGCTCACATTGCCTGTGCCTATGCCCCTCCAGGTCTGCCTTCTCCACATACGAGGGGGCGCCCCAAACCCGGAATGTATCTATAAAAATTGTGTGCCTATTCTTACACGTTTAAACTTCAGTCACCCTCCAAGTTCTCTCCGTTCGATGCCACACACCTACCGAGATTTTTCCCACTGCTCAGTTTTTGAACTTGTTGATTGCGGGGGCTTCTGGCATTTTTGTTTCACTTCCCCATTGGCAAAACGTTTCCTTTGAGGACATTTTTCATCCATGGAAACAAAAAACAAGCCACTTGGGGTGAGATAGAGTTAATGGGGAAGGTGGGGCAGGAAGGTCAAGCCATTTTTGGTCAAAAACTGCTGAACACTCAGCACAGTGTGGGCAGGTGCCTTTGTAAATCGCCCATCGTGAAATGGGCAGACACATTGGAAAGGTCTTAAAAACTTCACTGAAACCAAATACAGCCTCTCACAGCAATGCCAGCTGGCACACCGACGGAGATGGTTCCTGGAACATGCGCCAGGGAAGGGAGCCTGTCCTACAAAGGGGCCCGCCCTGCAGAAGGTCATTCCGGTTTGGGGGTTCCCCTTGTAGCTCCCAGGTAAAGCCCAGGGTGCCTTGTGAGCAGCACACAGACGTCCCTCTGCGGAGAAGCCTGCCACTCCACAGAGGGCGCCGCAGAGGGCGCCCACTTTGCAATTTCAGGGGCGTAAAAACTCAAGTTCCTCCTCCAGCAACCTCCTTTTCTGCTTGGGTTAAGGGCCCAGCATTTGAATCACAGTTGCTTGGAGGTGATTTCTAGAGCATCCCAGTTAGGAAAGTACAGGTGGTTTTCAATTCACGCCTCAGCAGGTGGTTAGCTAATGACACAATCTGGTGGGAATGAGGTAAATTCCATCAGGGGAAGCCTGGGCTGGGGTGGGGGTGGGGAGAGTCATCGGAGCCCCAGGAGCCAGGAAGGTGGCGATGATGTCACGCGGTCCGACAACAGTATTGGAGGATGAAGGACTGAAGTGGCTGGAACCTCTGCAAACTGTTTTCTGGGGCATTCTGGCCTCTGCTGGAGCCCATGAGCCCGGAAGATGGTGGCCTTTGGTCTTCGGCGACTGAGGGTGGGTGGCATGGGAGGCCTACTTCTACTCACTCTCAGACACCTGACTCTTGGCTGTTTCTTCACCTTTGGTCATTTTTTAAAAACAAAACTTTGAGATGTCTTGTTAGCATATCACAAATGCTGCTCCCCTTCTTTCCCCAGGCTCCACCCTTCTAACAAAACCTCGTTGTATTCCGGACGAGTCATTTTTTGCCTGGATTACATTATATTCACACTGCGGCTGATCCACATTTTCACTGTTAGCAGGAACCTGGGGCCCAAGATTATAATGCTGCAGAGGATGGTAAGAACAAAGACTGGCTGGCGAGGCCGACTTCCCCTCCACACCCGCAGTTCTTTCAGTGTTGGTAGGAAGGTCCTCTCCAAGGGTGACTGCTGCATTTCCCGTCCGTGAGGTTGGCTCGCCCTGTGCACTGGCATCTGGGACCCCTCCCAGGCTGAAATTGAACTTGAAGTGACCGTTAGGAGCCAACAGCATAATTTGGTGCATTGCTAATGAAGTACTGACTCAGGTTGGACACTGTACCAAGTGCCTTCATTTGAGTCTTAACAATTCACTAAGAGCAATGGCAGGATGGGGACTCCTGCACCCGTTTCACAGATGGGGACAGTGGGTCCTGGGAGGTCATGGCGCTTGTCTGGGGACATGCACGGAACGAGAGCCCAGTGCAGGCTGGGACTTCACTCTCACAGCCGTGCAGTGTGGGTGGAGGGAAAGCCCCTGCAGCCCCTCACACCGCGTAGCTTTGAGAGAACCACCCGCGGGCCACGTGGCTTTGCTGAGCTTGTTTTGCAGATGCCCCGATCTCTCCCGCTTCTGTCTGTGAGTCAGATGGGCGTTTGGATGGGCTCCTCTGGAGCTTCCTTTCCAATACTGGGGCTCTTTGAGGCTGTGGTTTTTATTCAAAGCATATCTGAGGCCTCATGTCACCGTGAAGTCATGTTATGGGTGCAGAAAATTTCAAAAAAATATTAAAGCGTGCAATTCTTGTTGAATAAGGATGGCTTTGATTTTTCTCCAAAACACAACTAAGGGAATAATTTGGGGGTTTAAAGGGTGTGGAGGTCCCTCTTCTGCTCTCAGGCTGGTCCCTTGTTTGGAAAGCTCCTGTCGCTGAGCTGGTTTGGAGAGCAGCAAACTGAAATGCATGTCAGTTTTAATTCTGGAAAACAGAGTCCCCAGACCCAAAGGTGGAGATGGCCATGTTTTTAGATCAGAGAGCAAATGCTGGGTGGCTTAGCATCCCCGGGCCCTGGAACCTCTGCTCTCTCGGTGGTCAGCTGAGCGGACCTGGCACTGCCCCGACTCAGTTCTGGCGTCTTCCCTCCACAGCTGATTGACGTGTTCTTCTTCCTGTTCCTCTTCGCCGTGTGGATGATGGCCTTCGGCGTGGCCAGGCAAGGGATCCTCCGGCATAATGAGCATCGCTGGAGGTGGATATTCCGCTCGGTCATCTACGAGCCCTACCTGGCCATGTTCGGCCAGGTGCCCAGTGACGTGGATGGTGAGTCCCACGTGGCCCGGGTGGAGACAGCTGGGCAGGGGCTGTTGCTTCCAGAGCCAGCTTCCAGGGCTCCCCATGATGACCCTCGGGGCTGTCTCGGAAGCAGGTGGCCCGAGCTGGGCCAGCACCAGGGAGGGAACACTAACCCTTGGAAATTTTCTTTGCTCCTGAACAGAATTTTATGTCCGCCTTGCAGGCGTGTGCCCACTATTTCAGCCTGTCATCTTTAAATGTTAAAAAAAAAAAGCATTTCTCTATATTCAGCAGCAATGTGGCTGTTGAGAGCGACAAGCCTCGTGAGTTCAGAAATGAGTGTTGTACTCTCTGATATAACTGGGTGCCCGCTTATTTAAAGATGAGCGATATTGAAAAGTTTGTGTTGGAACCTGGAAGTGAAACCTCCAACATCCTCCCGCTGCCAGCTGTTTTTTGGAGGCAGGCTTCCGGTGGCACAGATGGCATGGACCGTCACTCCCAGGTCACATCAGGGGAGGGTGGGGCACGTGCAGACTGGCGTGAGCCTCGGTGAGCTAAGGCCTCTCTGTGCTGCCCACAGTAGCCTGGGCTTGTCGCGTCCCGATCTGCCATGGAAGAAGCACTCTGGAGTTTCCCTTGCCCTTCGGGCCACATTCCCCATCTCCCTGCTGTTCTCTCCCTCATCCTGGAGCCCGCATGCAGTCTCTGGCTTCTCCTGCTGAGCCTCTTTCAAGATCTGAGAAGCAGCTGTCTTTCTGCTCAGCCACGGACAGGCACCCTGTTGTCGTTGCCCCCATCTGCCCACTGTGCTGACCGTTCTCCTCAGTAAGCGCGATTGGTCCTGGGAGAGCCCTTGCACGTGGGTTAGTGCCTCCTAGGGGCGGCGCTCACAGTAACTTAAAGGGCCAGTGGCTCCTCGGGGTGTCTGGGAAGCCACACGCCTTCTCCATGTCTCTCCGTTCCATTACGGCAAACCGGCACCGCCCCACTCTCCCGGCAGGGCAGGGCAGGGCACCCCTCAGCACCCCTCACTCACACCAGACAAGGCCTCCAGCCCAGGGTGACTCTGTGGGCCAGGCACTTTGCCCACTGCCTAACCTGCGATTTCTCAGCGCCTCCCAACGAAAGCTCTCCCTCCTCCCCTCCAGACTCTGTCTTCCTCCAAGGCCCCCTTTCTAGGCTCTGTCGCCGTTCACACGGTTGTGCACGTTAGTGTCCTGTCCTGGACGCCCCTGGGACTTCATCCCCTGTGTCCAGGTCGCCAGCCAGCGTTGTTTTTTCCTGCTGTCTTTGAGATTCAGCCATGTTTACCTTCCCCACCGCCACCACCGAGTTGCCCTCATCACCTGCCTGCTTGGATCTCACCGGTCTCTCTGCCCCGCCCCACTCCATTCCCTCCGGGTCCTTGTCCCCAGTGCCGCAGCCAGAGCAATGCTCTAAGAGTCCGTCGTGCGTCATTCCTCCACGTAAAGTGGACTAATGGCTGCCCGTTGTTTTCAGTGGGCAGAGGGGAGACCTCCTTCCAGGGGGCGCTGTTCTGGGGGGACCGCCAAGCTCACGTGTGTGTCCTTCTTGCGGGTTGAGCCTTTGGACTTGGGTGGCTGCTTCTCTGCCTATCCAGAGGCGGGCAGCTCCCCCAGGGCCAGGACTGCGTCCGCTTCACCTTTCCTTGTACCTCCTGTCCTCGCGGAGTCCCGGGCTCCCACTAGCTGCTCAATAAACACTCGAGTGGATGAACGTGGGACTCGAAGGCTTCACCCTGGGTGGATAAAGTGCCTTAGAACAGTGCCTGACACGTCGCGCGGTCGCCATCGTGTGTCCCCCCAGGGTGGCCCGGCACTGCCCCTGCGGGGGTCCTCACGCAGCCTCTCGGTCTGCCCCCGGTCAGGTACCACGTACGACTTTGCGCACTGCACGTTCACGGGGAACGAGTCCAAGCCGCTGTGCGTGGAGCTGGACGAGCACAACCTGCCGCGCTTCCCCGAGTGGATCACCATTCCCCTGGTGTGCATCTACATGCTGTCCACCAACATCCTGCTGGTGAACCTGCTGGTTGCCATGTTCGGGTGCGTGCTCCGTCCGCCTGGGGCGCGGGGGCGGGGCTGGAGGGACCGGGAGCAGAGCCTCGGAGGCCACCCTAGGGGAGCTCCCTCGAGAGCTTCGTGGGACAGGTGATCCGAAGTGGGTGGGGCCTTAAACGGTCTTCGTTGGAAATACAACGTGTCTCTATGAGCTGTGCCACGAGTTAATTTGACACCGGAGACTGGACCACCCTTGGATGCACCCAGACTCTGGGTGTTTAACAACCCTTTAGGAATGTCCCCGAGCTTCGTGAGGTCAGTGTGACCTTGCCTCCAACGTTCTTGTGTTCCACGGAACGCAGGGCTCAAAGGACCTGGCCTTTATGTACTTGCTGCTTTAAGATTTTCAGTTTAAGTCCAAATACAAAGAGTCAGGCGAGTGACTCCCCTTTGGGGCTCATGTCTACCTAGGCTGAGGGAGAGCATGAGCGCGCGATGGTCCGAAGTATGTTCATTGCCTTTGGCAATTCTTACTACGTGTGGAAAATCGTGGTTTTCACGTCCCCTCACCCTCCTTAGGAGCATTTCGGGGAGTCCCGCGTGGTGGTTTCAGTGGGAACACCTTCGTTTTATGCCGTGCCTTTAAGGCAGATAGATAGTCATTTTGGGTAGTGAGTCCTGGCACAGACAGACAGACACTTTGGCAACAGAACGCAACTTAAAAATTACATGTTAAAGTTTGAGGTGGAATAGAAACCCTTGGATGGGGCCGAATGGGGCACGTGCCTCTGAAGATGTCCCTCAGAGGGGCTGGGCAGGGAGTGGTCACCGGGCTTTTCCGAGTGCAGAGATGTTCTCACACTGAGCCGGCCGGCGGGGACATTTCTGCAGGTCACTGCTCTGCTGGGACCTGTGAAAGGGTTTCAGTCTTTCCCGCAGCAGCATCCGGAGACTGGCGCAGGGTTGGGGGAGTGGTGCTGGAGACCTGGGAGATTAAGGTGGTCTGGGGAGGAGCCCATGAGGATGGTGGGCAGGGCTGGGTACTGGGCTACGGGGAACCTTGTATGTCACGTGACGGGTTTGCTGGTTTTCCTATAGGTAGATTTCTGGGTCTAGACACAGGCCTATGGTGCCCCCCTTGGCTGTGTTGCTGACTGCGGTAAACGAAATCGAGTCAGCGCTTCGAAAATCAGTGCGGGAGACCCCTGCTTGTCTCCTACTGGTGGCTTGGAACCTCCTTTTTTTTGATGCTGCAGAACCAGAGGGGGCCCAGGATGCAGGGGGGAACACATTAACAGGCTTGCTGGGACATGGGGAGGGTGCAAAGAAGTCAGCGTCACAGGGTCATGGGCAGGGCTGGCTGGAGACAGCCTGCCTGTGGGCAAGGAGTAACAGGCAGCAAATGCATGAAACCCGAGGGCTTCAGGAGGGCTCACCTGATCGAATTCTAGCCTCTGAGTCTCTTGTATTTCCGTTTATTCTCGGGTTCTGCCGTTGTTTCGGCGCCTACTTTCTCTTTTGTGAATTTTCTGCAGACTTTTCATTCTGGTCTGTTGATCAAACTTTCTATTTTGGTTTCTACTACCAAATGGCTTTAATTGCTGCTTAAAAAATATCATTTTAACATCTGTTGTACAAGTGCCCTCATTATTCTTATTCAAACTTTCCTGGCCTGTCTTGTGTATTTAATCATACGGAGGCGCCTAAGCCTCACGTTCTGAAATCCTTTTTCTTCCTCCTTAAAAAAATTGCGAATTTTATGATGATGATGTTAACTTTGTAGGGACATTTAGGGGAAGCTGGCCTTTTTAAAACATCTCACCATCCAGAAGAAATGGTGTGACTCCCCATTTGTTCACGCATGTGCAGTTTCTCAGCAAAGTTTTATGGTGGCATTCATATGAATCTGGTAGATTTTTGTTACATTTTTCCAGCCATTTTTGTTGTGAATGAGATATTTTTTCTCATATATGTATTTTTCAATAACGACTTTTTGATGTGTAGGAAGGCTATTAAAGTTTTGCTCATTTATTTTGGAGTAAGTCTACTCACTGAATTCTTTTTATTCTTGTTTCTTTTTTATCATGTCATGGGAGTTTCCTCCTATTTCTTATTTATTAAGCTCTTTTCTTCTTCTTTTTTTTCCTAATCAGAAATGGATGTTGAATGTTGCCAGAAGGCTCTGCAGCAACTATTGAAATAACATTTTTCCTTTTGATCTGGGCTGGGTTGTGGAAATGATGCATTGTGTAAATGCTCTCACTCCTCAGTCATCCTCTGTTCATGCTTTTCACATCCTGCTGCATCTCATTTAAGCACAGCTATCTGAACCCTAAACATTTGTTATCTCTCTGTAACATTTTCAAGGTCAGCGAATTTCTGGAAGCTTGTGTCTCTGTGGGGCCCCTGCTTCCTCCTCCTCTCCTGCTCCCAGGCAGGCGCTCATGTGGTCGTAGGTGACTGAGCTGTTATTGCCGCCAGTCTCTTGCCAGCCAGCCGGGGGGAGCTGAGGACACCAGCTGTCACCGGGGACACAGAGCAGGGCCCAGAGCAGGACCTCTCCCAGGGAAGACACGTTGGTTGGCAGGGAGACTGAGGAGCATGGTTGGGGTGGAGAGGTGGCCTCCGAGCTGGTCCGGTGTCAGGCTTGCTGAGGAGGGTGCATGGGCCAGATGGTGAGCCAGCCTCTCCTTTACAGAAAGGGAAAGTGTCTAAAGAACATAAACATTGCTTCAGCAGCGCTCAATTTCAGCCAGAACCCTCATGTCACTTTGGCTCAGTCGGGAACTGACTTGAGAGACAAAGAACCTTCTGGAAGCTGCTGCTATGTGGGAAGGTGGACCTCAGTGCGTAAACAAACCTCACACCACCAATCTGGAAATGCACTATTTATGCAAAGTGGCTTTTGGGTATTAATGTCCAGTGGTCAGCCAGCTCACTCACATCCCCTGGGGTGGGGAGGAGGGTGTGTATGTTTACCCAGGAAAGGAACGTGGCTCTCTGGATCCACCCTGCTCCACACCCCCACCCTGGGGTGCAGAGGGAAGCTCTTTGCAGCCGACTGAGGAGCGAAGGACACAGCAGTATGAGGCAGAGTGCTTCAAAGTGGTGAAGTGCACCAATGCGAAACCTTTTTCTCCGGGCTCTGGCCCGAATCCATTCTGGACCAGGGATGGATGACTTTTGTCTAAGGTCCAGCGAGGGCCTTCGCTTTGACCATATGTGATTTATGTAGTGAGGTTACATTGTCAATCCAAGTTTGAGCCTAATTGTCATATAGGTTGGCCTGGAAAAACTCCAGCCATTGTTAACATAATGAGAACAGTTTGCGTGACATCACCCTCAGTGCAACCTGGCAGCCAAGGAGAGTGGACTGGACTGCACATGTGTGAACAATGACAACTTCACTGTACTGGCCAGTGGGGGTGGTAGATGCCATGGAGTGAGCTGTGTACTGTGTGGCCATCGCATTCAAAATGACTGAGTAGAGCAATGAATCTGCATCAAATTTTATGTTAAGCTTGAACATTCCTGTGGTTCAGTAGTTTCTAAGCTAGAAACTATTCGGATGGTTCAGAGGCTGCAGCTTTGG
This sequence comes from Sturnira hondurensis, assembly GCF_014824575.4. Taxonomy (NCBI): domain Eukaryota; kingdom Metazoa; phylum Chordata; class Mammalia; order Chiroptera; family Phyllostomidae; genus Sturnira; species Sturnira hondurensis. The sequence goes on along the minus strand of NW_028091124.1, from coordinate 3,823,914 downwards.
GCAACTGGTGATTGGCAGCTTCATCACGACAATGCACCCTCTCGTGCCTCACGTCTCATGCAGAGTGTTTTTGGAAAAACATCAAGTCACCCAGGTGACTCAGTCCCCATACAGCCCAGATCTGGCACCCTGTGACTGCTGGCTTTTCCCGAAACTGAAATCACATTTGAAAGGGAAGAGATTTCAGACTGTTGATGAGATTTAGGAAAATACAGCAGGGCAGCTGATGGTGACTGGGAGAACTGTGTGAGGACCCAAGGTGCCTAATATGAAGGGGACTCAGTTGTCATTGTCCTGGGTACTATGTTTCTTGTATCTTGCATCTTCTTCCATACATGTCTGTGTTTTTCATATTACATGGCTGGATACCTTCTGGACAGACCTTGTATGTGTTTTCCCAACATATAAAAATTAGCCATGAACATAATTTTCCATGGCTGCCTAACGCGATCATGTTGATTAAGCATAACGTGGGAAGCATGTGGTTAGCGCCCACCCTTTGTGTTGTTCTGTTGTGCAGTGGCAAACGGCCCTGTGCGTGTGCCCACTCACACGCTGCCTGTTCTCAGTGCCTGCTTAGTCTTGGGGGAAGTTTCCAGAAGAAAAGTCACTGGGTCAGAGGGGTGAACCTTTGGAAGGTCCTTGGCAAATGGGAGGGCATGCTATGCCCAGGAGAGTCAGTCCCTTGGGCGTCTTTGTATCTCACTTAATAATAGACTAATGAAAAAAACAGACTCTTTGAAAAGTCTTGAAATAAAAATAAGTTTAGAGTTTTGACATTTCTTTCTGTGATTGAAGAGGAAACACCCACAAAACAAAACCCACAAGCCAGAAACCATTCTGACCCCTCCTGAAGTGGAGTGCTCAGCCTGGTGCCGAGCGGTTCTGGCCATCCCGCTGGCAGGGACGTTGTGTCCTGTCCAGACCCCAACTGTCCGGGTCGGAGCTTAAAATCACTAGCGCTGCATTTGGCGGTGAAACGACTGGTGCGGGAAGGCCCAAACCTGACCTTGCCTCCTGCTTCCGCCAGCTACACCGTGGGCATCGTCCAGGAGAACAACGACCAGGTCTGGAAGTTCCAGAGGTACTTCCTGGTGCAAGAGTACTGCAACCGCCTGAACGTCCCCTTCCCCTTCGTGGTCTTCGCCTACCTCTACATGGCGGTGCGGAGCTGCGTCCAGGGCTGCTGCCAGGAGGGACCCGCCCAGCCCTTGGCCTGCTGTGAGTGGCCTGCCCGCGGGCACTGGGGTCGGGGGCAGAGACACACTTCGGGGGGCGGGCTGGGGCGTCCGGGGCTCAGCTGCCTACTGCTCACACCTGTCTGTCTGTCTGTCTGTCCGTAAAGCTTGGGCATCAGGCCAGCCAAGGAATCAATCACCATATTTTGCCATGTACAACATGCACTTTTTTTGCACAAACTTTTGAGAGAAAAAAAAGGGTGTGCATTACACGTGGTAGTACTAATTACATATCGGATATAAATGTTTTTAATTCTCTTATTTATGTTTATGTGTTAAAAGTGTAGCTCTAGAAAGCAGTGAACAATATCCGTATGCAAAACAATACCCTGGAATATGATAATGAGTTTTGTTTCTAAGTATAAATAAGTAAGTAATTGAATTCAAAAAATTAAAAGATTTTTTTTCCTTGACTTGGTAAAACAGTGTCACCTTAGAGGTCAGGATGCACAGGCCAGTGTGCTCACTGGCCCATGCATTGCCGGTTGGGGGGGCTCCCCCGGAGGGCTCGCCTCCTGTCAGCTGGTGGAGTTGTCGGGAAGGGGGCCGTTGGCTCGTCCCTGTTTTTGTGACTCCCTCTCCCCCACCCGGCACTGCTGTTGCTGACCCTCAGCCCAGGGAGGGTGGAGGGTGAAGAGCAGACAGTCCTTTGTAGAGACGGGGACCCTGTCCCAGGCTGGGTCTGTGCCCTCTGGCCTGGCACGGGTTGATACGGGGGCTCTGGGGGTCCTTCAGCGGTTGCCCAGCTGGCCCGCCATGTCAGTCCCCCGCGGGCAGTGCTTTCCCTGGAGGCTGCTCCCCTCGAGCCTCTGGTTTCCAGGGGCCCGTTCCGCACACTCCCTGTGGGGGACCCAGCGCCTTCCGGAGGGCAGGCCAGTCCGTCCTCTCGCGTGGCCACCCATCTCCTCAGCCCGACCCCCTTGGGGCTGCGGGCGAGTCTCTCCCCGGACCCCTCTCTTCCCTGCACCAGGGGCCAGGGTCGCTCACCCTTGGGTTCCTGGTCGCACCCTGGCCACCAACTTCCTTGGCTTCAGGGAGCACCTGTCCAGCTCTCCTAGCCACACGTGGCTAGGTCTTCCCGACACCCGATCTGAGAGCCGCAGAGCCGGGCGGACGCGTCTCTCCGGTCTGCAGACCTGTGTCAGCCGTGTAAGCGCAAAAGGAGGTGAGGGTTCTTTCATTCGTTGGAGGTCGGGGGGCAAAGGACCGGATGGGGCCTGTTCTCCTGCCCTCTGCCCCTGACTTGGGCCAGGCGGTGCATCTCGGGGGGCGCCAGGGCGTGGGGTGGGGGTGGGGGTGGGGGCCGGTGGCAGGGCCACTTCCCCATCAGGCACAGCACCGGGAACCATGTGGTCAGGGCCCACGAACATCTTTTACTTTCTCTTAAAGATCAGGAGAAAACTAATGAACTTCTAGTCCGCAGAAAACATGTGGGAGTATACTTGCCTTTATACTAACTCAGTCTTCGTACATTTTAATAGATGTTGTTTTAACCCAGGAAGGGGCGCGTAAGGGCAAAAGTATGAGGGCCTAAGGTGACCCACTGGGGCCCGTTCATCCAGAGTGTCCCCCACTTACTACTAGATGTTCTGCCCCCAGACATGCAGTCAGGGGACCAACTCCTCCCAGTTGGTCGGGGACTGTCCCGATTGTGAAATTGCGAGTCCAGCATCCCAGGAGCCCTATCACTTCCAGGGGCTGCGGGTCACCCTTCTGGGGCCACTGAAGTCTTAAAGGGCCCGGTGGGCTGCCAGGGGATGTCAGCAGTGGCTCAGGTCGGCCCCAGCCCTGTGCCCGCAGGATCTGCATTCTCAGCCTCCTGTGGGGAAAGCAGAGAAGGGCCGCGCTAGGTCTCCGAGCAGGTGGCTTGTGGGTGACTGTTTAACAGACCATCCCAAAGCCCAGTGGCCTGAAATGACCAGCACTTCTTTGCTCATGGTCCCGCGGGTTCGCCCCTGGTCCGGGCTCAGCTGGGAGGGCTGGTCTCGGCCGCCCCCTGCGTTGGTCACTGGACAGGTGGGCTGTGCCCTGGCTGAGTCTGATGGCCATCTGCACTCTCGTGTGTGGGGGAAGCCTCCACGTGTCCCAGCTCACGCTCCCTACATGGAGGCTGGATTCCCACATCAAGCTGTGACTGCATAGTCGCATGACATCATTTCTGCTGCATTCTATTGGTCAAGGGACATCCCAGGCCCACCCAGTTGGAGGAATGGGCCGAATGGGTGGGTCCCCTGGGAGGGCCTCCTTCACCCGGCACTGGCCAGTCCAGGAAAAGTGAGCTTGTCGCTGCCCTCCCTGCCTGCCACTCACAGCTCATGTGGGCTGTGCCGGGGGCAGCCTGTGAGGGGCTTCCTTCCCACCAACTCACCTGCCACAGTAATTAGATTCGACACACCGGAAATGGAAGTGCTTTGCTACCCAGTCCGCTCTGAGCAGTCCAGAATGACCTGTGACGCCTTGAGCAATTAAAAATAAAATTCCCCACACGTAGGCTGACCCTGCGAACGAGTCGGACCCCCTTTGCTGTGCCTGTCGGGGCCTCTCCGAGCTCAGGAAAGTGGAGGCAGGTCTTTGAGAAATAACCTCTTCATGCTTCTCAGTTCTAAGTGGAGTCCCCTTTGCCAGTCTCCCACAGCGGCTGCCTTTCACGAGTAATCGGGAGATCTTTGTCCTCCTCCCTTGAAAAGCGTCTGTGCCGAGCCCTTGCTCTCCGAGCCGCATCTGTGGTAGGCGGGGGCGTTAGATGCACAATCGTGCTTCCAGAACGTGACCTTTAGCAGTTTGGGATAGAAAGGGGTGCCTGGATGTGTATGAATTATTCACTGAGTCTTACTGCCAAGAATGAAAGAGCTTTAATTGAGAGATGTGGGACGCACTTATTCCACAGAACGCGTAGGGCACCAGGAGAGCCACACTGTGGACGCCTAAACCCCAGACTAGAGTGAAGCAGGGAGGACTTCCTGGAAGAAGGAGGTATTTAAGTTGAGACCCAGAGGATGAGCAGGAATTTAGCCAGGCAAAAGGGCAGAGGCTGAGAGGGGGCCACAGAGTGAGGCGTGGTCAGCAAGAGGAGGAAGTTAGGGCCGTCAGAGGAGAGCAGAGAGGCAACCCTGGAGCCGAGGGCTCAGGAGGACTAATAAAAGACCCCGGGCCATGTCCCACAGCCAGGTTCTAGCTCCACCCAGTCCCCCTGCCTCCTGTCCCCAGCCCACCGCGTCACAGTGTGTCATCCTAAATCCCAGGGGAAGGGAAAATGCAGATGGAAGACATGATAGTGCAAGAAATGGTGACATAAGTCCTGAAGCGCACATCACAATAGTACGCCCCTTTGCTGATGAACTTGTCTCCCTCAACCGGAAGTGAACCAAGGTGTCCCCAGATCAAAGTGATGCCCTGTGGATGCTGATTCTCCATCAGGTGACTTGACAAGGAGCAGTCACCGTGGAGTTTGGGGGAGGCTCTTGAAATGGGTCCCCTGCCCTGCCCTGGAGCACTAATGGTAAAAAAAAAGTCTCTGTTACAGCAAAAAAAGTACAGGGTGTGGCACAAATAACACCTCATTTTTACCACATAAAAGCCTTTTACTACAAAACCGTAAGCGTGTAGTTTGGTAACATAACAATATCACACTGAAGCACACCACGTGACGTTTTAGGTGAAGGATTCACATGGCTCTCCGTCTCGTGCGAGACACGTGCCCGACCAACCACCCTCGGCGGCGTCCCTGCTGCCGTCCCTGCAGGTGTTGAGGGCGATTTGGGAAGCAGGTGACCTGGACAGGACCCAGCACCACTCACTGGAGGTTTATGGGCCGACTGTGCTCGTCTCCATGTTGGTTTTGCAGGGCGAAGTGGAGATTTTCTGCTCTGTTCGCGCCACTGCTCCCAGGTGTCGGGTGGCCCAGGGGCTGCTGGGGGTGTGTGTGTCTCCCTCTGGGCTTCTCTCTGTCGTAGCCGGCGAAACGGCCCCCGACCGCCCCGCGTGGGGTCACGTTTCGTGTTGGGAGGGTCATTCCCGTCACTTCAGTGCACCCCACATGTTGAGACGATTCAGGAAGCAAAAGATAAATTTTACTCATCTGAACAATTAAGAAAAATTTAACTTGCTAGGAAACATCATTTTTTGTGTGTGTGGAGTTCATGAGCTACATAGAAATGGCAGCAAGCTGCTCACGAATATGACCTTCGACACTGGCCCTCACCCACTTGCCTCCTGTCCCAGGACCTCCATGCCCTGAAGCCTGGCTTTCAGGATGTAAATGCGCCGCTGACTCCCAGCTTCATGTCACAGGTTCAGGGCTCCTTATCGTCACCTTTTCTAACAGCATTATTTCAGGACACCAGTGTCGCCTTTGGGACGTCGTTAGACATCACAGCTACGTAACTGCCTTTCTTGATGAAGAAACCGTTGTGACAGTTTGGACGAGGCACTGTCTTTCTGCCCATCATTTCAGCGCAGAAGACAGAGGGAGTCATTTCCGGCTGAGAGAATGGACAGTCTTTATGTCGGAGGCGAGGATTGAAGTGCAGGTCTGGAATCTGTACCCCGAAACGGTGCCCGAGGTCAGAGGCAAGTGAGGACGGGCCTCAGAGGTGTCTTTGGCTGCCGTCCTGAAGCCGCGTCGTGGAGGACGAGTGTCTGTGGGACCTGGGGGGAGGCTCGGGGCCACAGAGACCTTCAGATTTGGAGGCAAATGCAAAGCAAGTTTAGGAGATGAATTGCCAACCAGAGTCTCTGACAACAAGTTTTGTACTTTTTTTTTTTTCGGTCCTGAATTGTTCCAGATAAAAAAACAAACGCAGTTAAAAGGTGCACGGAGGAAGATCAGACTCCGTGTAAATCAAAGACGGTGCCCAACGAGGAGCCTGTCTGGGAGGAAGATGAGCAGCTGAGGGAGATGGTGAAGGTCTCTCCGTGGTGGGTCACCGGGCGGGATGGGCAGCGGGACTGCGTGCGGGGAGGGCCTGCGCTCCGGAGAGGCGCATGCGCAGTCCAGGGTCAGCGGAGCCGGGGCGCTGCTGTGTGAGTGAAGACAGGCCAGTCCCCTGGGCTCGGCTGCGGTGTGAAAGGCAGGACGACATGGGTCGCATGTCCTCAGAACTTCATGGTTCAGCAGAATGGGAACAGAAAGATGGAAACAGACCCCCCGTTTGGCCAGCAAACGGATGGGGGTTCAGCTTGAGGAAGCAAACAGAGGCCAGAAGTGACTCGCCGAGCCTGCATCTGTCTCCCTCACGGCCCTGGGTGGGCCATGATCTTACAGGTGGAGAGACACACATGTGAGCCCTGCACCTCCTCCCTCCTCACAGGCTCCTCACTCTCGGGAAGGAGTAGGGAGGGGGATGGGAGGCCACCAGAGGATGGGATCCTTCCCTGCTCCCCACCCCCACCCGCAGTGATGGCAGGAGCGGGGGCGGGGCCAGGACTCGCACAGACCAGCCACCGGGTCCTCCTGGGAGCCCCCTATGGCAGAAGCTGCAGCACCACGATTGCCACGGCCTCTTCCAGCAACCTGTGCCCTGAATCCACTGCGTGTTTGCCTCCGGGGATGGGGAATGTAAGCTGGAAATTGCTGTTCTTTGGAGAAAAATGCCAAGTTTTTCAAAGAACTTTCAGAAAATATAAGGTCCAGACTTCTGTTTTTGGGGATGTCTTCAAGCAATTAAAAAATATGTGCTACCCAGTAATTCTATTTTTATAAAAGATGAAAAAGTAATTCATATTTATTAGTGGAACTTTAGAAAAATGCAAGAAAGCACAAATGAGGAAGAGCAAAGGCGAATGTAACCACCAGCCACAGATAAATAGCAACATGCTGGTATTTATCCTCTTCTCCTGTGGTTGTATAATAATTTGGTCTGCGCATGCACATTCACAGTTGGATTTGTTCATTTAACTAATAACACATCACAAGTATTTCCCAGATCCATAAATACCAATCTGCATGACAATTTTTAACTGGAATATTCCAACATCTCAATGCACCATAATTAATTTTACCATCCTCTTGTTAAACGTGTAGGATTTTCAGCTTCTTTGTTATCCTATAGTACTGTGAGAAACAGCTCTATGCATTAATTTTTGAGCACATCCTCTGAGCTATTTCGAGAAGAGACGATTCTAGACCGGGAGTATGTATACGTTTAAGTTTTCTGATCTTATCTGGTGCCCTGCAGGTCCCCGCTCCCCACGGCCGTGACAGTTTACAGGTTTTCCAGCGTGTGGGGAGCCTGTTCACCCACCTCTTGGCCAACGCAGGATCCAGCTGGTACGGTAGAACCTGCTACTTCCTGGCTGGGCTGGTGGACGTGCTTTGTCGTCATTTCCACCAGTTGCCTTGACTAAGTTGGGCGGTTTTTCTTGGCCATTTGCCATTCCTGCTCTCTGCCACCTGCGTCCAGGATGGTCTTGCCCTTACTGTGCTCTGTCTGGGCTCGTGCGTGCATTTTAATTACAGGAAAAAACATTGGAAACGGCATTGCTAGGGAAAATACAAGAGAAAGACATTTAGTTGTGAAGTATTTTCTAAAGTGAATAACCACCATTTAAAAATACATCTGAAAAAATTAAAAAATGAGAAAAACAAAGAAAAGAAGTAAATCTGTGTTTGTTATAATAGGATTTGCTTTGAACCTGCCACCTGCTTTTTGGCTATCGCTGATGCCCAGTTAATTCTTCCGAAATCCAGGAAGATGATATAGTTCTCCCTAAACTCGAACGTGTCCAGGACAAATCCTTAAGTAAAAACTAGATGCATTTGTTCCAAGCGGACAGCTGCAGGAACACGAGAGGATGGCTGTCCCTTGCCTGAAATCCAGGAGCTCTGGTCCTTCACTTGCTGGGCCCCTGAAAGGTGAGGCGCGGCAGGAAGCTGAACCGAGACTCTTGCCGAAAGGTGCCCCAGGCCCCTGCGCAGCACGTCCTGGGTGCCCCGGGAGGAAAAGAGGGGAGAATTTTCCTGGAGGTCTGCGCTCAGACTCTCCATCTCAGCGGGGTGGAGTGGTGTCAGGCCTTATGTGCCAAAGTTGCTGCCCTGTTAGGTTGAGACTGGGCAACCCATCAGTAGTTATTTAATGGCACAATCAGGGTAGCGTGATTATGCAATCACGATGGAAGAGGAACACAAGGAAATGAGAACCCAAGTCACTAGTGAAATGGTTGTGCTGAGTCACAAAACGAGAGTCAGGCTCCAGGCTGCTCAGCGTAGAATAAAGACTGCGTTCCTGGCTCAGGCTGCCAGCACATTCCTTAGTGTCCCCTCTTTCTGCTGCCGTCACTAGTGAATAGTGTTAGTCAGGTCAGCCTGCACTGGGTGAATCGGATTCTCCCGGCCCCGGAATGGCCAAATGCACTGTGGGTGTTGCTTCAGGAGTAAGGGGCGTGTGAAACAATGCGAATGTTTTTCTCTGTCTCTTTATTCAAGGTTTCACAAATGAAGACAATGAGACTCTGGCATGGGAGGGTGTCATGAAAGAAAATTACCTGGTCAAGATCAACACGAAGGCCAGTGACGCCTCAGAAGAGTACGTCAGCCCTTCATTCCCGCTCTGCGAGGCGCCCCCGTGTACCGGCCGGCAGGGCCCGGCAAGCTCTGTAAGGAGGGGTCACAGCAGAGAGCAGGAGCACAGGCAGACGCTACCCGGGCTGCTGGAGACAGACGGCGAATGTGGGCCAGCCCTTCGGGCAGGGCGCAGCCACCAGCCTGCCTTCCGCAGGGTCCTGCAAGGCCCTGGGGGAGACTGTGGTGTTTGGAACCTGCAGGGCAGGGCCTTGGGGCCGGGTGACCGGAGTGTAGGTCCCTCTGCAGCGGTTGCAGAGGCAGGTCCCAGAGAGTCCCTCAGGGGACGTACAGTGGGCCTGCACTGGCAGGGGCCACCCGTGTGTCTCTGTGACAAGGGGTAGGGATGTCAGAAGATGGAAAAACCATTTGGTCGAGGTGTTAGACTGTCCCTGAGACGGTCCGGACAGTCCTTTTCGGGTCCCGTGGAGCTGTTTATAAACATCACGCAGAACTAGAGGGGCCCCCAGTCCACAGATGGGCCCACGTGCCGTTTATGCAGGCCCTCTAGGAGCATGCCCTTCTTGCCATGTGGGTGACACGGTTACTGGGCAGAGTCTCAGATACCGAGCGCTCCAGACACCTCAAAATGCACTTGAACAGGAACGAGTAGGGAGAGGCACCACGGCGAGCTTCGCACAACCGCCAGGGAGCAGGGGACTCATGCTCTTTCCCAGTGACAAAGCAGACACCCCGGGCTTCCTCCACTTCTAGACTCTGAGACCCCGGTTTCGGAAGGGAGGACAGACCCTGCGGGTCCCCCCCAGCACAGTGGCTTCTGCTTGCTGTACAGCTAACTCGGGCAACAGTGGGGTGCTGTTCCTGGGGCTTAGGGAGAGAGTGCGACAGGCAAATGCAGTGAACGCTGATTTAGGTGGGCGTGAAGATGATCTGTATTTTGTTTTTTAAAAGACTGGAAAATGGAGTTTAATAGCTCTCCCTCTCTCTCTCTCTTTCCCCCTTGAAGAATGAGGCATCGGTTTAGACAGCTGGACACAAAGGTACAGTTTTGTTTATAGTTTAAGAAATAATATTTTCATCTTTTTAGAGCTTTAACTGGAAGCCAGTGGTTATGGTCTAAGATTAAAGAAGTTTACTATTAAAAAGTAGTTGTGGTGTTGACCGTAGTCAGCTGTCTTCGTTCACTGGGCAGGGTCTGGGTGCCGGAGCAGAATCGTTTCTTGGGTGATCAGCCCAGTGGGGGTTGTCCTGAAGTCCCGTTTCTAAGATCTGCAGAATCTCGTTTCTCTGACCCAGGACGGCTTACCGTACTCTCAGCTGCAGGGGCAGGTGGAAGATGCTGGCAATTACGGGAGCACCGGAGAGGCCCAGGGGACGGTTTGGGGGTCTGGGAGCCTCTGGGAGGCTCAGCTTTGAGGCCACTGTGTTTTGTTGCCTATTAAACTGCAGGGTGGGGCAGATGCATGAATATGCACTTGAGCATGAGGCGTAGGGCGAGCGGACCTGGACCCGGCACGGCGTCCCTTCCACCAGGGTCTGTTGAACAAAGCAGTCCCAGGCCAGCCCAGGTCCAGGTGGGAGGTGGGGGGAGCAGCCACTGCTCGGCGTGGGAGCAGCACATGCGTAGGGGGAGCGAGGGCGTGGTGGAGGCCCCTTTGGAGACAGGCCACCCCACGGTAGTGGGTCACGTCACAGCCGCTCTCGTTCTGCGGTTGTGCTGTTGCTGATTTTCAGCTGCGGGGCCGGGAAGACCCCTGTGTTAGTGGGGTCGAGTGCCACACACTCACGGTCACGCTGGACCTAGCTTGTGATCCTAGAGGCAGGAGAGAACGGAAAAATGCCGGACATTTTTAAAGATCAGAAATAGTTTACAGACTATTAAGAGAACGTAGGAAAGGAGCAATAAGGACCACGTTCTAAGATGATTTCTACGAGACGCAGGCAATATGTAATATACGGAAAACTTGACGGGACACATTCACCTTTCCACATTGTGTGTTTACATTTAAACACATGCTTGCACCGTCTGCTGCTTCTGGGCCTAGACCACATAACACGTAAAGTTTGTGTTTATGTGTTAGGTCATAACACGGGCCAGGCATCGGGCTCAGTGCGGTCACGGCAGGCCTGGCCCCTGGACTTTGTGAGGGCCCCTCTGTCCAGCGGTGTGGGGAGGGGCATTTGCAGGCCGAACTGTGCAGGACTGGATGCAATAGCGGGCTCCTTTGGGTATCCCCAGGCCTTCCAGGTCGTCTGCTCGGGGAATCCGGGAGCTGGGCACTTGTTCGTCTGGGTGTTGCGTTTGGAGAGGAAACAGGCTGTTTGTCCCGGGGTGTTGTGTCACTCTGGGCTCCCTGGGGTGGCCCTGCAGGGAGCTGGTGGGAAGTAAGACTGAGGGTTGGGCTGACGCTGTGGAAGCCACGCTTCAGTGCTGGCCCTGCCCTGGATGTGCAGAGGACAGACGGGACGGAGATTGCCGTGGACAGGCAGAGAGGAGCAGGCAGGAGCCTTGGGCTGCCTGGATGCCTGCTGGGTCTGTGCAGAGGTCATGGGGAGCCCAGGGCACTGACTAACGCCTAGGGACCAGGGAGACCCCCCAACCAGTAATGGTCTGGGCAGGAGACACTGTCAAAGGGGACAGGGAGCCTAAACAGTGGGGACAGTGGACCTGAGATGGGGGCTGAGGGAGTCACATGTCATGGAATCCTACCAAAGGCCGTCTACGCACACGTCCAAGCCAGGGTCTCTGGGGACCTCCAAGAGTGCCTGCAGGTTGGGTCCCCTCGCACGACGGTGGCTGTGGAGCTCAGCCCCTTTGCTGGTTTCCGCAAGAAGCCCACCTCCACCATCATCCTGCAGGTCTGGGGAGACGTTGGGCACATCCCAGGGAAGACCCCAAGTTCATAGCACAGAGCCTGGGGGTCACCCCTGGGGTGTCACTACCTCTCCCCCTTCTCATCCTGCTCCCTGCTCCTTCTCCTGTTTTTTTCTGCCCTCCATTCTCTATGCCTCCTCTTCTGAGAAACAAAAAATAGACTTTCCATCCAGAGAAAGTGTAGGGGTCATCACTTGTTTCATGAGCAAGTTCTTGGAATCTTACTCCTACTTCTAACAGCGTATCAAAGCCACTCTACCACCTATTAGTAGCACAGAGCGCTGCCAGCGCCCAGAAGTCACATGCCTGTGGGTGGGGATCTCTCTGCGCCTTGCTTATTTTAGGCAGGCTCTAGCCCCAAGGGCTGCTTTTCGTTCTTAAGAAGAAGAAAGTTAAGCCCTGGCCGGTGTAGCTCAGTGGATTGAGCGTGGGCTGTGAACCAAAGGGTCGCTGGTTCAATTCCCAGTCAAGGCACACGCCTGGGTTGTGGGCCAGGTCCCCCATGGGGGCCACATGAGAGGAAACCACGCATTGAAGTTTCTCTCCTCTTTCTCCCTCCTTTCTCCCTCCTTTCTCCTCTCTAAAAATAAGTAAATAAATCTTTTTTTAAAAAAGAAAGTTAAATGAAGAGGTTATTACTGAAATGAAGCCCAAGTTAAACACATCTTTTTCCTGAGTGAGGGACATAGCAAGTTAGAAACCAAGGTACAGAAATTGGGTTGTGTCTGCAGCTTTGATCAAGGGTGCAGCCATGGTGTGTGATTTCGAACGAGCCTCATGCATCTTGTGAAATAGGGGGTATATCAAAAATAACTTTATTGGGCCTTGTACCTACCTTGCTCTACAACGTATGCTGTTTTGTGGTGAGGGAAGACACTTGGCCAAAACTTGATTTATTAATATTCAATATTATTTTCATGAGCATTATTATCAGAGCATAAATTTATTGTATCGTAGCTCATAATTTATATTAGTATTTCTTATGGGGAACATTATTTCTAAATAGTATTTCTCTGTGTTGTGAAAATCTATTATTTCTATGGAGGAATCACTAGTAACGTGCACTTGAGTAAAGCTAATACTAATTGATGGGAGTGGTCTCCTGCTCGTGATGTGATTTCAGAAAGGAAGCAGGGGCGGGGGCCGGAAGGTCCCGTCACTCATTCTGTCCTGCCCAGCATGAGCCACACTCGCCGTCTGATGCACGCGCACGATTTGTGTTTCATGGGAGAGCTAGGGCGCGATCATCTACACTTCCAAGTTGGCAAATCGGTCTTAAGGCCGGTTCTTTTCCCCCCAGCTGAATGATCTCAAGTGTCTTCTGAAGGAGATCGCTAATAAAATCAAATGAAACTCATGGACGGTGATGGAGACAAATCTCATTCCACCAAGGTGAGTCGTCTTGATGGATTTTTTTTTTTTGCTCCGAAAATGTACATGTTTTGAGACTGATTTCAAAATTGTGATATTATTCTCAGGTCTTTTATTTCACATATTATCGGATCGGAAATGACGTGTTGTGTAAAACATGTGAGCACTATTGGGTTGTAGGAAGGAACAAGGGGAAGCCGCTCCCCTGGGCGCATTATGTTTGCAGCGACTTCGCTCCCAGCCCAGAGGCCGGCAGAGCCCGCCGGAAGTCCCGTGTCCGCCTGGCTGTTCTAAAAGTGCTTGCAGCCTGTGCAGCTGATTTGGCAATAACTGGTCACACTGATCAGTGGCTCCCCTTTTTTCCCTTAACTCTATGTCCCTGATGTCTTTATATATTAGTGCCTAAAAACTGTACCTCCTTCTCACGACACGTCGTCGATGCTTTTTGCTGTGGGACGTGGAAATGCATGCTCGCTTGCTCGTTTCGCTGTCAGCAAATATGTATCGAGCCCCTTTGATTACCAAACACGTTTCAGTAAAGCATCGGGGGTTTTAGCAACAGCTCATTTGCACAATAAAAATGGAATTCAATTAAGTGGCAAAGCTGAACCCAACGCTTGGCCCCCACATCTTACCGTTTGCTTTAATTATGTTTTCCCATTACCTGTCCAAATTCTGAAACCGAAGCTAACAATGTTGTTAGGGACACAGAGAGCCGGGGAAAAACAACGGGCATTTCATCTGAGGAGATTTTTTTTTCTTGAGAAAGGGAATCGCAAGGAATGAAAACGCATTAAGGAATGAAAACCCTCTCTCCCTCCCTTCCTCCTGCTGAGGGCCTACTACGTGCTGAGAGGCTCGTGCCACACCGTGCCGAGGCTCAGGCACTGAGGCCTGGTGTGTGTGAAGTGCGCTGTGGTGTTTCTCTTCCCCGAGTGACTGTGTTACAGGGAGACTCTGGTCACTGGTTCCTTCCTGCACACCTGGGCCCTCGGTGCCTGCCCGACGGCCACTGACAGGCCCTCCCCCAGGGCTCTGTTAGGGTGCAGGAACCGCGTGCTCTGTGTAGCTGCAAAGGCAGGGGCAGCCTCCTGAGCTGCTCAAGAAGATAAACTTTGCGTGTTTAGGAAGGATGCATTTCCACTCCTTCATAATGGTAAATGAAAACGGTATTTCACCTTATAGGAAACTGTAATTTCAGTTTTAGAACCTTTGCCATTTTGTGTAAGTTATGAGCTCAAATACTTTTAAAACTCAAGGAGAGATAAAACAGTTATAATGATTTTGAAAAACCATAGTGGGATAATAATCAGAAAAGATATGTGAGGAGATGTGTGTACAAGTGCCTTCCAGAAGGCACTCAGTCGTGTGCTATGGAAAATAGAGACTCTTACTGAAGAAGATACAAGATACAAGAAACACTGTACACAGGACAAGGACGCCTCAGCGCCCTTCGAACTGGGCACCTGGGGACCTCACACAGCTCTCCCAGCATCTCTTCCACGTTCTAAACACTCTGCAAAATCCTTTGTTAGAATCACCCCCAGCTGCCCCCTCATATTTTCCTGAATCTCATCCATAGCCTGAAATCTCTTCCCTTTCAAAGGTGATTTTAGTTTTGGAAAAAAACAGAAGTTATAGGGCACAAAATCTGGGCTGTAATGGGGCTGGGGGACTTGATGTTTCGCAAAACAACTCTGTGTGAGCCCTGGCTGGTGTAGCTCAGTGGATTGAGCACAGGCCTGCGAGCCGAACAACCGTGGTTCGATTCCCAGTCAGGGCACATGCCTGGATTGCAGGCCAGTTCCCAGCAGGGAACCCACGAGAGACAACCATAGACTGATATTTCTCTCCCTTTCTCCTTCCCTTCCCCTCTAAAGATAAATAAATAAATCTAAAGAAACCCCAACCCCTCCCCCCCCAAAATTCTGTGTGAGACATGATGCATGAGAAGGCACGTGGTCGTGACGGAGCTGCCAATCACCAGTTGCCCATAGCTGCAGCCTCTGAATCATCTGAATAGTTTCTGTGGAGGTATGATCAGGCTTAACACAAAATTTGATGCAAATTCATTGTTCTACTCACTTAGTCATTTTGAATGCGACGGCTACACAGTACACATGCTCACTCAATGGCATCTACCGCCCCAGTGACTCGTACAGTGAAGTTGTCATTGTTCATGCATATGCATGCTAGTCCACTCTCCTTGGCTGCCGGTTTGCACTGATGTCATGGAAATTGTTCTCGTTATGTTAACAATGGCCGGACTCTTTCTGAACAGACCTTGTACACTCGTACACCTCGTACGGCCCTCATTCCCACATCTCTCCTTCTTTTCCAAATGTGTCGACTCTGAGTAAGATGAGAAAACAGACTGGCTTCTTGTCAACTGGCCCTTCGCTTAAATACAACTTTTTACTAAAACACGGAGAGTTCACTCGTTGGTGAGGGACAGTGAACTGGGAGAAGGTCATCATTTTCGTGTGACCCTCTGTGAGAGACTGTGGACGAGGAGAGGAGCGTGTGAGGAGACAGAGGCCCCGTGAGTCTTGACGTGAGTCCTGACCGCTCCTGACCGTAGACATGATGACCTGCGCCTGTCCCGTCGGTGGGCGCACTTTTGTCTTCTGGGTATTCTTTTGGGGATGGTTTCTGCCTGGCATATCCTTAAGAAGTTCACTGAAAGTGCAATTTTCTAGCCAGCTACACTCTGCTAAAATGGGATTCTTCCTGTGTCCCCGGGTACTTCTCTCTCTAGAGGGGTGATGGCGACCTCCTTAGGCAGGGGCAAGGGAAGAGAATGCCAACCCAGGTGCGAGGGACCTGACCCCAGTGGAGGGAGGGCAGGCATGGACACCTGGCGGCAGGTCTTTGCCCATCGGACCATCTGGGATCTTCTTCCCTGCCCCAGCCTCTGACCCGGTGACTTGGGGTGAAATCAGCAGATGGTTGTATGTGTGTTTCTTTCTCCTGCACTAAGGTTTAAAGGAAGGAAGGCCCAGGGTGAGAGTCAAGCCATTAGTTTTCTTGTAGCGTCATCCTTGGAACCCAAGGTTCCCCAGGGAGGGACCATCCCTGGAAATTGATTAATCCTCACATAAGAATCCATTGATACTTGCATTCACTGCACTGAAGTTCTGGTTCAGTGGGAGAGCTTGAAGTTCCTCTGGGACTCATCACAAAACGTCATCTCGGTAATCAACTGCACTTCTTAACTCTCTCATCAACTCGCCCTTCTACTCACGCAGAAACCGCCTGGCAGATGAAGCGCTGGGAGACCATCTAGATCTTTGCCTGGACGGATGGAGTGAGCCATGGTCCCTCGGCTGTGGCCCTGCTGTGCCCACTGGCAACCTGGCCAGAACTCATAAAATGGTCTTGTGGCCTCTTCCATCCCGAGAGAAAAATCTCTCTGCATTGGGTGGTTGTACATCTGTGCCCACCACCAGCCCATTCCGGTGTATTTGGAAGTAAGTCGTATCCCGAGAACGAAAGTGGGAACTCCATCCTTCACACGGTGCTCTTTCTCTGCCCCTGCAGGCGGCGTCAGACCTCTGAGAGGGAGACGCCCAGCGGGGCCAACGCCCAACTTTGTTCCCGAATGCGAGCTGTCCAGCGGTGGTCTCCATCCCCTGCTGTGCTCAGACCCGCCGACAGGACGTGTGACTGACTTCCCTGGAGAAGATGGAGATGGAGGGAGGGCGCCCCCGCACCTGCTCCGCCGAGGCTCCCAGCCCCTCTGGGTCTCCGTGCCCAGCACTTGCTGTAGACAGTCTCAAAGTCTGTTCCCTCCTTTTGCCTTTGCTGCTCCCGCTGCGGCCCGTCTCCCTCTCCTGTGGTAGGAGCCCTTCTCCGCCGGGAAAAGGGGCCTGGCCGGGCTTCCCCTGTTTCTGGCTCCTCTGCTTGCCTCCAATCCACTCTCCCTGGTTGTCTTCTTTGTATCATGCAACTCATCAGTTGGCATACACTTAAAAATCTCCCAAATCAGGCCAGATTTTACAACGTGCTGTCGCAAGAGGACCCCACCCTTTTCAGGAGGAACTGTTTTCACCGTGCTTTTGTCTCAAAGGAGGACCCAAGCACTCATCCTTCCCTCTCACTCGCCAGGAGCTCCGGCTGACGGGAGCACCCCGTTCCTGGCGGTGAGGGAAGCACCCAGGGTGGAACCTTGCGAGGCTGCTCCTGTTTCCATCGTGTGCTCCTCTGACTCCTCTTATTTATTAGTTTCCCGTTAAAAATGATTCAGGGGCGTTACAGAAAATTTAGACTGCATGAAGAAGTAGGAGAAATGCGAGTGGTCCCACTACCCAGAGAGGGTCACTGCTGACATGTCAGGACGTGTTTCCAAGTCTGCTTTTTCCTGTGGACGTTTGATTCCTCATTTAGAATGTTACACAGTGTTGTCACACCCCCTGTACAATTTCGTATAAGCTTTTTCACTCAACATTTTATCAGAGACGTTTTCTATAGAGTTGTGGTCCTTCTAGACATTCTGTTTGCAAGTGCATGATATTCGGCCTCTGACGAGTTCCGCAGTGCTGGTCACTGAAGGCTGTGTCCAGTTGGTCAGTGGGCGGGGCACCTTCGCCCAGGAACCTTCCCACCTTTGGGACATCGCCCCGGGGCTGGATTCCCACGCATCTGTGTTGGGGATCAGACCACTCGCCAGGCTTTCTTATCAATATATAGCCAATAGGAATTCTTACCTCGAGTATAAGACGTGAGATCTTAGATCTGTGAATCTAGAACTCTTACACAAAGTACTATATTTAATCCCTAGTGTAGGAAGAAGCCGGCATGCCTATGTAAATATTATGGATGCTGAAGGCGCCGGTGGAGGGTTGGAGAGACTGTCTTACTGGACGTGCCCGGTCCCCGCTGGCTCTGCAGAGGTGGCATCGTCCCCCCAGAGAGCTGGGCCAGCTGTCCGTAAGGCAGTCGCAATCTTCACAATTAGTTTTTTTCAGCTTTGAATAGACCATAAACTCAGTGGCTAAAGTAGAAAATCTTAGAAGGAAGCTGTTAAAAGGATCATCTAATTAGAAAAACCAGGAAAGCATGAACCAAATTTTTTTTAAAAGCCTCTTCATTTTGTGACTGCTCACAGCAGTCCTGCCGTTTGCAGGGGCTGAGCCTGAAGACCAGCCTCCTTCTGCCTGCACCCCATTCACGGCCTCAAAGGGAACCTTGGCCCAAGGGTCCCCCAGCTCCTGGTTCGGGTGCTGAAGATAGATGGGGTCAAATTTACATGACAAAAGTTGTCAATGAATGCGGTTTTCAAAATTTCTCTGCCAGCGAGGGAATATCACTTTCATGTCACCATGGCAACTAGCATGTCTGCCTTTTCTGAAGCCGCTGAGAAGAGGCACATGTCGTCTCCACACTCCCTGGAAAAGCAAAGCGTGTGGAGCTGCGTGGGGCTGTGCGGATAGAGACAGAGATCCTGGGGCCTCACCCGCAATTCAAGTAGGAAATTTGAACACAGTCGGTACGTTACAGTGGAAATCTTCCAGAAGACAGGCACTAGCATAGCTATCGGCTGATGCCCTTAAATTAAGCATTTGTCTTTCTCTCTGTATTCCCACTGACTGCCGTTCTGTTCGTTTGAGACACAGGTCTCCGTACAAATCAGTATCAGCAGCTAAGGACGTTCTCTGTCTACACTAAAAGCAACTCTCAGAATTCATTTGTTCTGGGCAGAGGCGTGTTCGGGGTTTGCACTCGGCCTGTCGGGGGGGTGTGTCTGTGTGGCTACCCTTTGATTTTTGCATAAAAAGCCGTTTCAGATGTCAACCATGAAGGTGGCGCAGGCACTGAGGCCCTTCCAGGCCCAGGTGCTGCGTGTGTGGGTGGTGCCGATGGCGTCCACGACGGTGGGGAATCCTGTGACGCGGTTTCAATGAGTGTGTCATCAGATTAAACAGTGGAGGGAGTGTCACGTGTTGTTCTTGTCATTCTTCTGAGAGGGAACAAAGGAGAAGACTTGGTTCCTGGTTCCACGAGCCGGTTTCTCCAGCAGAGGACCGGAACGTCTGGCTGCACGCAAGCCGACAAGGCCCCGCTGGCTCTGGTTCTGGGCAGCGAGGCCAGGTTTGCCCGCAGGCCACCTTCCCTTCTCTCCGGTTAGACCTCCATTCGTAGCCCAAGGGGCTCCAGCGTCACTACCCAGAGCCACACCCTCTCCCCCCCTCAGGATGCTGAGCTACTGCTGAGGATACAGGCCCTCCTGCGGGCTCACCAGCCCTTCCCCATGTGCATTTGGAGCCCGACTTACAACCGTGACCGCAGCCCTCGCAACCTGTGTAGGGGAAGGCGTGGTCCTGGGATGGGGCTCTGTCCTCCACTGGAGGAGGGACTCTTGCAGGACACGGCCCCGGCCTTTTTCATCATTCCGCTCGTTCACACACATGGACTTCGCCATCTGGAGCCTCATCTTCAGGGAGAGACAAGCGCAAGGTGTTTGCAGGCCCCCCTGTGGGCTGTGACGGGCTCCTCGGGCAGGACTCCTGGGGAGCAGGGCAGAGGGGTTCCCACCAGGCTCCGGGGGAGGGGCAGTAGGCACCCAGGAACCAGGGAGCCACACACGCGTGTGTGTGCACACGTATGTGGGGGGGGCACTGAGGCACATCACCACCACCATCTTCCTCCCACCGTCAGCGCCCAAGTGGATTCTCCACACTGTAGAGGGTTTTTTATTTTTAAAAATAGGCAAAAAAAGCAGCCCAATTAAGAGTATTGGCAGTGATTTTGTGGGTGAGGGGGAGTTGCATGCACCCATTGTGCCTTATTGCTTTTATATACGTGCCGAGGATCCCCGACTCCCCGGGCTGTGGCCACCCCAGCCCCCAGGCCATTACGAGGGGGGCGTCTGTCCCTTTCTCCTCCGCCCTCGCTCTGCCCCCAGGCTTCCTCTGGGCTCCCCCCCTCACCGTCTCCCTTCTTTCACCCCGGCCCTGGCAAATGGCTCTCAAGTCTGGTCAGTTTTTCTCAGAGACGAGTGAAGAATAAAAGGGAAACTGCCTTTCTGGGTGGGTGGAGAGAGCTTTCGCCTCCAACCTCACCTCTCATGGCCTCTGGGCAAACCTTCTGATTGATACAAGGAACCCCACCACCAGGTGGAAATGCCCCCGGGGCTCCCTCTGCACTGCCGGAATCTGCTGCCTTCTGGGATTATTCCAGAAATGAGTCTCCTTTCAAGTCCGGCTGACAGGCGGATCAGATGGTTTTGGGTTGCTTCGCTTTGAGCTGCGTGCCTTCAGTGACCCAGGACTGCAGACACTGGGGTTTTCCTGGCTCGGGGCCTGGAAGCTTGGCTTCAGCACCCCTGCCAGGTGCCCTGACAGTCCCTGCTCCCCAGGGAGGCCCAGGCGCTGCCCGTCAGCGTCCTCTGCCCCCTGCAGATCACCCATCTCTACCCATCGTCCCATAAGCCCGTCTAAATCCCTGGCTCTGACTCCCCCGCTGTCCTTGGGGTGTCAGGCAGCAGAGGAATCTCCTTCCACATGGGGGATGTTTCCAGGTCGGGAGGACATTTCCTTCCACTGCTGGGGGTGGGGTGTCTGTGTTCCAGCCCCAGAATCCAGGGTGTAGGTCCCCACTTCTTTATGAGGCTTCCTCTTCAGATCCTTCTGTCATTAAGTGACCCAGGTTCTCCCCCTGTTGAAACCAGAGGAGGCTTTCCTGTTCCGACCTGGGGTGCACTGGACTCGGGCACAGCCCTTTGCGCTCAGAGGAGGGAAGATAAATGCACCGTCATTAAGCCCCTGCTGCCTGCCACCGTGTCCAACGGCCTGACTTAATTCCCAGTTCTCCACGAACACGTGTGGGGGAGACGGGTCCCTCAGCCTCCCTCCTCTCTGAGAGGACACGTGGGATGAAGCCACTTCCCTGGCTGTCCCCTCTGAAGTGCTTGGATTCTGCCGCCTCCGAGGAGAGAAAGGCCGAGCTCGCCATTGGCCAGCTCACTGAGGGACCTTCTCTTCTTGGCTATTGGGTCACTTTGAGTGTATTTCTGCAGCTGTGATGGGGATGCAGGGATGGCAGGAAGTGGTGGTGGCAGTGATTTTCCTCTCCCTGCCCGACCCAACCCTAATCCTAACCCACTAACCTTGAGTCCACGAAGAACGGGGACTGTCTTGGGAGCACTGCGTGATTCCCCTCTCAGGGGTGACCTTGCCCCTCCTGCCCCAGACCTTGGCCCCTTCCATCCCACCTGCCTGAATCCTCACAGCCTTGGAAGGCAGAGATGTCTCCCTTCCAAACACAGAGCAGGCGTGCTGACTTCCTGGAGTAACACTCTTCTTCCTGAGAGAAGAGCAGCCATGCCTCCCTCCAGTTAGAAAGGGTGGGGGTCCCCCAGACCAGGGTTCTTCTTTCACAGCAGAGCTGCCTGCGGGTGCAGGTGTACCCCGGCTCCTCTCGGGCTGCCCTGCGGGAACTGGGGCCCAGGTGACCCACGACAGAAGCAGCATCTGGCCACGGTGGAGAGTCATACAGGCTCTGGCACAGGAGCTCGGGGCCCCTCCCAGCACCCAAGCCAGGCGTATGCGTGTGGGCAAAATCGCAGACCTTTCATAGTGCTTGACGTTAATTGGAGCAGTAATTGTGTTTTCTTCATTCTGCATAGTTCTTGCATTTTGGTATCAAGATACAAAGAAATGAAACCAATGAACATCCCTAAGAGCAGACCTGTTACTGCTTCTAGGCCAGGAGGCCGCAGCCCGGGGCCATACGGGGGGGTGGGGTGGGGCACCCGCTGTGACAGCTGTGAGAGCACAACGGCACTGCTCTCGGTGACATTTCTCTCAAGTCCCCTCCTGGTTGTTCTCTTCCTTCCCTCCCCATTTTGGGATGTTTTCCCCTCCCTGGTCTGGAATCTGTGTTCTAGTCCCTTGCAACAGGTCAAATAAATTTTCTGCATGGTGCTGGCTGAATCTCTCAGGGGACTCTTAAAGAGGACAGCCTTCCAGGTTCAGGGGCGTGGTGGCCCTGGGGCAGGGCTGGGGGACAGCTTGCAGAGCATGCGGCCCGGTGCCAGAGGCAGCAGGCATTTCCTCGCCTGGACTCGCTCCCTCCCTCCCTCCGCAGTCACCCAGTTACTTGAAATAAATGACATCACTGTTGCCTTCGAAGGACCCACAGTCTAATGAGACAGATGTGTGGACCCCAGACCCCACGGCAGCCGGAGAGGCATGATAACAGGGGACGCTGCAGAGAGTCCTGCGGACGCCTGGGTGGCAGC
Source organism: Sturnira hondurensis (assembly GCF_014824575.4). Classification (NCBI taxonomy): domain Eukaryota; kingdom Metazoa; phylum Chordata; class Mammalia; order Chiroptera; family Phyllostomidae; genus Sturnira; species Sturnira hondurensis. Next base: position 3,801,670 of record NW_028091124.1, on the reverse strand, counting down.
GTTGGCGGTGCCGGCCGCTGGGGCCTGAGCTGAGTCCGGTAGGGCAGCCGACTGGCCTGGCAGAAGGCCGGGAAAGGGGTTTAGTCACAGGAAGGAGGGGGTCCTGACAGTTCCCGCTGAGCCTTCTTGCCTACCAGGGTCTACCTCTGTGGTAAATGCCCCCAACCTCTGGTGGAGGGATCTTTACCACCCCTAGGGCCACAGCGCGTGTCCCTGGTGTAATGACAGGAGCGTCCAGCGACCCACCTCCACAGTGAGCCCTCCTGTCCGGGCATCTGTGGAGCCCTCCAGCCTGTCTGCCGAAAGGGGGTCCCGCTAGTGGCCCCCATAGGGAGGTCGTGGGGATACGCGCACTCAGCACAGCCCTCGGAACACGGCACACACCCAGGTGACCTGGAAAACCATTCATTCACTTGGGTTTTGCCTCCCTGAGGCCACGGCCTTCTCCCCCGGTGTCCCGGAGCCCTCTGCCCTGGCTGGGAGGAGGGGGCAGAGATCGGAGGTGTCTCAGAGCCCTACAGGGACACAGCGGGGACGCTCGGTTCCTGACGTGCGTGACAGGACTGGGCAGCAGGCCGTGTGCCTTAGAAGGCAGGGCCTCGTCTGGGTGTGGCATCACAGATTCTTTATTCCTCCCTGTCTCTGAGTCCTCCCCCACCCACGCCTCCATCGCAGCCTGCGGAAGGAAGACAAGGGCGATTCGGGGCATCTGGGGAGAAGATGCATGACTGTCACTGTTACTTACGTCTGCGAGAGTCAATAGAATGGGTATAACGGCCCTGTCCCTGGGCCTCGGCCGCCCCATCCGGAAGCCCGCGGAAGGCAGCCGTGCGACTCCCCGGGCAGCCTCTCCACCTGGTGTCCTTCAGAGAAGCACATGCTGGAAAACAGTCTGAAAATAGCCATGTCTTACCAGGTAGGAAAATATCGAATATCTCATTAGATACAGGTCTAGAGAGCTAACGTCACAGAGGTGCAAAGCTGTCCCAAGAATTTGGAAGGATCACAGAAGACTTTATATTCTGTGTCTTTTGGACCCTAAGACGCACCCAGGTTTTACAGAAGAAAGATGGGGAAACAACTTTTGAAGCAAAAAATGTGGTGAAATATTTAAAAACATAAATAACACAATATTTCACCAATGTAAATGTAAAGCTACATTCGGATTATAAGACGCACCCCCATTTTCCTCTCAAATTGGGGGTTGTGTTTTATAGTCCGAAAAATATGGGTAAATCTTTGGAGTGCATTTAGCAGCTGAGCCCACAAACCTGTCTATTGGTTTACATTTTTAAAAAGAAAGTATGATATTTTAAAATAAATGTCCTTATTATGCTTCCAAGGGGTTAGCACAGGGTTGACGATGGGCATTAGAAGTGTGCGTGCCGATCACCTCTCCACTGGGGTTATCGAGTTCTTCATTCTCCTTGCTCTTAAATGGTGGCTGCTTGCTGGTGGTAAAGACGGAAACCGACCCAGGACTGACCCCAGGTCTGAGCACCCGGAGTAGAGTGGCCAAGACCCCAGTAAGGTGCCCCCTATACCCCTCCCTTTTCTGGGGAGAGGCCGACATGGGGTGGTGTTATGCATTCCAGAGATAAGCAGATGCTCGCAACTAAATTTGGGAGGCATTTTCTGCTAGCCTTGAAAATTCAAATGTAATCTCTTTTCTTTCCACGATGATATTTGACGTATTTTTAAAAGCTGAAAACCACCACAAGGCTTACACTGAAGAACAAGTCTCGCCCTACCCGCCCTAACTAAGAATGGAGGCCAAGCCCTGGCTGGTGTAGCTCAGTGGATTGAGCACGGGCCTGTGAAGCAAAGGATCTCGGTTCGATTCCCAGTCAGGGCACGTGCCTGGGTTGCAGGCCAGTTCCCAGTGGGGGACACATGGGAGGCAACCACACACTGATATTTCTCTCCCTCTCTCCTTCCCTTCTCCTCTCTCTGAAAATAAATAAATAAATAAAATATTAAAAAAAAAGAACGGAGGCCAACACTTAAAAGTTGACTCTTCCCTGGCTTTCCAACCTGCAGGTCCACCCTGCAGGTTTTGGACTTTCTCTCTCCTTCTCTCTCCTCTCTTTCTATGTGTATATATGATCTCAAAATAGTTATTTATATGTAAATAACTATAACATATATCTATAACATCTACATAAACATCTACATATATAAACACCCTGTTGGGCCAGTTTCTCTGGAAAACACCGACTGTGAAATACACCTCACATCTGCCCATTCTGCCGATTTCATGGATGAGGAAGTTGAGGCTCAGAGGGGTTGAGAACCACAACCAAGGCCACACTCCTGACAAGTGCGGAGCCTGGAAAGTCCAGGCTTTCTGAGCCACAGAGCAACACGGCTTCTTACGTGTGAATCCCAGAATGAGAACATAAGGGCCTGCCTGTCACGCACGCTATATTTACTATGAAGTGTCTCTTCTTTTCAATGGTTCGCCCATGACCTTGGGCTTTTACCCTGTGTGAGAACCGTCAATACGCAAACACCTCACCAGCCCGGGGAAGCACAAACATGCCCGTGTGCAGAGCAGGTGGTCCCTGCTTGGTGAAGTGAAGTTCTATAGGGTAAATAATCTTCTTTGCAGTTTTAATTACCAGAAAGATCTTGAAATAACCACACACTTTTCATAAACAGTCAACTGCAAGATTTTGAGGAACATGAGAGGGAACTGAATAGACAACAATTTAAAGTGAAGTTTTGTTGAAAATAAGATGCACCCTTCCCTTCCTCCAAAAAAAGAAATGGAAAAGAGAGAAATAAACTGTGTATGCGCATGCAGTTAAAGCAGAGAAAAACAAACAGGCACAGCCGTCCCAGGCCTCTCGGTGTCTTGGCCGTGGGCTAAAGTCCCACATTCCATTCGCATCTTCAAAAGTGGCCGCACACTGGCGCCTCTGCACAGGAAAAGGTGGTGGTAAATATTCACCCGGATCGATGGTTTCTGGGCGAGCTGCGGACTGCCCCTGTCAGGGCAGGCAAGCCGGTCACCCCTGACCAGGAGAGCGCTGCTCAGGGAGACGTGTCACCCGCAAACGCTCAGAGACAATCTCGCTGGCTCTAAAGGACAGTCCTTCCAGAATGCAGAAGATGGTGCTGGAAATACTGGCCATGTTTGTCCTCGGGATGAGCAACGGGACCTGTGCAGGTAAGGGGCTCAGCTCCACGGGACCCGGGGTGTGTCCTGGCCCGGGCGCCGGGTCTCACGGTGTCCTGTGTGCGTGTGCGTCCAGGTTTCCCGGTGTACGACTACGACCTGCCCTCCCTGCGGCAAGCCCTGAACGCCTCGGTGGCGGACGTGAACTCCCGGTCCCTGAGCCCGTACCTGTTCCGGGCGTTCAGAAGCTCCGTGAAAAGAGTGAGTTCACAGGCCCGCTCCCCACGCCTCTCTCCACCGCTCTCTGGCTTCTTCTGTCAGTGTGTTGGCTGCACTTTGCTTTTTATTTTTTCCAGTTTGAAATGGTAATAGCGAACCACCTCTTCCAGCCATCCCGATGCGATCAGGAGGCCCCGGAGCTCTCCGGAAGCCTGCGTCCTCTGCAGCGCACTTCCTCCCTCTGGCCCGTTTCCCGTTCCAGACCTTCCTGCCACGCAGCCCATGTCCCCAGGTTCCTCGTGAAGCTGCTCATTTATTAGAACGAGCCTCCTTCGGGTTCAGCAGCTCTGCTTCTCACATTTATAGGAAATGAACTCTGGCTTTCGAGCTAAAGCTCTCCCCTTCCTTTGTCAATGCAGTAGTGAGTGGTCTGTTTCCTGTTTGCACTGGAAATAGGGAAAGAGGAGTCTTCTTGGTTGTCCTGTGACGGAGTCTGTGATAAGCAAAGAAGGAGAAGCAGGAATGTCTTCCCAAGGAAACGAGAAACGTGGACAGCAAGTTGCCCGCCCCTTCCTTGTCCCCAGGAGGTGTCACCGCCTAAAGAGTTCCTGGGCAAAGGGGGCAGCAATGCCCTCCAGTTAGTTTATGTGAAGCTGGGAGGTGGCTGGGGGCCACCTCCGCTCACCCTTTGCCTGCTCCCTCTCCAGCTGTGAGGAGCACAGGGCTCCTGTGTCTCCACGGACAACACATTCACTTCGACCCTTCCTCTTCAGAAAGTGGCTCGGTGTCCCATTTCCAGAGTCCCAGGAAATCAATTGAATTGTCCCAGTTGTCTTTTCTAATGGGCCATAGGTCATGAAAACGATGGACTATGGCTTATTTGGGTGTCGGCCTGGAACCAGGCCGTTGTGGCCAGAGTGGTGTGGAGGTGATGAGAGGCGTGTGTGGTCAGCTGCCAAGCCAGAGGGTGATTTGTTCTGGAAGGCCACCGGGCCAGAATCAAGGACCTCGCTCCCCCCTCCCACTGGACAGGTTTCTGTCTTTGGGTTGCACACCATGAAACCCGCTGGCGGTGTGAAGGAGTCAATGTCTTCTCGCCAGGCCTGCTTGTGATTTAGCTCATTACAGAGGACAGCGGATGCCTAGATGAATAAGAACAGGAGGATGAGTCCTGAGAGAGCCGGTTACGGGCACCGTGGAGCTCTGACCTGGGGAGACGAGCTGGGGTGGGCACGGCCCCCTGCCCTGGGCCCAATCCAACTCGTGGGCCACCCTGTGCAGACCTGATCCCAGACACATGTGCCCTGGCAAATAAACACACTTCTGTGCATGTGTGTGTGATCCTTAATGGTACGTGATGGAGAGATGCCCCTCTGCGTCCTGTGCGCTGCCATCCTATCTGGAAGCTTGCCTGCCCTTGCCTCTCTCTCTGGCCTTTTCCAAGTATTCCGATTCATCGGTCAGGCAACATTCATATGCCCCTTCTGTGAAATCCTCACGCGTCCATGGATGACTGCGAAAGGACCCTGAGCATTGAAATTTGGAGTTACAAGTAGATTTTAGCGAGTAGGCAAATCTGCAAGTGTGGAGCCTGCGAAGGACGAGGACCAGTTGTAAAGCTCAGTCATTAGGTGCGACACTGGCCTTGGAGGTAGGGCGTGGAGGAGGTTCTGGTTCCAGTGTCTCCCTAGAGCGTCGTATGCCTTCAGTGGCGCACGTTGCCCTCTGGTGTCCAGATGAGGGCAAGGAGCCATGGCGTCCTGAGATGACCCATAGCTTTTTATTTTTATTGGGGGTTGATTCTGTAACGTGTTCTCGCTGTGCTGGGATACACATTTCTAACAAGGTGAATTTCAGAAACATGGGTGGCCAACCGACGCTCTGTTTTCATGAAGGTCAACATGCTGGCTGAGAACAGCTTGAGCATGGATATAGAATTCAGCATCCGAGAGACGACCTGTCGGAGGGGCTCGGGAGAGGATCCCACCACCTGTGACTTCCAAAGGGGCTACTACGTGGTAAGTGGGCTGGGGAGGGCCCACCCACCGCTCCAGAACCTAACATGAGGAAATGCCTTGCCTTCTCCCATGATCTGGAGCTGCTTTGGTGGCCCACGGGGTGCTGGACACTTGCCTGCTGCCCGGCCACACGGGGGCCTCCCTGCGCTGTGCCTGGGTGGGGGTGGTGTGGCCCAATGTTGAGGACATGAGCTCTGGAGTCCGTGGTCCTGAAGGACCCTGGCAGGTCATTGAACCCCTGTTGCCTCAGTTTCCTGTTCTCTAAAATGGGGATGATGACGTTTCCCAGAAAAGTGAATACGAAGAGGTCAAATATCCCACAGACGTTTCAAATTCCACTTAAAATAATTTAAAAATGCTAACAGTGGGAGTTGCGATTGACTGTTGGGTGACAGCATCTCTCTCCCCACCCAGCTGGGGGCTCCTCTGGGGATGGACGGCAGCACCGCAGCGTGTTTGGTTGCAGACCCCCAGGNCCGGCCACACGGGGGCCTCCCTGCGCTGTGCCTGGGTGGGGGTGGTGTGGCCCAATGTTGAGGACATGAGCTCTGGAGTCCGTGGTCCTGAAGGACCCTGGCAGGTCATTGAACCCCTGTTGCCTCAGTTTCCTGTTCTCTAAAATGGGGATGATGACGTTTCCCAGAAAAGTGAATACAAAGAGGTCAAATATCCCACAGACGTTTCAAATTCCACTTAAAATAATTTCAAAATGCTAACGGTGGGAGTTACGGTTGACTGTTGGGTGACAGCATCTCTCTCCCCGCCCAGCTGGGGGCTCCTCTGGGGATGGACGGCAGCACCGCAGCGTGTTTGGTTGCAGACCCCCAGGGACCAGACCACGGCCCCACACTTCAGCCTGGGCAGCGTTATCAACCCAATGTTCGCTTTCCCGGGCCTTTGCGTTGAGACGTGCACATTCTCGGGGCTTTGCTGCGCTATCAGTGTGCATCAGGGCTGCTCCGAATGGTGTGACTTCTGAATGGGAACCCTGTGGTGTTTTGCTATGACTCTGTTTTACGAAGGACCCACACCCAGGGTCACAAGCACCTGTTTCTAGTGAGACCTGAGGCCAAGCAGAGCCTTTGGGTCCCCACGGCCACTTTCTGTTGCCCGAGTGGGAAAGGATTCGGGGCAGCCCCTCAGGCAAACGCCTGAGAGATGCTTAAGTGTTTCATTTGTTTCTCCTTAGATCTTGAGAAATTTTCGTTTTGGAGAGACGAGGGGCCTCTGTGAGCTTTTCTGTGCGGTCTGCCTCACTGTGTCTGGCCCTGCAGCGTTGCCCGGCCCCCTAACCCTCCTGGGAGCTGCTGCAGACTCTGCTCACTGTCTTGCCTTTTCCAGCCGGCAGCTGCTTGCAGGAGCACCGTGCGGATGTCCGCCGGGCAGGTGCAGGACGTGTGGGTGCGCTGCCGCTGGTCCTCCAGCTCCGAGTCCGACAGCAGCGAGGAGGTATGGCGGGGGCCAGGCGGCCTCCAGGATGGCGCCTCTGTGGGGACGTGAGGGTCTGGGGGGACCGCTGTCACAGCGTAGTGGGGACATCACCCAGACCTGGCCGGGCACTGCTCTGCTGCTCAACTGGATTCTCTCTTTTTTACCTACAACCTCATTGTCAATATCCCTTACTTCCTTCAGCCTGTGCTCTCTCTCATTCTGTCTGCCTGTCTGCATGTATCTATCCATCTGTCTACCTCTATTTCTATTTCTCTCTCTGTTTCCCCAAGTTCTGTGAGACTGGGAGCGCAAGTCACAGTGAGCAAATCTGCAAAGTGTTAGGGCTTGGGAAGATGCTCACTGGTCCGCGGTTTAGTGAAACAGAGAGGGGCGTTTTCGTCGGACCCACGTCCAGACTATCCGCCAGCTCTGCAGGTAGATCAGGGTACATAGCCTTCATGCTCTGCAGCTCCTTCCTCTTACGTGAAGGGATAGATGCCAGGAATAAAGTCCACCCGACAGGCTGGGGACCGAACCAAGGAAGTTGATGAGCCCGGATCCGGCCCGGCGTCTGGCACAGACTGGAGGTGCGGGGGCGGGGGGGGGGCAGGACATGCTTCTTCCTTCATTCCCACTGATGCTGATCTGCAGTAACACTGTAAAATTAATAGTATATGCTTCCTTTAACCTCACCTGAGGGTACTTCTTCACTGCTGCTAGAGAGGAAGGGAGAGGGAGAAGCCTCAGTGGCTGCCTCCCTAGGCACCCAGACTGGGGACCAAACCTGCAACTCGGGCAGGTACCCTGACCAGGAATCAAACCCACAGCATTTTGGTTACGGACGACACTCCGACCAACATCGGCCAGGGCGACATGTATTTCTGACTTGAAATATATTACACATTTATTTGTCTGCTCACTGACGACTTTCCTTACTAGATTGTCTGTCTCATGAGGTCAGACATGTTTACTTTTGTCAGTCACGGGCAATGTTTGATTTAGGGTAAATAGTCGGTGAGTATTCACTGAACGAATTTTCTAAAACTGAGGGAGAGCCCCAAGCAGCGTGGCTCAGTTGGCTGGGTGTCGTCCTGCCAACGGAGCTGTGTAGGGTTCAGAGGTTTTAGTTCATAACAGTGTGCAGCCCTCACTACTCTCTAAACCCAGAACATATGCATCATCCCCAAAAGGAACTTCTCACCCATCCGCTGTCATTCTCTGTCCCCCGCCCCTCCCCAGGCGACCACCAGCAGTCCCCTTCCTGCGTCCATAGGTCCGCCTGGGCTGCACGTGGCCTGTGCGTGGGACCACGTGACATGCGTTCTTCTGTGACTGCTCCTTTCCCGTAGAATCCTGTCCGGGAGCCCCATGCCTGGTGTGGTACATGCCAGTACTTAATTCCCTGATATCGCTGAGTAATATTTCATTGTGTAGATACATTACGCTTGATTTCTCTGTTTATTAGTCGGTCACCATTTGGGTTATTTCCCCTTTTGGGGTGCTCATGATGTGATGAGCTTCCGTGTGCAGCTTTCCTTGCGGACGTGTGTTTGTATAGACTTTCATCGGCCTCACAAGGGCTACCTCGCTGAACGCGTGTGGCAGCCTCACAGAGAGACCGAACGCAGTCCGTTGGCCAGTCAGTACGACAGGCTTCCTCCTTCTGGCCCACAACGTCTGGGAGTAATTCTGTGTCTAAGGGGAAGCACCCTCGTCAATTTGAACTGCACGTAACTGGCGTTTCCCTACACATTTTCTTAGACGCCCGTACTTAATACCGTATAAACTTACTTAACCTAACGTACCATCTTATTGATCAGAGTCCTCCAGATAAGATGTGCCTTTTCTGAAGTGCTTTGTTGATGATGCTATTACCGTTGTCCCATTCTTCCCCTCCCCTTCCCCCCCTCCGCCCCGTGTCTCACCCTTTTCTCTCTTTCCTGTGCTGATACGAACCGACACCTGGACTTATGAAGCTGGGTTTTGGGTTTGTGCTGGGATCTCCCAGAAGGAGGAGCAGTGACCTCTTTGGTAAGTTGAGACCTTTTCTTTTTAATGTTTTTTTTTCTTGAAACCACCTCATATTAAAGTTTCCTGTGAGTGGGTCATTTAAAACTAGACGTATCTACACATCACCTTTGAACAAGCACAGTCATCATGGAAATAGACACTTCCTTTCTTTTGGTTTCTTTCTTCACTCCAGGCAACAGTGCCACACGGTTCACTTCCGTGTCCCTTTGTGTTTACATGGGGCTTTTCCTTACACGGCTTCATTCGATGGCCCCCACATCTCCGTCCAGGAGCCGGGCAGATGTGGGTTTTCGCCTTGAACGTGGGTCTGTCTCTGAACTTGAACGTGCTCGCTCACCCCTCCTGGGTGTAGGACCTAAGCTGCAGGGCCTGGTATGCGATAGCGTGTAGCTGGGGGTGGGGGAGAGTCTGGGCTGAACTGGGGCTGCGCTGGCTCAGCCTCCTGCCACGTGACCAGAACTGACTGACCCTTACCCATCTCCTTTGACAAAGTGGGGGGGGGCGCAGGCTCTCCTTTCCTTCCTTCCTGTGTGGCTTCTCATGGGAGTGGGGCGGCTTAGGGCTCTGATGCTCCGGGGACATTCTTATGTTCCCGAGGCCTTTGACGGTGGGTGCCGATGGTGGCTAAGCTCTTGGCTGATCTCCCACTTCCTCCTTGTTTAAGAGGCCCATCTAGGGCATCAATAATGAAATCACGGAATATTCTGGAAGCAGCAAGGCCTCATGGTTGCTGTTGTGTTGCAGATCTTGTTCCTGACGGACCCGCAAGGGAACAGTTTCTTGGACGGTCGCTTGGTAAGTGGCCCGCTTTTCCTGCTCAGGTCGGCAGACCGGTTCTCAGCAGGGCAGACGCTGCTGAGGTCATTTCATGGGAGGTGAGGTCTGAACTACAAGGTATTTTGAGTGGAAGCGGAAAGGCAGTGCAGTGCTGCACACACTTGCCGTGCGGATCGCTGAAAAGGAAAACTCGAGGCACTAAAATTCGCTTAAACGGGCCCCGGCTGGGGTAGCTCAGTGGATTGAGCGCAGGCCTGTGAACCACACGATTGCGGTTCGATTCCCAGTCAGGGCACATGCCTGGGTTGCAGGCCAGTTCCCAGCAGGGGACTCACGAGAGGCAACCATACATTGATATTTCTCTCCTTCTCTCCTTCCCTTCCCCTCTAAAGATAAATAAATAACAAATATTTTAAAAATTCGCTTAAACGTACCAGGGACCAACTGGCCAAATCTGCCTCAGGAAATGAGCATCATCCATTGCTCCTGCTCCACTTTGGGGTGTTTTCTGAATAACACAGACTCTTTTCATCTCCTCTTGCACCTCCACTCCCAGCTGCACTTCGTGATGAGCAGACGTAATCAACAGTATTTATTTTCCCCTGTTTACAGGTCAGTCTTCTGATTTATTCTTGTTGATAGCTCTGTGAACCAGGTGTTTGCCTGCTTACGTAGAAGACATGAGTAATAACGTGTTAACTGTACACACACAATACTCTGTCTTGATTGCTCGACACCCATTTCTTCTTCAGCCGTCACAACCACCCTGTGAGGCAATACTGTTTTCCTTCGCACTCTGTGGGCGAGCGCACTGAGGCCCAACGAGTTTCCACAGCTGGCCCCAGGCTCCGCTGGGCCCGACCAACCCTTAGTGTAGTGAACGGACTGTCCCAGTGTAGCCCAGGCTCCCCTGGCCACGGGGCGTCTCGACCCAGTTAGTGGGTGGCAGAGACAGGCCTCTGGGGCAGGGCTGCCGGGCCCCAGAGCCTCTGTGTTTCTCCACGCTGCTTTCCAAAAGACCTGTGAAATTCCCTCTGTGTACAGAGAGCTCCATCCACTGCAATGACTCAAACAGATACGGCTGTCACTCTGACTCCGACGTCTGGTCCTCACTAGGCATGCTCCAATTTATTGGAAGCGCTACGGCTTACAGTCTGAGGCTTGATCTTTAAAAATGCAAACCTCAGTTTTGGGCCTTCTCCAGATGGCCACGTCGAAAGAACGTGCAGTCCCTCCACCAGTGGGACTGCTGCTGAGACATTTTTTGGACATTTCTTTGGGAATTGCCTTCCGCATCTCCGGCCCATTCTTTTGAATCTCTGTAGTGGCGAGGAAACGCTTGCCATTAGGTTTGACTTTAGAAGTAGCCAAAAGACATTTAGAAATAAATCTGATTAACCAGATTACTAACCAATTGCTGCGTGTCGAGTTACTCTAAAACTTAGCAGTTTAAAGCAACAGTAGGTTATTATCGCAGTTTTGGGGGATCAGAAGCAGCTCAGTGGCGTGTGTCGGGGCCAGCTCAGTGTCTCTAACAAGGTCAAAGACGAGGTGTTGATGGGGGCTGTCGTGGCACCTGAAGGCTTGCCTGCCCGGGGCCGAAGGATTCATTTCCAAGTTGCCCATGGGCTTGTCGGCAGGCCCAGATCTTCACGAGCTGAGGGCTTTGGTTTCCCACCAAGAGGATCTTTCCACATGGCTGTCTGGGCGTCTCCAAAACACGAAAGAAAGCCAGAGAGAGAGATGAGCAGGCAACAGAGCACCCAAGACAGAGGCACAGTCTTTTGTAACCTAGTTCTGGAAGTGACACGCCATCACTTCTGAGTATTTGTTCATCACGCAGACCAGCCCTGGTTCAGTGGAGGAGGGAAGTGCCCAAGCCCGTGAGTAACCAGGAGGCCAGCGTGGAGGTTGGCTGCTGCAGTGGGGAAATGCCATTTGGGACAAATATAAACTTGGACAGAAAGTATTGTGACTGGCACTTTTCTACATCTCAGAGAGTAATTCCAGAGCTGAATTCTAAAGCCATTCTGGGCTTTGGGAGCGTCACTGACACAGACAGGCAACCGTCTCAGGGATGGCCTTGAATGTGACAGTTTAGTTGAATGCAACAAATCTGTGTGACAAGCATGGGGCAGAGCCACGGAGGACTCTGCACGAGCAATGTGACAATCTGTGCCCTTGAGGGCTTGCAGCTGTGACGGAGGCAGTACACACGCGGTGGAGAGATGGAAGCCCAGGGTTCAGCTGTGGCACCACGCAGGATGGAGCGTGGGAGAGCTTGATCCGGAAGGCGAAGCCGTCGTGTTCTCGGGTGTTCTCCCGGCAGGGTGGGCTCTGGTTATGCTAGTCGGGAACCGGCTGCTCTGTTTATCGTCACCTGGCCCAGGTTGTCTTAGATCTTGATGCGACAGCGCCTACCATTCCTTTTCTGTTTTCAGAGGCCATGAGAAGGGTCTTTCCTCCTGGAAACAGAAGGTCCCCAGGCCTGTGGCACAGAGCGAGAGTCAATCCGGGCTTTGAGTAGAGCCTTGAGGTAAGAAAACCCAGGTCAAAACCTGTGTGTTCAGAAGTGGCGGCTCTTGCACCGAGGGCCCTCGCACTGCAGCCCCCACCCCTCAAAACGTCTGTACCTGGGTTCACCTCCGGTCCCCGCCTTCCCACCGCCTCTTCCCCACCCAGCTACTGACTACTCCTCCCTCGGCTCCTCACTCCTGGGCCGTCCATCTCTTTCCCACTGAAGTGATCGAGTTTTTCCACTTTAAGAGCAAAAACACAACACATAAATGAGAGAACAGCCCCTTCCTTGGGCCTGGGGTCCCCCCTGCCCTTCTGCCCTCTCTGTTAAGCTTCTGACACAGTTGTGTCACGGCTCCTGCTCAATTGCTTGGCCTCCCGTTTCCTTTTCTGCTTTTTGCAAACTGGATTTTAATCCTTCAAATCCGTGGACTGTGATCTGCCTTCCCTTCCTCCACGGATAGTTTCAATCCAGGCCACCATTTGTATTATCTCTGTAACCGAGTTCCTTTCTTCTTTTGTCATCCCTTCCACTCGCCCGACTTGATCATCGTTATGCAATTATTTCCAAGCCCGCATCTCCTGCCCTGCTCCATCTGGGATCCAGGCCCACTAGATGCCGTTGCCATGGATACCCCGCGCGTGAATGAAACCCAACCAGCTCCCTCTCCAGCTCCCATTCTCAATGAAAGACATCACCAGCCGCCTAATTTTCGCAAGCGCAAAATTGTAGAGTGTCTGCGACTCTTCTTTACCCTCTGTCTTCTCCTAGCGTGGCACACTGTTGATTTGTCCCCACTGTCTCTCTGGCGTTGGCCCAGGCCCTGGTCCCATGATGTCCAGCTTGCATGCTGTCCTCAGGGGTATCTGGAAACCCAGAGGAGACTCTGGTCCTTCTCCACTTAAACCCCCTAATGCTTGCTTCACTTAAGGGATTCCGCAGAGGTGTGCAGAAGTCAGACCCTGAGCTGAGAGAAAAGGTGGGGGGCTGGAGTCTGAGCCCCGGTTCTTCAAACCCACCCTGAGCATCGAGTCTCATGGGTTTACGAGTTCTCAGTTCGGGGGGTTGGAGCAAAGGCAGAAGCCATGCATTTGTGAAGCCGTGTGGTAAAGGGGCATCGTGAAGGGTGCGTTTACCACGACCCTTGGGTGCAGTCACAGGGGTCAGTTCTGTGTGCATTTGCTTTTACACACACACAGGCAAGTTAATAACAAAGCACGCAGTCCTTCACAAGCTTACAGTTTACATAGCACTGTATGCCTGCAGGGTAAAGTCCGAAGTCCCCAGCATGGCCCGCTTAGGCCTTGGTGGCCCCACCCACTTCCCTAGCCTCATCCTTCCCAAGTCCACCTGACCCCTAAGCTCCTACAAATCTCAGATACTTGCAATTTTTCCCGATGTGCCCTCTACCTGAAACACCCACCTGGCTGATTCCTCCTCCCCACCCCGGGTTCAGCTCAGGGGCCCTGCCCAAGCCAGAGATACATTTCTCTGTGGGCGTCACAAAAGTCCTTGTCCCAGGGTACTGCAGGGCTGCTCTGTGCCGCATCTCTCCCCTCTCCCTGGGATCCGAGGGCACAGGGTCAGGGGACTGGACCACTGTCTCCCAGGCCCTGGGCAGAGCCTGGCACACAGCAGGCATCCGGAAGCGTGCTTCTGAGTGAACGATGGGGTACTTCATTTTAGTTCTTGAGATTCTTTTATTCTTAAAGAGTAAAGAAGACCCAGCTAAGCATAGTATAATTAATTTTTCACCATCGGAGCTTGAAAGAAGTCCACTGACTTTTTACTAAAACAGAAGAAAAATCTGCCAGTGAGGTGGTGTTGGACGAAAGATGCCGATGGTGGGTTTTGTTTTTCATCTACGTGCGCCCTAAAAATAAAAACCCACTTTGGCCTGAGAGCAAGAAACTACTCATTATGAAGAAACAGACTCATCGTAGTCCTTTTTCATAAACTGAAGTCACTTCTTTGGGCTTTACGGAGCACCCTCCGGCGGGAAAGAATTCCCGATGACTTGGCTGTGTTTTATTATTAATAATATGCTTATATCGGGCAGGCATACATATGCATTTCTGCATAAAATCATGACCTGATTTCTTTAAAGAAACCAATCGCTTCAAAAACATCTCTTCAGAGACAGCACAAAAGAACGGCCAAAGGCGACCCCCCTGACCGGGGCTCTGACTTTGCCTAGAGTCCTGGCCGTGTCTCTGCCCTCCTGCGACCTTCCGCGGGGCAGGTGTCCACCCTGTGCCCAAAGTTCCCTGGAATCATAAGTGAGGTTGCGAGGGCTGGCCCAGGGCGCCCAGTGGGAGGCCGACCCAGGAGGTCTGGAGTCGGCGGTTCTGGCTCCGGCCCGGTCCGCCCTTTCCCAGCCGGTGCCGTGACCCGCCCCCTGAACCTCTAGGACTCAGGTCCTTCAGCCATTTATCATGATTATTATTTACTGGTTTCTGTCCCTACTGGACCATGAGCTCCTTGGGGATGTCTTAGCTTGTTCCCCTTATTAATTATTTTAGTTTAACAATAAGAAAAAGATGATCGAGGATTTCTGTTTTAAATCAATCATAACAATATCCTTTGCTTTGTAATGCTGAGAAGCGGTGTCTAGAATAAGGGTTCGATGGCGTTGGGAGGAAGGAGTGGATGAACCAAAACCAGATGGCTCCTTTTACCCCGTGAAGGTCGCCTTCCCCGCGGGGACCTTTCCGAAGGCAGAGACTTCGGCTCGTGGAGCACGGACGCCCCAGAGCTGGGCTCAGTGTCTGGACCAAAACAGGAGCCGCATCAGTGTTTCGTGGTCTCGAAAACGCGGTTCCAGGCTCCTGCTCAGGAGCTAGAAAACCATTTCGCATGTTGGAGCGGCTAGTGAAAGGTGCGATTTCACCAGAGCTGTGACCCTTTTCCCCATGCTTGCTGTTCTAAAAGAGGTCCCCGCTCTCTCGTGAAAAGGACTTGATGTGAGGGTCTCCTGCTCTCTTGGTCTTTATAGCCAGGGTAGTTCTGACGTTTCCATTACGGAGAGGCCAGAGACGGGGCACCAAAGCGACTGCACCCCCACCGCAGGGTGGGCAATGCACTGGCCTTTATGGTCCATCGGTTCAGAATTCTTCTACCCCTCGCCAGAGGCCAGGGCAGGGGCAGTTCTCCGTGGGGCCCTTGTCAGCCACCGAGTGGTGCCAAGAATCAGTCTCACGCTCTCATCAGTTCAGCGCATGTCCACTGTGCACCCACTTCCTGCCTGTCCCTGTGCCAGTGAGAATCCGAACTCCCATGGGTGCCGGGGCTGTGGGTGGACCCCCCTGCACGCACTTGGCCTTATAGAAAGCCTACAATGATCCCAAGGATGTTCTGTCATTCCTGTCCCCATTTCCTAGTTGAGGAAACAGGCATTAGAGGCCTCTGCTTTCAGACATGGGGCTGGCATTGAGACATAGGTCCCCGTGTCTGTCTCTGTGTCTGTCTGTCTCCAAGGCCCCTCTTCTCCTACCCATGATGCTTGACCTCATGATGCTATTTCCACGTTTGGAAAACAGCAAGAGAGGGCCGAAGCTCCAGGAGTCTTTGTCTGAGATACATGTACCACGGGCTGGGTGGAGCTGGGTTACTCTAGTAACCAGCTAGAAGGCAAAGACTGTGATGGAGCAGGAGCAGTAACGACGTACCCACCGGCCACCAACCACGTGAGAGGCGTGGCCCTGAAACCCGGGCCTCTCAGTGAGCTGGCTGAGCGAGTTCATCCCAGGTAAGAGACCCACCAGCGACTTCCAGTCCTGAGCTCCCAGGACTGGCCACCGATGGGGGAGTCTGGTCCCCACACCCTCCTCAGACGGAAGAGACTCGGCCATGCCCGGAGGGAGGTGGAAGCCTGCCTGTGTGTGACTTTGTGCACGCACACTCTGCTGTGAGCGTCCCTCCTGCGCACGCCTGCCACCTCCCCCTCCAAGTGCCGCCCGTTCTCAGTCTCCGCCATAGTTCCGTGCACAGAAGCCACCGGAAACACTGCGTCAGTGGATCCCCAGAACACGGGGCAGGCTCCCACCATCCTCCGGGCACACTGCACGCGTATATCTGTTCAAAGATGCCTCCTTTCCCACGCATTGTTGATGTGTTCACGTGGAACTCACCACCGGCTGCGCTCCAACTCAGGACCAAACAGGGCTCATCGAACACGCGTGTGTCCCCCCGAGGCGCCTGGAAGCCTCCTGGAGCTCAGGGTCACCAGGCAGCACTCGGCCCGGCCCCGAGGGGCCACTGCACACGGAGAAAGCACCTACAGCGAAGACAAAAGTGCGAAACATGTGGTACCAAAAAGACCCTCGTCCGCAGCACGAGAGCCGAGACCCGGAGGCAGAGCAGCCTTGTTCCGCCGCGGCAGGTTGAAAGCCTGGAGGTTTTCGTCGCCTGGAGCATGTCCTGGAATGCATGGGAAAGCTCTAGAAGTTTTGACTTGGGAGCTGCCAGTGAATCAGTGAGCGGCAAATTTCTGGGAATGGTGAGAATTGGCGTCAGAATGGGTCCCCTCCCTCGTTTATCCCCAGCTTCTCTTCCTTCTCACCGGGACCTGAAGACAAGCCGTCAGCACTCGCTGCCTCCAGCACCTCTCTCCCGCCCCTCTAGGGACACTGCTCCACCCCCCACTCTGTAGCCACCCGTCTGCCTCCTGGGCCCTGTCCACCCCTGTTCCTGCTGAACGTCAGCCACATTTGATGCTGATGAAAACTCCTTTCCTCCCCGAAACCCTCTGGTCTCTGAGCCTGTGCCTCCCTGGTTCTCCTCTCAGCTGAGAGTTCTCTCTCTTTTTTGAGGATCTCTCCTCTACCTTCTGCTCCTGAAACGGTGATGGCCCCCAGGGCTCTGCACGCAGTGTACTCTCCCCCACCTGAGCCCATGCACACCCTGGAGTGCCCACCTGTCTGTGGACTATTCTGACTCCTACTTCCATGATGTCCCTTGGCCTGAACAACAGGTTTGCTTAACAGCACCGTGCGGACCCTGCCGTTGCGTGGGTACCGCAGCCCACGCTCAGAACAGAAGCCTTCCCTGCTGGTCTTCTCTTCCTCCTGGTCCAGCTCACCTTCCTGGTTACTGAGACCCAAAACGAATCCATCTTCTACCTCCCCCCGCACCCCCATCCAGCCAGTCACCAAGTTCGTCCTTCTCTGATGTTCCCAGCTCTGTCCCCTCTTCTCCATGTTCTGGCCTTGTCCTCTCTAGGCTGGTGTGGTGTCATCTCGTCCATCTCAAAGTCACCTCTGCACTGTCACCAGCGTTATGGTAACACCGGTGCTCCCCTGGAGGGAGGAGCCTACACTCCCTTGAGATGGGGGGCCTGAGGAATCGGGCCCTCCCCCCAGGGCTGTGGCTCCTCTCTGGGTCCCCTGCCCCTCCCGCCTCTGTTCCACGTGGAGGAGTCCCACGGTGGAGTGCTCCTCCAGTCCCCAGTCTGGGCCTGGCCTCTGCGCCCAAGGCCCCGCTGCTGGGCTACAGCACCCCCCCAGCTTCTCCCTGGGGCCGGACTGACACATCTTCTCCAGACACCCCTTTCCTCGGGGTTCCCGGCCCACGGGCCTCTCTGGAGTTGCATTCGCTGTGCTGTGCTCTGCTTCTGTCTTCCCCACCGGTACACAATCCCTTCCTCTCTTCCTCCTTCCTTCACATTGGAGATCAGGTCTGTGTCTTACTGATCGTTGTGACCCCCAGTCGATACTCGAAGCACCTGTTGGCTGAATGGACGGATGAACGAGTGAATGAATGAACGAATGACCCTTGCTGCCTATTTCCAGCCTCATCCCCTCGGATGGCACAGCTGAGGCCAGCCCACCTCTTTCCTGGCTTGGCCGTCTCTTCCCTCCCACCACCAGCTCTTCCTCAGGCTGCCAGCACCCCAGCACGGGGTGGTAGGCTTTCCTCAGGCCCCTCTGGACTCCCCCTTTTGGAGACAAGAACTTCCCGCCTGGGGCTCCATCTGCGTTCCCTGGACTCGGTACCTCCTCTCCTCCCCGAGGGTGACTTCCGCCCTCTTCTCTGTTCAGGCAGCTGGCTGCTCTGCCCCATTGCTCTCGTCTCCTGTGCCCTCTGGGGTCCCTGTTGAACAGCGCCCAGGACTCCCCGCCCCGCACTGCCACTGCACGCATGCGACACGCACACAGTAGAGTCTAATCCTCTCGTCCTTTCTTTAACAGCAGAGACGCTTTGGAAGGAAATGTGCCAGTGAGGACACTTCAGGACGTGTGTCATTTTCCTTCTGATGGGTTGCAGTCCTTAATAAAGGTCTTACTTTTTTTCTCTTTCACTGTCTGATTCTTAAGCAGCAAATAGGAGTCACTATCAAATTCTTAGATAAGCTAAACCTGCGAGGGGATGAACATCAGCTAAAGGTTTTAGGAGTTGAGACTCACCAAGTGGCTGCGTGCAGCACAGTCACGTCGGACACGGGTTCGAGATCGACATACCATGGTCGTGAATCCCTCGTTCTTACAAAGACGAGCAGAACCAGGCGGCTCAGCGCCGAAGAGTGTCTTGCCTTTGGTGACTAATTTTAATTTTTAAAGAGAAACCATCTGGCGATTCAGGGACAGGAGGCAACCTCCTCCACCACTGAAAGTCCGGCCTAGCGTCTTCTTCTCCTGTAGGTTTCTTCGTCCACGGAATCCACAGCAGAGCCGGCTTTCTAGGTGTCACCAGAAACGAACCCAAGGACTCTGTCCCCAAGCCACTTACTTAGAACCCTGCCCCAGTGTGCAGCCAGGTTTTCTGCGGCCAGCCTGCTGTGGGGCTGGCCAAGCAGTGAGAGGACTCAAAGATTCGAGAACCTGAAACTGGAATGTGGCCCGTTGCCAGCGAGGCTGAAACCCAAGTTGTTCCTTGAAGCCTTCCACGGAGATGGCAGGGGGCCCCGGACGTTGCACTGTGGACACACGACACACTGGGGCGCTGCCCGGTGTTTGCACCCCAATGTCGACGAGGTGGTTCACCCCTCTCCGGAGCCAACTGCCCCCCTCACCACAGCTTCCAAGTGCTCAATGAACCTGGTGTGCGCCCCACCACCCCATCTTCTGTATTGTTTTCAGAGCCTCCCAGGTACCTGTCTGTATTTTGACTTTGAGGTCAGTCTGTCAACTTATGAACATAAGTTGGGTTGGTGTTTTCAATCAAATTAACTACACCAAATGTATAGACTAAGTTAGGAAAAACAGACATCTTTAGACTTTTGAGTTTTGCTTCATAAGAATAAGGTACACATTTCCATTCACTGAAGCCTTCTTCCCTGTCCCTTCATAGAATTTAAGAGTGTGCATGTGTATTTCTTTTATAATTTATGTATTGGTATTTTTCTTTCTGTTGTTACGATAAATAAAATCTTTTGTGATCATATCTTAGGATACAAAACTGAATTTTATATATTAGGTAATAGGTTTTCAGGTGATACTCTGGGGTATTCCATGTACACGATATAACTTCTGCAAATAATATTAATTTCGCCTCCTCATCATCTTTGGAAGGCCACGCCCTTCCTTGGCCTGTGTTCTTTGAACGTATCCAACAGGGCCGGAGGGCAGAGAGGGGAGAAGCACGCATGTCTGTGCCTGACTTGGAGTTCGAAGGGACACCTTCGTTTGTCTTCATTTAGCACAACACTCGTTTCTGGTCTGGGGTATTGATAGGTTTAACCATGTTAAGGTTGTACCTCTTTCACTGGTAAAAGTTTAGAACGTAAGTGTATCTTGAACTTGATGAAACACCATTTGAAATTTGTCTTCTTTGAATTTCAAAATTGGAATTTATCTTTCTTCTTGTATAAAATAATCTGGTGAATTATGTTATAATATTGTTGCCGATATTGAACCGCCTTTGCATTTCTGGAGCCCCCCTGTAGGGGTCAGGGTCCTCTAGTCTTTAAATTTGCTGCTGAATACTTAACCAGGTGCCGCTGCTCCATTGAGCATATTGGTACAACCTGCACGAGCGGGAGCGATCTGCTTTCTGTGCTGTCTTCGTCTGCCTCTCTTCTCCGCGTGTGGAACCCGCGCACCTGCGCAGCCTCTGCACAGCCCCTCCCCTGCCCACCGGCCCCCGCACCCCGGCTTCACGAAGGCACACCTGTGGAGGGCAGGTGTGGTTTCCTTGGCGGTCAGGATAGCATGGCCACCACAGAGAAAGTAACGGACACATTCCTGGAATTTGCTGATCTCTGCACTCGCCCGTCTTTCCCAGACATTTTTGCTGGCGCATTTCTTCCACTTCTTCTGGAGGGAAAGACGAGGGATAAACAAACTCTGGGCCTGAAGTGTCAACGCTTGTTAAGCAACCGTCACCGGTCCCGGGCAGGAGTCCCCTGGGTCGTGGGTCAGCCCCAGGACCTGTCTGACGGGCTGTGTGAGCGAGTACATTGGGACTGTGTGAGCTGTCCCCACACCTCGCACGGTCACCGCGCTCTAGCCCGGCCCGGCACTGCCTTCCCCTGGGCGCTAGTGCGTCACAGGAAGAGAAAGACCCCAAGGGGGTCGTGGGCTCGCGGGTGACGGGCAGCCAGGGAGCCCTCACGAAAGATGCAGATTGAGGGTCTGGGACCCACAGGCTCTGTGTGCACTATGGTGTTAGTTTTAAGAGCAAACACGGTCAGATTCCCTCAGGCAGAATTCAGGGGGGAGCAATTCCTGTTGGAAAGAGACCTCGTGATTTTCTTATGACCATGCACCTGTCCGCCTCCACAGAAATCCCGTGCGAGACAGACGTTGATAAAGCGCCCCATGACAATGTCACCGTGCCTCTTTGAAATTTGCAGCAGAGCGGTTCGGGCCTCTCTCCAGAGGCAGATGTGACCAGAGCCACCCGCCAGAGTGACTTTTCACGTGCGCGTTTTCGGCAGCTTCCAAAGCGTAATGATGGCGGGTGACTGGGCTTGGCCCCCGGAACCAACATGCATGTCTACAGATGGCCCACGTTACCTTCCTTGTCCCTTCACGGCTTGGATTAAAAATCGCCCAGAGTTCAAATAGGCAACGTTCTTCCTCATTTGCCATTCCTGGAATGTCTCGGCGTGGCCTGACTTGTGGCCAACAGGCCGTGTCCCCCCCCCTCGGCCCACTACCGGGGTGAGGGCTCGGCTTTGGGGACGCCTCCGTCCCAACGCCCACCCGTGGCCGGGGCATGTCTGGGACAGCTGCCTAGGGTGTCCTGTTTGCCTTACTTCCTTTCCTGGATCTCAGCAGGAGGTTTAATTTTGATGATGAGATCGATTTTCTACACGTTCCACTGCATGGGGTCTGGTTTGTTTTGTGACTGTGGAGCGTTGGTAGCTTGGTGGCATTGGGGTAAGAAGCAGCCTCCTTCCCAGGCTCTGATCTGTCCAGTCTTCAGCAGCCCAAGGGTTTTCCATGTTGTTCGGCCAGTTGTGTGAGGAGCCATGTTTCGTGGGAATAGGGCTCGTACCTCAGCTCTGTGAATTCTGCCCTCCTGTCCCTAAAAAGAAATCGTAATAATCAAATCTTGAGAAAGGTGATCAGTGGGTCTGAAGTTCTCTCAGAGAGGACGGTAGCCAGACTGTCAGCTCAATGGGTCCCTCTGGCCATCCCATGTCGCCTCTTACAAAACTGCAGTGAGCCCTGTGTCCCGCAGGCTCCGACACACGTGCATGAAAGTGATTCCATCCGCGTGGTTCTCGAACCTGCCATGGGGCCCTTGGGGAAGCGTCTCACCCTGAAGCGCCCTGTTAAACACGCTGCTCCCCATTACTTTCTTCTTCCCGAGACTTCCCATCTTGTGAAGTAGGGTGAAAAGCCGGAGCTTGGTCCCAGCATTCCTTTGCCCACGACGCTGGCATTCTTGCTTTTTGTATCCAAACAGACACTCCCTTGGCTACCATTCAACAAAAAACTGGCGTCCCTGAAAGTCATTCAGAACCACCTCCCAGAGGCAAAGAAGGAGCAGATAGGACATTGGAGTCTTTTTCCTCTGAGCTGGGAAAAAGATCCTCCTGCATCCTGACACACACGAGGGCTGGTTCTTCCCGCTTCTGCAGAAGCGTCCTCTGCTCTCCCCGCGGTCGTTTCTTTGGCCTGGGCCCTGAGCGGACACAGCTCCATGCTGCGGGGTCCCTGAGACTCCTCGCCCAGCCCCAGGGCACCCTGCATCACCCCCACCCGCCCTCTCTGGGTCCCCCACTCCACGCGGCCACACAAGATGGACCGAAGAGGACCCCGTGCCAGCGGTCCTGGGTTGAGTGCTGTCCTCCAGGTTCATGTCTCCCCAGAATCTCAGAATGTGTCCTATTTGGATGCATAAGTTCTTCACAGATGGAATTAGGGAAGATGGTCATACTGGATCAGTGTGGCCCTAATCCAGTGACAAATGTCCTTACAAGAAAACAGAGACATGGAGACAGAGGGAGTAAGTCCACGTGTTGATGTGGGCAGAGACTGGAGTGATGTGTCTACAACCAGAGGAGGCTGAGGATAGCAGGAGCAGACTGCAGCCGGGAGCAAGGCTGGACAGAAGTCCCCGTCAGAGCCCCCCGAGGAAGCTGGCCCGGCTGACCGCTGCAGACCTGGAAGAGAGCAAACGCCTGCTGCTGCAAGGCGCCCAGTGTGTGGGCCCTCCCTCCTTCGAGCCCTTTGCTATCGGGCCTTGCGCAGAGGCCCGGGGGGTGGGCCACGGGCCCTCCGTCACTCCCTTAGAAGCTCTGTGTGGGGTCGGGGGTAGTGGCAGAGTCTTTCACACTCCGTCTGGTTCCCCAGTTCCACCCTAACACCCTGTTACGTGTGGTGTGTGTCCAAACATGGTTTTTCCTGGTTGAGGGAGGTGGGGGTGTGCAAAGTCTATGCAGATGCATTTCTGACCACCTGTGGTGGGGAGCACGGTGCCTTCACCCCCCAAACACAAGTCTTCCCAGAACCCATGAAAGTGAGCGTGTTTGGAAAAGGGGTCTTTGTCGATGTCGTTCATTTAAGCTCTCGACGTGGGATCTTCTTGAATTTAGAGCGGGTCCTAAACCCACTGACGGGTGTCCTCATACTAGGAGAGGAAGACGCCGAGACCCACAGAGGAAGGGGTGGACTCCCGCAGTCCCAGGCCGCTGGGCACCTGGAGGCTTCGGCAGCTGCAGGAGGCCAAGGGGGGCGGGGTGGGAGCGGCCTGCCCACGCCTCGGCGGACACCTGGATTTCAGACTTCGAACCCTCCCAAGTGTGAGGAAATAAGAGTTTTGTGGTTTGAAGCCATCCAGATGTAGTAATTTGTTTTGACAGCTCTAGAAAATAACGTACTAAGTATATTACAAACATCTCTGTGTTATTAGACATCGCGGTAATTATTTTTAATGATAGGACACTACTCTGCGGTACAATGAACACCCTGTTGCGAAACGTTTAACGCTGAGAAATCGGGCTGACGGAACACCGAGGAGTGAACTGCACTCGGACGTGCATTCAGGGCATCTGGTCCTGCCCCGCGGAAGGTCTCCCAGCGGAGGCACTGCTGGGTCGAAGCCCACCCTCTCGGCTCTGCCTGGGCCTCCCCTGCGGGAAGCCTGCTGCTCCAGGCCTGTAATTTCTGTAAATATTATTTCATGCTGGTTGGTACGAGACATGTAATAACCCTGTGAGTCATTTCTTCAGCAATTCTTACAGACGCTGTCCCCGTGAGCGTAGAAAATGACCTTCTGAAAAATAGGCCCCACCCGGTACTTAGTCTGTCTGGGTCACTCATCTGATGCATTTCAGTCACAATGAGCTCACGTCCCTCAGTTTGGTGCCACTGGTATATTAGAAATGTGTTCCTTTGTGCTTTTTCTATTGTTGGTCTCCACTCTTAAAGCAAGCCCTGAGCCATAGCACAAGCCACAAACAAAGGTGGCCTGGGTGGGCCACCCAGTAGGTAAGCACATAAATGTCGTAGTGGCTGGAAGTGATGTTACCCCAGGAAGCCTGCGGGCATCTTTGTCCAGAAGAGGTCAGCATTGACAACATTACCGAAAACTGTTTGTCTGGAGGCCAAGGACCCGGGGCTCAACTTGTAGTTTGCTAACATCTGATTCTTTTTTACGTTGAGGATGTTGGTGTCACTTAACCTTGGTGACGGAATCTGGGCAGTGAGAGCAGTGGGCTAAAGGGACCCTAACATTTCTGAGATTCTCTCCTCCTGCTTGTGTTTCCCACAGCCCTTTGCACGTTCAGGTCTGCACATTGGGCAACCGTGTCCGCACCACATCGGCCTCCCCACGGGCACCCCTTGAATGTGGTGCCTGAACTGAACCCGGGCCTAGAGAGCAATCTCAAAATTATGCCCCTGTTAGAGCAATCAATGCCCTTGCACTCAGAGCTGCCGCCTGTGCGCAGTCGAGAAAGAGCAATTGATGGTGCGTGAACTGCCCCCTGGAGGGGCAGGGCTGGAATCAGAGACAACAAACGAATCATGGAATCACGGCTCAACTCGCTGCTGTGTCTGCTGTGTGGGCTGACAAGAGACGGTGCCTTCCCCTCAGCATGTCCGTACCCTGTCTCCAGAGCACGCTGGCCCGGGATCTGCAGATGACTAACAATTTAGTCTAGAAAGAAGCTGGCTCGTGCAACCAAATGGGAGACTCAGCGTTAGTCTGGCCAACAGCTGTTGAATAACACTGCTCCTTGGTCCTAAGAGGGAAACACAAAACCATGCACATGCGCATGTACACGTAATGCCTAGGCACACACGGGCACACATGTGCACACACAGTAACCAGCACACAACAGGCCCGGAGGGGCACCTCCCCCTGCCTCCGCTCATCCCCTTTCTGCCTCTGCTCTCCTTTGGGAGGGGCCAGCACCGCCAGACACCACGGAGGAGGCCTGTGGTGGCAACACCGTCACAGAGAATGGCGGCGCCTCCACACAGGGCCCTTCGGACGCCGACGGGGACCCATCGGCGCTGGTCCTCAAGTCGTACACGGTGTCCGTCGGAGACCCAGGAACAGCTGAGTTAAATTATAGGGAAGTATTTCTCCTTCATATTATGCCACTCTGTTGGTTTCCTTAATTTTCCCGAGTTTGGATTAACTTTTGTTATTTCCTAGAAGTTGTTGCGCCTGCAGAGTTAGGTGGAACTTAAGCGAACTCCAGTGCAGAAGCTGGGAAATCTTCACTCTGGGAGCCCCGGGAGCCCCGGTCAGGGCCTCCTGCGCTGGTCATGGGAGGACAGCGCCTCCGGGCAGCTGGTCCAGAAACGGGCATGGGGACCCACTCAGGCCTCGCCGGAGGCTGCGGGCCGCATCTTCTGGTCTTACCAGTCTTTCTTGTACAAACATGAAATCGACATGTTGCCGAGGGCAGAGCTGAGGGAACCTGAGATGTGAGACGGAATCTGGGTTCCATGAAATCCTGATTCTGCCCCGTCCCTGGACTTGCAGAGCGGATCTGCCGTTTACGGATGGAGCCTTTGGGGGCTGGCCGTCAGCAAGGGCTGTACGTGACGTGCCAGTGTACTCTCGGGTTCACGTCATCGCGTTTTTACGAGAAACCGGAGCCCATCGGGCATGGCTGCAGGGCTTGCCCAAGGCCCTCAGCCACGTACAAAAGGACCAGAAGGCGGGGCCCAGCTGCAGGTGGTGTGAGAGAACAGGAGTGCAGCTATCCTCCAAGCCAGCGCCCAGATGCGGAGCCAATTCGGGGCTCTGTACTTGTTCCCCGGTTCCTTAGTCCACCCCAGACAAGGTGGACTAAGGGGCCCAGCCAATCAGCCCTCCTCCACTTCTCTTCCCCTCGTCTCTACCTCTCTGTTCTATACACGCGCCCTTCCTTCTGCCGCACCCCCCCCCCCCACCGGGCAGTTCTGCAAACGGAGCTAGTCCGAATCACGGGTGCTTGCATCACCCAGGTTGCCCCCTTTAGTCAGCCTTCAACAGGATGACACAAACTGAAGTTTCCTGAGACAGTGCGCGGGCACATTGCATTTTGAAGGGGAGCAGGGTATGCCATCCCAAAATAGTCTCTCTGTTTCTCTCTAGTTAATCCATCTTTTATTACAGGGGTCTCAGCTAAGAACTCAGAGGGGTAGAGGACAAGTTACTTTTCTTCCTTACAATTTCCTAAGCTTATTTAGTCAGGTGTCATCTCCCCCCTTTTCACCCTCTTCCTCTGTTTTGGTCAGGGAGCCTCCCAGGGGGTACTTTGGAAAGTGCTAACTAGAGATATATTTTACTAAGCAAAATTTAAACCCACTACCGATGTCTGGCTCTTGGGCTGAGAGAAGATGTTCTTGGCGTTCCAACCTGGAATTCAGAATTCACTTTCTATAAGACAATGGCACTAGGTGTAGTTGAAATACCACAATTAGAGCCGTCATGTGGGTGTAGGTGGGTAAAGCGAGTTTTGCGGATTAGTCTGGAACCCCAGTCACCAGTGACACAGCTGCCACGCGGGGAGAACCCACGGGGGTGGCAGGAAGATCAGAAATGTGCGTGCGGAACTCAACCCAGGCTTAACTGGGGAGCTGTCTTTGGTGGAATTCTCAAAGCAACGCTCTTGTTAGGCTTGAAATGTGCGCCCACTGTTCGAATGACTGAACCTGCCGTGAATGGCTCCTACGGACGCCAACTTTGTGTGCCTTAAAATTCTGGGATGTTCTTTCACATCAAATCTTTTTAAGAATTAGAAAAAAAACACAAGAAAATGTCTTACAGTTATAACCACCTTGAATTACTTGTTGTGATGAACTTTTGCTTGGTTATAAATTCTTCATCTGTTGTTCCTGTTTAAAAAAAAAGTTCAGCTGAGTAAATTTTGAAGATCTGATTGGCTTTATTCAAGGATTCATGAATCAGGCAGCGTCCCACCCACCTAACAGATGGGCAGATTGGGGAGGTATTAGCACAGGGTGGATTAGTTCGGGTAAGGTCACCTTCTTCTGGGGGACCTCGGGAGTCTATCGGGCAGCTGACCTCACTAGTGCTGACCAGGCAATGCCAGACTGACTGGTCTGGGACCCCAGTCCCGGGAGAGGTTGCAACTGTAGTGCAGCTAGGCATTAAGTCTAGGCCTGGTGATGTGGGGCTTAGCACGAGTGACTCCATTTTGGGCCTGTTGTCTCTTTGTAACAGTCCTAATTCAGCTCAAGTTTCAACGGCTGAGCAAATATTCTGACTGTAATGACAGACAATACACGTGACAGTTTTCACAAACTATCACATTTGTGATAGTTTGAGTCTTTACTGTAGCAATGCCTACCCACGGAGCGCCAAGGAAAGAAAACAAACCCGGGGAGATGTTTCGTAAGAGCTCCGATGCAGATCTTCAAGAAGAATTTGGAATGTTTCCTCCTTTCGGGATGGGGATTTTGTAGAAACAGCTTGAGAATGAGAGAGGCCATTTGTTGAAAGACTCATTTTAGAACATTTGAAACTCAAGCTGGTAGCTGAGAGGCAGGTTCCCCATCAGAAACTTTGTACCCACTTGCTTTCCAGAATAAAACAAGTTTGATATTTGTCAAAATGACTTTGATGATCTGATTCTATAGTTGGCAGAGCAAGATAGCAACCGAGGCTATAGCAGGCCAGATAAATTTAACATAAATTTTTTAAAAAAAGATACCGTATTAAATAGGAGTAAAATCAAACTGCAACCGTGTATGGGCCTTGTTCTGAAAACCTAAATCCATGACAGCAAAGAATTTGCCTTTCTAAGTCCCTCAGATGGCTCTTTTCTTCCGCCATTTACGAGTGGAAACTTGGGGTGAAAGTTGAAGCGTTTAGAGGTACCAGGGCAACATTTTTGAAGCTTAATTCAAAATGCTAGTTTCATAATACATCAACTTGGCCATGCTGAGCTGTGTTTCCCAGAATTCCCTTTCCTGCGTGTTTCTGGTTGGGGGTGGGTCCCGAGAGACATTCTTGAGAGGTTTTGAGGGTAGAAAGGATGCGGCTGCCGTTTCTGTGGGCCTTGCACAGCACTACGGAGCTGCGGGCTCACCCCTCGCCTCGTTGGCAGAGCAGACAGCTGGGCCAGCAACCAGTGCACCCCCCTGGAATCCCCTCCCAGCTTCTCCGACTGCTGGGCCAGGGGTGCGTGCGTAGCTCGAGGAGGTAGGCTCCAGCTCCTGCAGGACACCTGCCTCATCGTGGCAAGAATGACCCTTCTGTCAACTGTAGACCGCTGCTGCTCCCTGAAGACTAGCCATCTGTCCCTCCCTGTGGGGCCCCGGCCTGGATCTCCTACATTTCACGTTGCTCTTCCTTTCTGATTCCTGCCCTGTGGACTTCCGCCTGCAGCACCAGACACCGAGACAGCAGCCTTACAGGTGCCTGGAAACGAACGCAGGGCTGTGGCCCCGCGGCCCCGCAGGTGTGTGGTGGACCTCTCTCTGCTCTCTGATACTCGTGACTGCCTACGGAAATGACTACACGTGTGATCGTGAAAGAAGGACATTCAGCACGATGGGCCGGTGGGAATTGTCAAACTTAGACAGCAGGTATATGAAGTGTATTTTACTACCCTTCCAGCGATTTTGTATGTTTGAACTTTTCCATGAACACGATTTGGGGGAAGAAAGAGTGGATCTTGGCAATGAGTAGAAATCACAGGTGCTCTGACCAAGGAGCTGTGGGAATGCCTCAGCACACACTTTTTTGGAGTGAAATTAAGTAGAAGCAGGGCCAAAGGGATGAACTCCGCGGCACTCCCGAAACAAACCGTGTTGAGAACAAGATCTTCCCCCAACCAGAAGGCAGAGTCAGAACCTGGCACCACGGAGTTCGGACCCCTGAGAACATGTAACACCCCAAGAACGGACTGACCATGCGCACAGCCGCGTGGACAGGTGCTCCACAACTTCCACAGCGGCGCGTCCCAGCCTCCCTGTCTCCACCTGCACACAGCTTACCTTTGCTGTCATGTGGACTCTCCCTTGGCCTCATTCTGAATTGTTTCCCTTGCAAATCAAGAGCCCAGAGGTCCCAGCCTGCGCTGGGGCAGGGCCAGCCCCCACCACACAGGCCCAGGCCAGGGACACCACTGCTAGCGAACGCTCCCTGAGGATTTTACCCCACGACCATGCGTCGCAGGTGGGATGCAAGCTCTTTCCCACCCTGCGTGAGCTCGGGGAGTCCTTCTGCCTGCTGCTTTCTGGCGATTCTTTTCCTAGACTCAGAGAGTTTCTTCTCGAATATCCCTCAGTCGGCACTTAGTCGGAGACCTGAGGGCTCCTCCCTGGCAGTGTCCAGAATTCTCACTCTCTTTCTGTAGCTCTCTCTCTTCCCACATTTTCCCCTGCACACTCTAGCCGCGTTGGCCTCCCCAAACTTCAACCTATTTTTTGTCAACCCTGAGAGCCCCCTGGGCCCTGTGTGGGTGCCCATTTCAGGCCTGCAGCCTGGCAGCGGCTTCTGGTCTGTGAACCAGGGCAGTCTGAGGGCTTCCCTGTTCGCTTCCCTCCTCTTGGGGGTCATGCATGTTTAGTTATCCACTTTCTACAAAACACGGTTCACGCAATGCGACCATCCTCTAGTTGTCTAAATCTGGAGGGTCTTTGTGAATCCATCTTGTCCAGAAACATGCAGTTATTTGTTACGTATAATATGAAATATGTTCACAAAATGATCTGTTAATTTGTTTTAACATTTCACTCATAGGAAGTAGGAAGGAGACCTAGTTATTAGCACAGAATCGATCTCAGATTCCAGTTGGCATCTCTAACTTTAAAACACAGTAGCTGAAATATGAAATTCTCGTGGGGCAATTAAATTAATAACCCCTCACCTTCCCTCAGTTTCAGAGGCCAAGGTGTGCCCCCTGACGAGTCCTTCAGGCTCCATGAGTTTGGTCATCACTTCCGCTCGGCAGGAACCTGTGCCTAGCCACTGAGCCTCTGGTCTTTGTCCCCCACTGAGCTCTGAGAAGATGCTTTTAGGCAACTTAGAATTGGAAATGAGCCCTCTGCTCTCACTGGAGTGACCGCCTGGGCCAACCCAGACTCTCATTGTGCTGACAACCCAGTAGGTTTTGGAGACCACTGAACAAAGAGGCAGGGTTGCTCAGATGGACAACTGCAGAGAAGCAATTTGAGAGTTCTAAGTATGTTGAATTTCTGGGACTGGACTTGGCAGTCGTTCCTATCACGTTCGGTAAGGCCCCGGATCTGGGATTCCGGGGCCCTCGTCACAGAGAGGCAGGCCAGGGACCAGCAGGAGGAATGCTGTCCTGACACTTGAGCCAGGTGATTCAGAAATAAAGAAGGGCACGAGGGCCACAGGGACGAGGTCGAGGTTTCCCTGATGTGGTCGGTGGCGGGGGCAGAGGAGGGGTGTCACTGTACCAGAGGGTCTCCTGGCAAGACGCCCAGGCCCTTCCCCGGGAGAAGTGTGAGAACTCAGATGGCAAAGGCTAAACCTGCCAATCACGCCACAGGGAGTCAAACTGGCAGCGCCCGAGCAGTCACCAGGGCCGCAGGGACGGAGGTCAAGGCTCGTGTGAGAGTGACAGAGACCTGTCTTTGCCTTTGTCGATGAAAGGCCCCTCCGGGCAGCGATAAATCGATTCCTGAGTGTTGTGTGCAGCATAATAAATAAATAAATAAATAAATAAATAAATACGGGGCCCAGAAACGAAATTCTAATAGACTTGGCAAGTAATTTGCAAACACATTTTTCTGCTGCCTGGGATGCAAATGGCGTCTCTGGGAGAGGTCATCTGGGTCTCCAGGGCATTTTCTAATTACTGATGCTAATTATCTGCATCATCATTTGCATGCCATTATGAGACACAGAGGATGGGGGCTCTCGAGTGTTTCTTTTCTCCTGTTCATTGAGGACGAGGGGACTCCACCTGGAATGCACTTGCCAACAGGATGAGTAAAGCAGGGTCCTCCCCTTGCACGTCCTCAGGACGACGGCAGCTCCCAGCTCTCAGATCCGAAGACCAACGCAGCTTTATCTGTCTCTATATCTATACCTGTGCCTGCACCCGAACCTCTGTCTGTACCTTTACCTGTACCTAAATCTGTATCTAATCTGCATCTATGTATATCTGTATCATCTGTTTACATCTATCTGTTATCGAAGGCAGCTAACTAATTATTAACCAAGGGAGAAAAATGGGATTAGACTTTGAGGTTAATAAACTAGGAGCAGGAGCCCGTCTGCTTCACCAGGAAGCTGTAGCTTCACACCCCGGGGACCACAGCACTGCTCCCCACCTCTGGTACCAGACAGCTGGGGGCACAGGGACCACTGACCACAGAGGCCCGCCGGTCTAACTAGGGGGCGGACCCATCAAAAAGCTCATGAAAGCTTGGGAAGTTCACTGGTTATTTTGAAAAAGCACCTGGTCCCTCCCAAATGCACCTCCTGTAATCCCAAGAGAACAGAGAAGCTCTCTGTCTGTCTGCCTGTCTGTCTCTCATTCATGACCTGCACTTGCCCTTTTGTTCGTGAGCTCTCTCACCCAGGAGCACGTGGCCATGCGGGTCTAGCAGCTGCCAGGGCCCGGGGCAGACTGCATGGGCCCTGAAGGGCTCAGCATTACCAGGAAGCAGGACCTCTGGACGCTGGCTTTGTTTGGCCTGGTTGAGGACACGGTTGAACTTTTTCATGGCAGGAGGGAAGGAGATGGGACGCTGGAAACCCGGGGCAGATTCCCACCTGAATAAACCATCCTGACCCATCACAGTCTCCTTGGAGTGCTTTCTTCCTGATCCCGTGGAAGAACTTGTTTTCCACCAACAACATACCTATCTCTATCTCTATCTATCTATCTATCTATCTAAGCCCATGCCAATTTGCAAAATTTTATAGGCACTCCCAATTCTGTGAGGGGTCAGAGGTAAAAACAATAGTACCTTTTCTCCCACCTTCGAAGTTCTTCTGACTGGGCCAATAACCAAATCACCGAGACAGATCAACAGGAGAGACTCAAATTTTTAATGTGTGTACAGGGATTTCGTATAAGGATGGAAATTAGAAAGACAGCGGGGCAGAATCGGGTGCACCCATCATTTTGGGCAAAGGAGAAATAGGCGGTATGCGTCTGAGGTTTCAAAGGAAGGAGGCAATTCCCAGGTAGCTGAGGAAGAGCGGGACATGTGTGGCAGATAACTTTCTGCTAGAAAACCCAGAAAACAGTGGGACACAGGGGCTGATCCAGTGAGCAGGGCCCTGCTCGGCACCTTCCTACCTACCACACTCAAGTCAAATTCACTGGGCTGAGGCAAATAGCTAAGATCTCCTTCCTGGCGTAGGTCTTTCTGTCTGCCTCTCTTGGCAGGAAAAGGGGGGGGGGAATCAACCATTCTCTGGGAGTTTTTTGTTCCTTAGTAACCAGCTTACAACCAATATTCTAAAGGGCAAAACTTTGGACCCCTTCAGAGGCCATGTGGCCCAGTGGTTAGGAGCCCGGGACATGGCATTAGACTGCGCTTCCGCCAGCCGAGCGAATCTGGTCACGGCTGCTTCAGGCTAGCGGTGACACAGAAGGGGCCAGAATTCTGCCACCTTAAAGCTGCCTTTTGGGATCCTGAGTTTCAGATGTTTGTAAAGAGACAAAGGACAGAGAACCTTTGACCTGCCCCCTTTTCCTGCCCAGGAGAATGATGGAGAAACCTGCTTCAGGAAGGAGACTGCAGGCTGCCTGAGCCTGACATGAGTTCAGGGTCGGGAACAGGGGGCTCTGGGCAGGGGCCTGTGAGCTAGAAACCCGGGTCCCCTGGTCTCGGAGTGGCCTGGGGAGGTTCACCTGCTGTGCGTGTTCACTCTTCCCCAACTGCCTGTGCATCGTCCACTCCCACTGCTGAGACTGAAGACTCACTCCCTGCCCCCTTTCTCCTCTGTCCCAAACATCTTATATACCCAAAGTTGCCTCACTGGTTTTGAAATTTTATTGCTTATGTGAGTTCCCTAGGCACATGAATTAAACTTTGATTCTCTCTTGTTCATCTGTGTCTGTTCACCTGGCTAGAAGCCCAGCCAGGAGAACTTAGAGGGTGGGAGAAAAAGTACTAATCTTTTTAGCCCCCACCGCTCCACCGGTCACCGTACTTTTCCCAAAGAGACTGTTGCGAGGAGGGGGGGTAGTGAAGGGCGTGGTTGTGTGGCTAGTGTAGTGGGTGTCAGGATGCAGGAAATTGTAAAGAATTACCTATCTTCTACCCTGGCTGGTGTAGCTCAGTGGATTGAGCGTGGTCCTGTGAACCAAGGGATTGTGGTTCGATTCCCAGTCAGGGCACATGCCTGGGTTGCAGGCCAGTTCCCAGCAGGGGACTCACAAGAGGCAACCATACATTGATATTTCCCTCTCTCCTTCCCTTCCCCCTCTAAAGATAAATAAATAAAATCTTAAAAAGAATCACCTATTTTCTTATTAAATTCAGAAGATAGAATGTGTATTTCTTAATCCATTTACAAAGTCTATACACCATGGCAGAATTTTCACCTTGAAATTGACCTCTAGCGTTTCCTCTCCATATTTGACTATCTTTATGGGTTTTTAAAATGAGAAATAGGACACAGCCTTTAAAAATATAGCTAGTCTACCCTTGTTATTCTAACCTTGAGGTTTAAGTGTTATTTCTTCAAAATAAATAAAGAAACTTCTTACTGCAAAATACAGAGCCACTATAACTATATTATAGATAATAGAGAGCAATTATTTGAGATGTGAAAGGTGGAATTTTATTAACAAATCAGAGAATCAAAGTGTCTCTGTAGCCTGCTGAATTAGGGCTCATTGTGTGCTAATGTGCTTGAAATGACAGGGATGGAGCCGTGCAAAGGGCCCCCAGCCGGATTTCACTGCGTGTAATTAGTGCTGTTTAGTGAACACATCACGGCGCACTCCCCCATGGCCCCCTCGCTCCTTTCCCTGAGGTTATAATCATAGTCCTTGAATTTCTGAAATACATTAAAGCATAAGCAAATGTCAGTCACCCCGTGACTCACAAATTCAGTGCATTACTCCAGGTAGCCCTGTACTGGGTCTCTGTTGCTGTCTCCCAACTCATCACAAACGTGGCCACTTAAAGCAACATACACTGACCATCTTGTAGTTTCCGTGGGTCAGGGATCTGGATGTGGCTGGGTCCCGTCCTCCGCTCAGGGCCCCGCAGGGCTGCATTCCAGGTGTTGGTCGGGCTACGTTCTCGCCTGGAGGTTTGACGGGCAGAATCTGCTGCTGAGCTCTGTCCACGATGTTGGCGGGGCTGATGCTGTGACCGGAGCCCTGGGCTTCTGCTTTCCCCCACTGACTCTCAGTGGGCCCTGCTCCCTTCAGCTCTCAAAGGCCTTGCCCCACGCACCCTCTGTGGCCACGCACCACGTGGCTGTCTGCTTCTTCCCTTGGGGAAGGGGACCACTCAGGCATCATGTCAGGGGTGGGGACCATGGGCCGGCTGGGGATGCTGCGGACCACTGGCCTCTCCTCTGAGACTCCAGCCTGGTGCTTACAGACCACCTGAGGGGCTTACAGACCTGCATTAACAAGCAGGGGAGAAAGGCATGTTAATGTCTAGCTTAGATTTAGAGGATTTGAGAAATCTCACTACCTGTTTGCTTAATTATTTATGTATTTTTGGAGTAGGGAAGTCTGCTAGATTTTGCTTACTGCTGGGGCATCCACCCGCAGCTCTTCTGAGTGCTGACGGATGCAGGCCGTCCAGAGCCTGCTTCCCTCATCTCTGGGAGTGGGGGGCAATTCTAGAGAGCACTTCAGATTTAGAGACCCTCCCCCACCCACACACACAAACTCCACGAATGAAGCCAAGGCTAGACTTTCTCTGGGGCCACATTCTTGCTTCGCTCCTCCCCTTCCCCTCTCCTGCTTCCTCCACCTCTCAACCCACCACCTGCACTCGTGTCCCTGACTCGGGCTCTGCTTCCCCGAAGCCCAACCTGAGACCTGCGCTCTGTTCCGAAAGAGACGCCAGGTGCGCTAGCACAGCCGTTACCTGCCTGGGGGGTTGTTTTCTGGTTCTGCCACTTATGGCTCTGCGTACTTACCACTCCACCTCTGTGAGTCTCCGTTTCCCCACGGAGTAAGGGGGAGGGGACTAAAGTGAGAGGGTGTGTAAACTGCACACCACGTGGTAAGTGCCCAAGATTCTTAGCTCCTTTTATGATTTCCGAAGGAAAAGGTGAGTCTATTGACAAACTTCTCGAGAAAGCATGTTTATTAGATGTGCTTTCCTTACATTTAACATTATGATGCAGGCTCTCCGAGCAGCGGCTTCTGTTTGTTCTTTGATATTCTGGGAACGGCCCCCACTGCAACGTGACTTCTTTCAAGCAATGCCCGGGGACCCCAGGCCCTGGGTGAGACAAGTTTGGCTGCCCTTCCTGGGCAGCCCAAGGCCAGAGGTGCGGAGTCCGGCTTTCCTTTGGGGACCAGGAGCCATGCCCTGAGTTCTTTGTAACTTGCTCTCATTCATTTTTAAAGTGAATCTATCCCGACATCCAGGTTTCTCCCGGGTCTGCGGCCCATGCCCTGCCCTGGGCGGCGGGTTGAAGCTCAGGCCCAGGAAGCCCTTCCCAGCCGCACACCTGCCTGTGTGGAGGGCAGTGGGTGGGCTCCGAGGGGCGAGGAGTGCCAACACTCGTGTAGAAGGTTTCCTTTTATCCCTGTGCCATTACGAATGACCTTATGATCCATGGTCAAGAATTTACATTTTACTCCAGGCCATGGGAGTCATTAAAATGTTTGAAGCAGAGACATGACACCGTCGGATTTGCATTTTAGAAATCCCTGGCTGGTGGGGAATGGATGGCGGGGACGAGGGGAGACAGGGAGAGTGGTCACCGAGCCGCTGTGATCACCCAGGACACAGGGAATGGGACGCTGAATTAGCGCAGCAATGGCAGGGGTGGGCAGAGAGGGCAAGGACTCGAGAGGTCTCTGGGAGCAGAGCCGGCGGGTCTGAGGATGGATGGGCTGCACCTGAGGGGAAGGGGGCGGTCGAGGACCGGGCTCCGGGTTCTGCGTCTGGCAGCTGGGTGGACGGAGAACCACGCACGGATGGAGACTGCGTGGAAGGGGCAGGAGTGGGAGCGAGCACACAAGCGAAGTTGGGGCTGGGCTGCGTTGAGATGAGCAGCAGCCTCGCTGTAGCAGAGGAGAGAGTATGGGGTGCAGCGGAACACGGTCTCTGTCTAGCGGGCTATTGGGGTGCACCACCCAGGGGGCGAGACCAGGCTTCCGTTACACGAGAGATAGAGAAGTAGCTCATCGTACAGGCTGGAATGTTGACCGTGAACGTTTTCTCTCCCTCCAGAGGTTAGGGGACTGTTTGGGGGGCAGAGGAAGAGTGAGGGTTTGGTGAGGGAAGAGGAAGAGTGGAGACCATGGGAATGAGCATGTGACAAATAGAATGACCAGAGGCGTTTCCACTCCACTGGGACCAACGAGAGGAGGGTGCCAAGCCTGAGGGTCAGTGGACTGTGGGAATTTCAGGACCCTTAGGCACCGACAGATGGCAGGGTCCCCAACTCAGCAGGCAGCTCGGCCGTGAGTTTTTCTGGTTCTTCTTTGCTGTTTCTGAGACCTGCCTATGACGCTGGGTGACACCCCTGTTCCACCCACGAGAGGGGCTGTGTGCCAAAGCCCGCCTGGCCCCACCTGAAGCCCGCACAGGTGTGTGCCAGGACCGGGCTCAGTTTCTTCATCTTCTCCTCGGCTTTCTGTGCACGCCTTCTCCATGCCTCAGCCGTCAAGCTCAGCACCTTCTCCGGGCTCAGCGCTTGCTCCCTTCTTTTTCTCATTTTGCTTGGTGTAAACGACTTAGGATCCATGGAGACTTAACTCAAAAGTCCCAAGGTGAGGATTGGGGAAAATGGAAGAGAATCTGAGAGTAAACTGGTGGGAGGTGGAGGAGACGGGGGGAGCAGGGCTGGGGCAGAAGAGAGCAAATGAAGAAGGACAGGATTTTCTAGGGGGAGAACCCAGGGTCCGTCAGCGGAGATGCTGAACAGGTGTCAGGGGGAGGTGGAGACCTGAACAGGCCACGGGCCTCCGCATCAGGACCAGAGAGAGGCCAGAGGAAGCAGCGTGGGCCTGATCAGAAGGTGAAGTCACAGTGGAACCAGCATCGATTCTTACTGGTGTGTAGTTAAATTTTTAAAGAAAGTATGTACTTTGAGTATGCACAGTATGGCCAGCAGAAGGTGTAATACAACTCCTGGGTATGCTCCCTTTTTGTAAAGCAGAAATGTATTGAAAACCATTTACACAGAGTTTTAAAATTAACTTTAAAAACATGTAGCATTCTCAACATTCAGAAGATCAACTCTATTCTCGGAAATACTTTGTTAAAAAGACAGAATTCTCTGCCCCCTCCCTCATGAGATACTTGTGTTGATGGATACCCCTGAAAAGGATATGTTTAATGACACCTCTTACAAGAAGAGTCCCCTTGAGACCCAAAGCAGTCTCCCGAAACCTCTGCAAAGAGTGAAAAGGGCTAAGCAAAGCAGAGAGACACAGAAACCGGTGGCTTTTATGAGAGTCATTGCGGGTGGGTGGCCTGGGGGTGGCACAGCGGGCTGGCCCCTGGCTGCAAAGCACGGCCTCCCAGTGCCTCCCTTCCACCCCCCCTGCCCCCCTTTGGAGGCAGGTGTCGCTCCTAACAGTTCAGGCTCCAAAGGGCTCAGTCGCCTGACTGGGTGCTTTGTCCAGGCCCCCCTGTCTTTTCAAACAGAATTTCTGCTTCTACTTCTTTTTTCATTTCTTCCCGACCGTCTGTGCTTTTGTAAGTGTTCTTGAACTTCTCTTCTGTGACCCCAGTCTTTGTCATGGTGCCGTAGCTCCCTCGAGGTGGCCTGGCTTGCTGGGGTTTGCACGGGCCTCTGCACGGCTTAGCGCCTCTCCGCTCTCCTGCAGAGAGAGAAAGCTGGCCACTTGCAGTGCCATGGGCTGCTTCTTTGTCTGCAGGAGCACGGGGTCCAAGGGGGCCTTGGATGCCCGGCACTTGCTCACAGCTTCTGCAACCCTGGCACCTCCGTGACCAGAACCACACACATCCTGAGCTCTTCTCGGTGGTGTGTCTCCCAGGCCATTTCAAGTTTTCCATTTCTGCTTGAGGAGCTCATATTTGCCTGTCAACCACTCTGCTTTCCTGTCTTCTTGTCAACAACCATTGAGTGGACAGCTCTTTGGGTGGCTTTGGGCAGGCCTGATAGTCCCTGAGAAGGAGGGGCCACTCAGACTTGAACAGGGCAGTGGAGGGAAGGAGGTGGGGCTGGCAGGGTCCTGTGGTTTGGGGGGCACCAGCAAGACAAGGACTTTGCTCCACAGGTCCGGGCATCTTCAGTCGCGGTTCCAGTAAACAGGGAGCGCCCAGACACCCAAGCAGAGGGAATCCCAGCAGCTGGCAGACCAGGCAGGGGAGGAAGTCTGGGTGCCCAGAAGGAAGCCGGGGGGCAGCACTGAGGAGTGAGACAGGACTTTGGGGGAATGCCTACCTCCTGGGAGCAGAGCACAGCAAAAGCAAGCTGGAAAGGGCAATTTGAGGGAAGGGGATTCGGCATCGGGATCAAAGCTGGAGCCCTCTCTGCTCCCAGGCCTTTGCCCGACTTCCCGCCCTCCGTGTGTTCCAGAGAGAGATCCTTGGTTCTGCCACATAACCTGCCACTCGTCAGTGGGGGTGTCTCCTCGTTTGAGCTGTGGTGAACTACATACGCGGCTCTGGACGTGCATGTTCAAGGCTGTGCGGACACGTATCTCATTTCTCTGGGATGGATCCTGAGGAGGGGAATTGCTGGGTCATGTGACAAATGTGTGCCTCACTTTTTCAGAGACGGCCAAACTGTTTGCAGAAGCGGCTGCTCAAACCCAACTAGGTTTGAATGTCTTTGGAATACGAAACGTGCCCTGGTTTTTATTTTCCAATCACTGCTCCCTCCACACAGTGCCCCAGGCCACCGGGCCCCAGGTCACCAGGAACTGCTGACCCGATGGACAGGCTCCTTAGACACACGTAGCTTGCCTCCTGGGCCGGCACACACGTCCTGCCAGAGGACTTGTCTTCTGCAGGAGCAGTGTGTGCGGCACTGATTCCGTGCCAGAGGCGGTCCACCTGAGGAGCGGCCGAATTCCAGGGGTCAGTCCTCCAACTCCAATGGGTTCCTCACATTCCCCGGGCTGGGGAGCACCCCAGGGTGGAGTGCAGGTTTACTAGCCTGCTCCCTGGGCAGAGTCACTCAGTGGGGCTGGGTTGGGGTTTGCAGTCATGTCCACAAGTCCATTCTTTGCAGAATGTGGGGAAACGCTGGTCTCCCCTCCCGGCAGCCCAGCCCTGGCTGTCCAGGGGAATGACATCTAGAGAAAGACTCGCCCCTGATCTTTGACCTCTGACAGCTCTTGGCCCCGACCCCTTGCTCCCCTTCTGCTTCAGGGTGAGCAAGCTGAGCAGGCTGATGGCCCCTCCCACCATGGCAGGCTGGGAAGTTCGAGTCCTGATGCACATGCCTGGAGCCCTAAGCCAGCTTGCTCCTGACCGCCCTGGAAACCAAGGCACCACCACCCCACTTTGCTCAAGCTCCGGCCTGGCTTGCACCCACTTGGTCTCCCCCAAAGCCCCACCATGTGAGTAGTAAACTTTTTCACGCCCTCTTGGGGCCCAGGCTTGTTGCCCTAATCCGTCTGGGACGAGGCAGTCCACATAATCTCCGTGGAGCTCTTATGAGGACACCTGGCCTGGAAGAGCGGGGTCTGGCTGTGAGGTGGCCGGGCCCTGGCTTCAGGGCCCTCCAGGAGGTCCTGCTGTGTGACAGGGATGAGGACCTGGTCTATCTCTCCTTGCTTTCCCAGGAACAGACGGACTGTGGCTCTCTCTGGGCTCAGGGCATGGGCAGGGCTACATAACCAGGGAGCAAGACAAAAATGAACCTGAGGCTTGGACACTGGCTCCACACAGCGACATATATGCCAGGAGTTAGGCCCAGCCCGGCCCCAGCCTTTCCATGATGTCTGTTTCTGGAAACTTTGGGGTAAAGCAACAGGTGAAAAAGGTGCGGAACAGGGGCCCAGCTAAGCACTAGGGTTCTAGCTTTTGGAATTGTCCAAAAATCACAACAAGGAGTCCTGGTGTTGGGGAGTTTAAGCAGAGGCCGCATCTGGGTTCTTTAGACGAGAGTACTAAAGCGTGATGTCCTCCGGGCCCAACACCTTCCGTGGGGTCTCTAGCCCTCCATTCCAGGGGTTCCCCACCCTTCGTGATGGGGGAGGCGCAGCCTCTCCTCTCGGGCACTAGATGGCGACCAGGCACCAACACCGCTGAACAAGGAGGCCAGAGGCTGGTCGGCCCCCACCTCAGGGACCCCCGAGGTGGGCATTGTCACCCTGAGGGCTGCAGGCAGGAGACCCCCGGATCACACACCTCTCCACTGGCCGCAGCTGAGGCTGTGGGGAGCCCGGGGCGAGTGAGGCAGGAAGCAGGGGTGGGCGCGGGTGCTGCGTGCAGCCAGCAGGAGCCTGCTGCCCAGGGATGCCCTGCCTTGCCCAGGCGGCTTGTCAAGGTGCTTAATGGTGACACTGCCCATTCAGCTCTCACCGATGGCCAGGTGCGGTCTCAAACACTTTCCATATACTGACCTGTTTAATCCTCCCATTGACACTGCGGGCTAGAATGGTCCTCCCTGTCATTTTACAGATGGGGAAACTGAGGTGGGTTGAGGGGGTCCCATGGAGGGATGAGGAGGAAGGTACAGTTTTTGGCTCGTCAGAATCAGTGTTGCCTGCACAAAAGTCCCGACCCTCCCGGTCCCGGTCCCGGTCCCTGGGGCAGGAGCTTCTCACAGTCTGGCCTCTGTCTGTCTCGGGCTGGTGCTGAGCACCGATCTGCTCCGTGGAGGCCCGGAGACTTGAAGCCAGGCCCCGAGTGTGCTGCCTTCGGGTCCAGCGCTGCGCCATCCTCGAGCAACTCCTGAGAGCCAGGAGAGACCCCTCGGCACCTTGCAGCACCCTGGTTAATGCACACAGCGGTCCACCCCGTGGCTCCCTTTGCCTCGATAGAACTTCTAGAACGTCCTTCCGTGAACAGGGCTGATGACAGTCGTCTTTCTCGCCAGCGACTCGGGGGTAACGTAGATTATTCGATTAAGTCGGGGCTACAGAACTCACTTGAGACTAAAGCATTTCCTTGGAAGCTCTGAATGTTACATTTCAAAAGGCCAGAAATGAATGTGACCATGGCCCGTTTGCATAGAGTCGACCGTTGTAGAAAAGATCACACACAGCCAGAGTTTACCTGCCGGGAGCAGAACAGCGACCCTGCAATTAATTATTTAAGCAATAGCGTCGCCGAGAGTTGCTTAAGTGGTGTGTACGGTGCTTTGCCATGGCAACCACTCTTGTTCTGAATAGCATTAAGGATCTATCACACTGCGGGCATGGACTTCTGATTTGAAGCTGGGCCGGGCCAGCAGCCTCTGAGACAGCCTCTCCCGACCTGCACCCAGAATTCCTGTGGGCGCTGAGGGAGCCGTGAGCACGGCAGTGCGGGCGGGGCTGGCGGATGCAGGCACCCTTGGGCGGAGTGGTCGCGCCACCATGAGGGCCAGCTGTGTGTGTCCAGGGACAGATGAGATGCCGCTTCTTACACAGTGTATGAGTTTCCGGCGGCTGCTGTAACAAGTTACACAGACAGAGTGGCCTAAAACAGCAGGAATGTGTGTGTTGTGGCTTGGGGGGGCGGAGGTCTAAACTAGGCCCGTAGACCTGGTTCCTCCTAGAGTCCAGAAGCTTCCTCCTTCTCTGGCTGGGACCCTTCCGCCTTCCCCTTATAAGGACTCTTGTGATTCCACTGACCCACCCCAATAATCCATGTCAATTTCTCTCCTCAAAATCCTTAAGGCAGTCTCATCAGCAAAGTCCCTTTTTGGTATTTAAGGTTCCGTATTCACAGCTTTTGGGGATTAGGATGTGGGCATCTCTCAGACGGGGAGCTAATCAGCCCACAACAGACAGGTTCACATCTTCTGTTCTAGCACGGGGCTCTATAGAGCTCATCCTCGGGGGGGGGGGGACACAAACAGCCCCCGCCACTGGTCCAGTCCCCTACCTCTGGGTTCTTCCTCCTTCTCCCACACCCCCGACACTGTCTTGAGCTCCTCACCTGTCGGGTGCCTCTGCATCCTTGTAGCTGCTGTCTCCACACTCCTCCCACACTGGGGGACCCACACTGCACCGAAGAATCCTCTGGCTCTGGGCCCCAGCCCTGCCCAAGCCCTGCTGAATGGGGACCCAAGGTCACGGCACAAAATGGAGAGTCCAAGCGTCTTCTCGGCCTAATGAATCGGCCTCTGTCCCTTCAAAGTCACCTGTAAACTGTGTGTGACAGTCCCATGCTAAATAGGACACTCTCTGTGACTTCTCAGGAGTCATTTTGGCCTCTGCTATCTTATTTTGATTCAAAGGCATAATTGACTTAATTGAGAGCTCGAGGAACTGCCTGCCGCTGGGGCACAGACGCCTGCAGGTGACAGAGTTCTGACCGTGAACGGCGACCTGACGCCTCCTTACTGGTTATTAAATCGGCGTTTATCAAAGCGTTTCTCAATGGCCTCGCCTTAAGAGACCCTTGGAGGAGGCTGGGTCACAACAGAAGGGCAAAGCGC
The DNA here is from genome assembly GCF_014824575.4 of Sturnira hondurensis. NCBI lineage: Eukaryota > Metazoa > Chordata > Mammalia > Chiroptera > Phyllostomidae > Sturnira > Sturnira hondurensis. The sequence goes on along the minus strand of NW_028091124.1, from coordinate 3,758,991 downwards.
TTATGTTCCTGTGGTCTGGCTTCTGACTATAACAGGGTGTGAGCTTCTGCGCAGGACACCCGAGGGGGACGCAGTGACGGAACCGGGAGCGAGCCAGCAGCCCCAGTGGTCGTCAGGCCGACTTCTCCATCGGGTGCAAGGGGTCCCACGGTACTTTGAGGAGCTCACAAGAACGTTCCCATTGCTTTTCAACTCAGAAGAACAAAACAGGCTTTCTCACATCAAGACTAAATGAAAAATTGTAGGGCCTGTATTAGTTTGCGGGGGGTGTCATAATTAAATACCGCAGTCCGGGTGGTTTCAGCAATGGAAGTGTATTTTCTCACAGTCCTCCAGGCTGGGAGGCCAAGATCAAGGTGCCGGCAGGGCTGGCTTTCTTGGAGGCCTCTCCCCTTGGCTTGGGGGTGGCTGTCATCCTGCTGGCTCTTCCTGTGGTGTTTGCTCTGTTTGTACACCCCAGTGTCCCTTGCTGAGTCCTACTTTCTTCATCTAAAGATACCTGTTAGATTGGATTAGGGGCGCCCTCCAGGCCTCGTGGTGACTGAATTGTCTTTGTAAAGGCCCTGCCTCCAAATACAGGCACATTCTGGGGATCAGGGGCATGGGACTGCAACATATGGACTTTGGGGGGTTGCAGTTCAGCCGTGATAGAGGCCACAGAAACCTGTTAGGATGGGAGAGACTTAAAGGCAACGAAGCCCACAGAAGTCGTGGCCACAGGCTAACTGGACCTCCTGCAAGGAGGGGAGGGGGAGAGGAGCGGCGTCTGGGCTGTCTGCAGGAATTCCAGACCTGTACTGCTGGCCCAGTGCTGTGGTCCCCACATGCCTCTGCCCACCCCCAAGCCACTCCTCTGGCTGAGGCTCAAACGCAGAATCAGCAAGGCATGTCACAGCATTTCGTATTTAACTTTCTTTTTAAGAGCGCTTACTATTCACCAGGTCTTCTATAAAGAGAATTTTTGTGCACTGAATTCTTTTCTATGAAACTACAAAGGGCTGTGCTCGACCCTTTGCTGAACTTACAAGAAAACGGTCAATGTGCTTTCCCTGGCCTGTGGCTGGCGAGAACGTGGCAGGGGGTGGCCCAGGGACTCGGCGGAGGGGAGGCCCTAGGCTCCAAAACTGACTCACTCGGGATGAGGAGACCACATCCTGTCTCCGATTTCTGTTTCTCATCAACAGGCGGCTGTGTGTGTCACAGAGCTGCACAGGCATCAGTCACACCCACAAACACCGAGGCGGACTTTCTAACGTGGAGGAGTGCGTGCCGTTCTCACCGCTGGTGAAGGGCATCCAGAAGGTCAATGTTGGAGGAAGACCCGACCATGCTGCCTGGGGGATGGAGCTACTGCGTGGCCACGGCGTTCACTGGGGCACAGGGAAGTCCCTTGTGCCCGCCTTCCAGGCAGGGTGTGCAGGCAGTGCCCAGGCCAAGCCTAGCAGGGCTGGGATGCTTCTCGGAGGGCTGTTGGGGGCAAGACAGGAGGCTTGGGAGAAAACTCTTTAGCTACATATCAAGTGTCCTATTTGTCATTGATCATGCTGCCTTTTCGCATCCGAACGTGTTTTCTCCTTTCAGATGCTGGCCCTGCTCAGGGGAGCGGGTGGGGTCTGGCTGGATGTCTCTGGGTCCCACCAGGCTCAGCTGTCACTGTGGCTGGGTGAGACCTGGGGGTGGGGGAGGGGGAAGGGCTGGAATCCTGCTGGGTCCAGTGACCAAACAAACTTCCCGAAGCCGCAGGCCATTGACCAGCATCACTGAGGTGTTTGCGGTTTCTTCTTTCCAGGTCAGCTCTGTGGGAAAAGGCAGCTTAACCCAGACCCAGGGGCTCCTGGTCGGCAAGGACCGCTAACAAACAAACTGTTCCAGAGAAACCTCTGAAGACTAGTAAATAATTAACACGGGTTCACGGACCTGCTCAACGAAGCCCTTCCAGAACATCTAACCGCTAACAGTAAATGTTAATCACCACCTTTTGATTAGAGACTCAGATAAGGAGATGGAACTGACAGGAAGTCGTAACTCACGCTATTGCTTTTCGAACGGGTGGAGTAGGAAGAGTCCTGCTCCTCCCTAATGGGTCACGTGGTGCGTCTGCCGAGGCAGGGAGGGAGAGTCCAATCTCGGAGAGAGTCCGGCATGTGGGTACGAGTCAGCCCTCTAACCAGAACTGGAAAATTGTGTGTGGTGACTTTGTTTAGAAGAAGCCTGCTTACTCTCTCTCTCTCTGGACACTGAAGTTCAACTCTGTTGCCAGATTAATCATTAAACCTGGCATTTTTGAGACTGACTCAATTCCAGTGTCTGAGTTTGGGTGCGCCAACAGGAAGCTGTTAAGGGACAGCCCGATACGAAATCCAACCCCAGTGCTAAGGTCAAGCCCAGCTTCTTTGAAGTGGCTGGTAATGGGGTTTGGGACCCTGTCGTCTGCTTCCTTCACGCTCAGGCCTCCCTGTGTTCTCCCGTCTGGCTCTGGGAGTGGCCTCACCCACTCCTCGCAAGGGCAAGTTCATGAGGAAACCCACTCATGAGGTGGGTGGTAAGGCCAGGCTGCGATTCCAGTCCCACAAGCTCCGGGCCTCCCATGCAACACCCACCTGCTTCCTTCTCTGCGGATTTTCAAATTCTGGACAGTTTGTGTAAATGGGATCATGCAGCAGGTGGCCTTTTAGGTCTGGCCTCCTTGGTTTAGCCTGAAGTTTTCAAGTTCATCTCCATGGTAACATGAGGCCTTGGTTGGCTGCCTCAGCCAAGATCTACTTACCCAGTTCCTCACCACAACAAACAGGTGCCACCGAGGACCCCTGCCCCTGTCCCTGCCCCTGTCCCTGCCCCCTGCTGGGGGTTGTAAATGCTCTCATAGGCCCACAAAAGTTCCCATAGTTTCTTGTCGTGGTCACACTTCCGCGACAATTAGCACCCAGGGCTGTAGACAGATGGCTGGGTCTACTGTCTTCTGTGCGCACTTTAACGGCCGTCTGGGGTGATCTGGGCTCCCACCAGTTTTCTGGTCGGGGGTCAGACTCTGCCCAGAGCCAGCCCGGTCGGAGGGAGCCTGGTCTGCATGTGTGTGGTAGCTGTGGGCCCAGGGAGTCTGGGTTCTCCCCATTGCTGGGCAGTGGCACCTTCCCTAAACTGGGGTCTGCAGCCCCCTCCTGATCCGCCTTTCGAAGATTGTTGACAAGACAAGGCTGATGCGTCCTGGATTTGTACTCCAGGGGGGTCTGTGCCATGCCAGGACCTGTGCTTGACCTTGAAAGATTTAGACATTTTGCGGTTTCAGTTGCCCCAAGATTGATGAGACCTTGGGGAACTGCTTTATGCTAACGGCACTTACGAGAGATTGATTTACAGCCTGGGTTGAAATCTGGTTCGTTTACGCTGGGGTTTGTGTCAGACAGAGCAGGTTGGCTGGGCTGCCAGGATCACCCCAAAACTCGGGCTCAGCCACAGAGATTTCGTTCCTGCTGGGCAAAGGCCACTTCGGGCCCCAGCCACGTCCAGGGCGTCTGGCCTCTGCCCAGAGGCATGGTGTAGTACCTCCTGTAACCACACTCACGGGACAGGAAAAAGTACTCTGAGGGTCTCCCTGCTGCTGTTTCAATGCTTCCCCAAAGTAACACACGCCACCTCCACTCACAGCTCATTGGCTGAAGAAAGTCACACAACCACGTCCCATCTCCAGGGGAAGGGAAAGATAGTTCCCGGAGGGCCTGGGAGGAGGAGAAGGGGACCACTGAGGACCACAGAACAGGAGCACGGATGCCCAGAGGGGACCCACTCTTTCTAGCAACGAGCACCCCCATGTCTATTTCCTCTAGGCGCTAAAGCCCCTGAGAGATGCAGTCACCAGGCTGAGGCCGGGGGGTCCAACTGCACGGCAGGATCTGAGCATGCAACTGCCTTTATAACAGAAACCAAGATCCATTAATGCCACTAACGTTATTTGCTTACTTTACACACGTGTCGTGTGACGTGGATGTTTGAATGAGTCTGGTGAGCCTTCTTTGCACCTGAACTGGTTCAGTTTGAAGGTCAGATTATTTATGGCCCTCAGAAAGGGGTCTCCTTCAGCCTTGCATTTCTGTGCACCTTATTGTGCAGGTTACTTCCTAGCAAACACTTTGTAATAGATTTAATTCTTACTTTATCTGTCTGTCATGTGGATGGATGGATAACTAAGCAGAATGATACAGATATAGATACAGCTTATATGTGTATGCAGGCATATATATGTGTGTGTTATATTTGTAACTATCTATACTCATCAATGATTAATTCCACAGTCAGCTTCAGCGAGGTTTCTCCTTATTTTTGGAAGCACATCGGTTCCCCTGATTACACTTGAGAGACGTCCCAGCAGCACCAGGGAGACACTTCTCCCCCTTACCCCCCGGCCCCTCCCATTCCGAAGGACATCGCAGCTGCCAGCACCAGGGGGCCTCATCATCTCGGGACTCTCTGCGGCCCCCTCTAACCACAGAACACAGTAGTTTCCACTTACTTATCTAGTTTATTAATAACTATCTCCACAGATGGCACCCGTGAAACTTTCTTCATTGATAATTTTGTGGTTAAATGAAGAGAATCACTTCCCCGTTAGTTAGCTTACATTACCATATATTTTCCTTAATTGTATTTAATTAATCTCTTTTGTGCCTGATCGCACCACAGTGGGCTACTCCTCCTCACTTTGATATTCAAACATTTAAAAAGTTTTTGATGTTTGTTGACTCTGCTTGGGGCCTTCCCATTGCCCCACAGAGCACCATTAAGGGTAAGTTAACGTGCGCACACTCAGAGGCGCAAGCAATCCCAGACGCCCATCTTTTCTTTGAACTGATGTTAGATGAAAGATCCCTATAAATAAGTGACATTTTCTTCATAATCTGTGCTATGGCCTCAGTCTATATTGGGTACCCAAAGGTTGGCTAAAGTTCAAACCTTGGTAGCTGGTCGGAACCTTTACCCCAAAGTTTGGATCTTCACACCCAACAGGTTTCCTTGGCAAATCGCTCATTTTTCTTCAGAGTGAGAACTGTAATGCGAGGACATTTCTTGCTTCCCCTGGATGCCAAGGGTGGGTTTCGGTGGGACAGTGGGAGACGCCCTCTCCCCAGCTGGCTTCGCCCTCTTCTCCCAGGGGTGGTTTCCTTTGGCCATGGCTGGTGACAGCGGCTTCTCGCAACAGCCCTTGCTGTCATCACCTTTTATGGCAGCCAGCTCACAGTGTGGGTGTGAGAGCCGTCTTTCTGTCAGTCAGTGGTGAGTCCTCCTGGCAACTGCACGGGTAGCTGTGGCGCCCCCAGGCGGTCAGGGCAGGTGGGGTCCTCGGTGGTTCTGGGAGGTGCAGGTGCTCCTGGCAACAGAAAGGGAAGCTTTCCGTCTTCGAGACGTCCTTCTCCTAGTGAGTGTTACAGCTCCTTTAATGTGGACACACGGACGGGCTTAAAAATAGCGTCCGCAGAGCCTCCTGCCGTCTGACCTGCCTGACCATTGTCCCAAAGGTGGGGTGATGGCCCCTCCAGGGAGTAGGAGAGGGGAGCCCTCGTGTCGAAGGGGAGCAGCGGGCTTGGGCCCTGGCTCCTCCTCATGACTCAGCATGGCGGCACGGGCCCCTGGGGGCCCGCACCCTTGGCCCCCACTGAGCCTCGCCATAGAAACACGCGTGTGCTCCATCTCCCTGGTTTCGCTCCACCTTTAGCAAGACAGAAAGAAGACTCCCTTTGGGTAGAACATTAGGAATGTTTCAGTTCAAATGGGGAACAAGCAGAGGCAATGAACTCCCCCCGTCCCTGGTTTTAAACCAAGGAGGTAATCCCAAAGCCAGGAAAATGCTTTGGCCCCGAAAACCAGGACTGGGGCACATCACCAGCATGCTGGAAACAGACCCCTTACCAAATGTCATGCACCGGAAATCAGATGGAGGGTGTGGGGCGAGGTGCCTGACCTGTGGGCATCACCCTTCCGGGGCAGGCAAGCTCGGGGCCCATCTGTAAATGGCCCGGGCTGAAGAGATAAGAGATGGTGGGGAGTGGGAGAAAGGGGTGTGAACTGATGGGAAGCTACCCTCTCTCCTAGTGGGTGCCCCAGAGTGGGCCAGCAGAGCTCAGGGCCCCCGGAGGCCCTTGTCACAACAGTGTCCCCATGTGTAGGCAGGGACACCTGATGCTGTGGTCCTGTCCCCTCCAGGTGCCAATGACAGGTTCCACAGCAGCTGGAGAAGTGGCCAGTGACGTAGGCTTCCTCAGCAAAGACACTCTTGGGTGTGGCCACTCGACCCGTCCTGGAGACGTGACCTCTGACCTACCTACGCAGAAAGGCCGGTAGGTCAAGGCCTCCTTCCCCTTATCTGGGCTTCGGCACTTTCAGCAGGCCCCCCATCTCTTCCTAGGACATTCAAAGGGAGAGGGTGGTCCCAAACGGGATCAATCCAGGGGTTCAGAGAGCCAACCCCTTCCTCATCGGGACTCCTGATTCCTGGGCATGAAAAGGCTCCTGGAGCCTGAGAGACGCCCCGGTGACGCCCCAGCCAGCATTCTCCGTGGGCGCAGGACCTGTGAGTGCAGAACACAGAGTGCAGGGAGCAACGGTTTCGGGTGGAAAACGGAGCTGAAGAGAGAAGAGTCAGCAGAAGCAGGAACCTTTGGATCTGATGCCCTGAAATTCCGGAGGGAAGGTTTGCTGAGATGAACGAGAAAAGCGAAGCTTTCTTTCTCGATAAATCAATGAGAAGGAACGTATAGGGACAAATTAGGGACAGGGAGGACAGATTCAGGGGCTTCGCCACGTCCATCACCAGCATGCAAATAACTACAAAGGCCGGACAGAATCCTAATGGGATTTTCCTGTGATAGAGGACGTTTTGTTCTCTCGTGCTTTTAAAGTCTTTTCCATAGATGTGGTTCTGAATCCTCTTTCATTCATGGTGATTTTTTTCTTTTTATTGAATTTATTGGGGTGACATCGGTTAATAAAATGATACAGGGTTCAAGTGTGCAGTTCTATGATACATCATCTGTGCACTGTGCTGTGTGCTCACCAGCCCAAGTCACGTCTCCTCGCATGACCACTTACCCCCTCCCCGTACCCTCTTCTACCTGCCCCCCCCTTTTCCCTCTGGTAGTCACCACACTATTGACTGTGTCTACGAGGGTTTTTTTCCCGTGTGTTTTGCTTAATTCTTTCACCTATAGTTTGTCCTCCTCTCCCTTTTTTTTTTGATCAGCCCAGTTAAAGACCGGCTGCTTGCAGGCTTTCCTGAAGTTGCCCGTTATGCCAACCACCTGGAACGCTTGCCAAGAACACAGATGTCAGGGCCTGTCCTTAAAAGTCTGGATCTGACTTTTTTACGCGGATCTGAATTTGGGGAGGCAGGAGACCTGGACATTTAATTTTATCAAGCACCAGAGATTCTCTCAGGGCCACGTAAGTTCAGGGAACTGGCATATTGCCACGGCCTTTCCAAATCATTAATTTTTGGATTTATTTAACACTTTGTGTCTTGAAATTCATAAATTTCCAGTTTTGCCTTTATTATTTTCCCCTCAAGGTTTTTGCTTCTCCTCCCTTTATCTAGAGTCTTAAAACAAATTCTTACTTTGTTCATACTTTTCTCTTTTCTTTGCCATGTGATAAAAGCTTTTTAAAACACAGACTTCAATTCTGTGATTTTTAATAAGCAGTATTTGAATGGGTATTATTCCCTAAACAGATTATAATGCAAGTTGATTCCTTTTATTAACCAAAACATTATTTAATTTTTTCACTTAGTTTTTGTTTATCTTCCAAAGTTAAAAAAATTATTTCAGTGATACTAAAGACCTTCAATACTATAACCAACTAGAAAAAAATATAGTCAATCTGAACATCTAATCAAAACTGTGAAGTTATTGATATGGGTGTACAAACATCAGTTTAGAACAGGGCTTCTCACTCTGGACACTACTGACAGTTTAGATGAGACAGTTCTCTGCAGTGACGTCTGTCCTGTGCGTCGTAGGATGGTTGACAGTGTCCCTGGCCTCTACCCAGGTGCCGCTATAAGTATCACTGACCCCCAACTTGCCCAAGACAGCCCCCTGGGACATAAAATCATCCCAGTTGGGAACACTCTTGTAGAGAAAGGGACTTCTCCCCTTGCTCAAGGGTGACCTTAAATCCTGCCGGCCTTTAGCACACCGTTTTCACCCCTTCAATGTCCTCTCCCAGCCAGGGCCGCTCCGCTGGGCTCTGGAAGGGGAAGGAAGGAGGCTGCTTCGAAAAGCACATGGCCACGTCCTTCCATGGATTCCTCAGGGGGCCTGTCTTCGGGCAGGCGGGGCTCATAGCCCCTGTTCCTCTCCAGCCCTGACAACGCGTCCGTAAGCCAATGTTGTTAAAATGCCAACAGAAGCAGCTGGACCGGTGGCGGTCAGTTAGGCAGCAGGTCCCTAGTACAGCTCAGTATTTACTGTATCTCACCGAGTGGTGGGCATTCTTATCCCCCTTTGCAGTCAATAAACTGAGACCATCTCCCTTTAAGTCAATAAACTTAAACAGAGGTTAAGTAAATGGCCCATTGTTGGGGATGTACTTAAGACATGGTGGCGTGGCAAAAGAACCTCGGGGACCTGGTTCTCACATGACCTCTCGGGTTTCTTACTTTGGGTGGGGGGCCAGTTAACTGTCTAATTTGTCCCCTCCCCAGTTCCCGTAAAACTGTCTACAGAATTTATAGAACTACCCTGCTCTGTGAAATAAGAACACCAACTGATACATTGCCAATGAGAAATTTTTCCAGATGCCACTTTTTCTGTGTTGTTTTTTGTTTTAGTTTATGCAATTTACGTTTTGTTGTATGAAAGATGAAACAAAGGGAATGAGAAAATGTTCACCCTATTTGCTCCACTAATTTTTTTGATAACAAGCTCTTCTGCTGAAATGCAAGGAAAGCCATTTTGCAATAAAATGTTATTGCAGTGTTATGCGTAACAGCAAAACCTTTAGAAAATACAAATCTCCCAGATAAGGTGCTGGGTTGCTAATTATGACTCAGCCACACAGTGAATTATTATAAAATACATTTAGGCCTGGCAGGGCAGCCCGGTTAGAGCGTCGCGCTGACACTCCAAGGTTGCAGGTTTGATCCTCAGCTGGAGGACTAATAAGAAGCAACCCATGAATGCATAAATAAGGGGAACAACACATTGATGCTTCTCTCTCTCTCTCTGAAGACCAGTAAATTTTTAAAATTCTAAAAACTAGTTAGAATTATGCTTATAAAGCTATTTCACTAGCTTTTAAAGATATATGCCAATTGTAAACATGTAACAACAGTACTAAATATGAACAAATGTGAAAATAAAAGTCCACTAGCTATTCCAGGGCTCTCAGCGTGGCTGCCATTCCAGCGGTTGATTTATTTGCTGGCCTTCTCTCATTCTGGACCTAGTCGGATTGAACTCTCCACCCCGTTAAAGGTAGCTTCGGCCAGTGGAACGTGAGCGGAGAGGAACGAGCTGCCCGCTTGCCAACACTCCTGTCAACAGTGAGTTTCACCAGCTTTAACCAACCACTGCTGACCTGGTAGCGAGTGAGCGTCTGCGTCTCTCTAGTTGCTTTTCTTTGGTTATTAATAAAGTCGAACCACTTCAGATGGCCCCTTTTGTGGTGAATCTGCTGTGAAGTGGCTTCCTAAGCCATTTAAGTAATTTTTATTGTAAGGCTTCTTTGCATATTAACCCATTACCTGCCATTGCAAACATTTTATCTCTCTTTGTCATTTTTTCTTTCAGCTTGACTCATGATCTTTTACCCTTGACCTTAGCCAAAAGGCCAAGAAGTGACAACTCATTATTTCTTTTTTTAAATTATTTTATTGTTGTTCAATTACAGTTGTCTGCATTTTCTCCCCACCCCTCCCCCCACCCCTCCAAACTCACCTCCCCCCTTGCTTCCTCCCTCCCCCTTGATTTTGTCCATGTGTCCCTTCTAGTAGTTTCTGAACACCCTTCTCCCCACTGTCCCTTCCCCCTCCCCTCTGTTCCATTGTCTTTAATTTCTATGACTCTGCTTATATTTTGTTTGCTTATTTCTTTTGATGACTATGCTCCAGTTGAAGGTGAGATCCGGCGGTATTTGTCCCTCACCACTGGGCTTATTTCACTTAGCGTCATGCTCTCCAGTTCCAGTGTTTATATAGTCAAATTTCATTTTTATGTAAAGATTTTGCTCTTATGATATGCTTAGAAAATGAAAAAAAATTGCAAAAATGCAAAATTACAAATATTTGTCTAAAGCTGTATGCGAGGGCTTTTATATTTTTATTTCTTAGTACCTAAATTTTTACGGTCCAGAATTTATTTTGGAGTAAGGAGAGAATTCTAGTGATAGAATTTTCTTTTCTTTTTCAGCTACTTAATAAATGGTCTTGATTTCGCCCATGAGGCTGTTTCTTTGTCCCCGTGTGTTTATGGGTGTCTGATGCTTTTGATGCTGTGGGAGCCTATTCAGGGCAACGCCATCTAGAAAGAGCTCAGTTGCGCAAAACTGGGACGGGTAGAATGAGGCCCCCTCTCAAGCAAATGCATTTGTAGACAAAGTTTGGAAACAATTGTATAATGCTGGTATTTCGGAGAGTATTTTACATCCTAATACTTTGGTGTGTTTTCTAAGTTTCCTACAGTGTGTGGTGTTATTTTATAATCAGAATAAAATGTATATCATTTTAAACTGCTGCGCTCTTGAGCAGAGGAAGGAGAGAGCTTGGTCTCCGCACGGAGCTGCTGTCCTTGCCTCAGCTACACCGTTCAAAGTCCCCCGACGTCAGGCAGCCTGACTGGTTTTCTGCTCTAGCCTGCCTCCCTGTCTCAAATTCAGCACCCGTAAACTTTCTGAGCAGTGAGGATAAATATGAGTTTTCCTGACTGAAGAATTAGGGTGCGTTTTTAGTGAAATGGTAAAATATTTGAAATGCCGCCGAGTTACGCAGAGCGAGATAAGCAGGAAACACTTTCTTCTTCCTTTTGCTTCTCGTTCCCGTAGATTTCGGGAATACCGTGCCTTTCTATTTCTTGAATGCTCTGAGCAGCCATGCCGCTTCCCTCGCAGGGCCTCATGGGAATTTCACTGTTTCCAATTCTCAGCGAGATTCCGGGCAGCAGAGCAGCTAGAGCTGCCCTTACCGATGTGTCCCTACGAATGTTTCCATCTACGACCACATGCACATGATGGGCTTCATGGCATATAATTTATGCAATCACATAAAACAATGATGCATGCAAAGAGGCAGAAAATTAGTATATCTAGTGTCCAAGATATTGCTTACATTACCTTATCACTTTGTATAAAGCTGAAAGCATGCAGAGCAGTGCTCTGTACTGCTCAAGCGTGACGTGGGAACAAGGCAAAGACTCGCGTGCAGAGGGTCAGGTCCGTCCGTCCGCCCCAGTCAGCTCTGGTGTGGGGCCCCCGGGGACGTGGGAAACCAGGACAGCCTTGACTCTGCGTCAGAGCTGAACCGGCCTGGGAAGAGGGAGAGGAAGAGGAGGAGACCAAGGTGACTCCAGGTTGGGGGATGGTGGAGCCATCCCCCAGGTGCAGAAGGTCGGGGAAGGCTGGATCTCCTCTCTGTTCTTTCCCTTCCATTCTGTGCCCAGCAGGGCTGATGCCTACGGATGTTTCAGCTGGGCTCCCTTGTCCCATGGCCTCTGGGGAGACTGGGCCTTGGGCTGCATCAGCCAAGACGGAAGGCTGGGAGCAGGGGACAGAGATGTTCTCCATTCCCTGCAGGCTGACTGGGCTGTCGGCCCTTTCTTGCCACACTGCCAGGCGCTCCGAGTCACCCCTCGCCCTCCAGTCCAGCAGAGCGACGCCCGTGCTGCTGCCCATGCAGGGGCGCCCCGCCCCGCCTCGCTGGTTTGCTCCGACCAAGCCCGCGTCTTGGAAACGGCTCCTTCATAGAAAAACGGTCCTCCCTGACCCTTGGGGAATGAGTCACCTGTTTCCCGCAGACATTCTGGGTCACAGAAAGAGGATGACAGATGCATTTGTTTCCTAGGGCCGCTGTAACGAATGACCCACAACCTCGGTGGCTTCAGGGGGCACGAATTTATCTTCGTACAGTGCCGAAGGTCAGGAGTCTAAAACTGGGATGGAGGGGGTGCGTGCCTTCTGGAGGCGCTGGAGAATCCAGTGGCTGCCACCTTCCTTGGCTCCTGGCTCTCCGTCGCTCTCATCTTTGCTTCTGTGTTCCCTTCTGTGACTCTGACTCTCCCCTTTCCACCTTTGAAAGGCCCTGTGATGACGACTGTCTCACCCCATTATCCAGGATAATCTCTCTGTCTCAAGGTCCTTAACTCAGTCACACCTGCCAAGTCTCTTTTGCCAAATAAATAAGGCAACATTCTCAGGTTCTAGGGGCAGGGATTAGGGTGTGGACACATTTTGGGAGGCCACTGTTCTGCCTTTCATAACAGGTGTTTTCAGGGAAGATGGTAAATTTGATTTTATGTTCAAGGTGCCTTTGAGGATCGGAGGGAATGGAAAATGGACTGTAGCTATCTGATCTGGAAGCCGATGTGGTGTTCCCCTGCGCACGGAATGTACCACATCCCTGTGCTGGAACCAAAGCAGGACTCATCTTCCCAGAGTTGGTTTCACTAAGGCTTGTGTAGGAAGCTGTCCATGTCCCAATACCTCCTATTACGATGGCCTTCGGGACAGCCCTGTCCCCACCCTCAGAGGCTGCCTTTGCTGTCCTACTGACGAGACCATCTCAACTCTATGCCTTATAGGCATAGACTCTAAATTAGTTTAGGTGTGCTGCGACATTTTATTATCCTGGTGCCCTTGAATTTATACTTTGTTTGCCTCGTTTTTGTTTTCTATTGTGTAACTCAGTGAGGGACTCATTTACCGGCTGCCGTCGGGTTGGACTCGGTGAAGACTCAGAGGCCTGCTGCTGACTCATAACACAGAAAGCTGCGTTTGCACTTGACCCTCGTGTATTACAATACTACTCCACTAGCAAACTACTCACTCTTAGTAAAATTCCATTCGAGAATCATGCATATATACACCAAGTAGGGCCCTGAAACAGACACGGAGGTGAGGGGAGGTTACAGTTGCATGAGAAAGGCAAGCAAGGAGAAAGACCCCCGAGAGAACACACACGTGTCAACACCCCTCTCTACCCAGCACAGCTTGGTATCAACCCCTCCAGCTTTCTCACTTGGCATTTGCCTTACGCAATGGCCATTTTGATCACAGCTGGCCGGAACTCGGGGTGCGGCCTGTGGCCCTGGAACAGAAGCCTGGTGTTAATGAAGATCGAGGTCTTGTCCGCAGAGTTCTAACCAGCTGACTCTTTGACTAGAGACACACAGATCTGCCCTGGCAAGTGGAGTATGGATTATAATCCTGGAAAGAACAGTATAGTTATTACAAGGAGAGGTCAATAATGGCAGTTCAACAAATAAGGAGCATCTCTTGTGTGCAATGCGCCGGGCTTGGGGTGAGCGTGTTATACAATGAGTGTGTCAGGAGGAAACAGCCCTACTACCCTCGAGACGCTGGCAGCTGAGTGGGGCGGGAAGAGCCTGGAACACAGTCGAGGTGGAACGCGCAAGGGCTGTGGGGGCAGAGCCGTGCTGCGGGGTCGGAAGGAGAGAGAACGGGTTTGGCTGAGTGGGCCGTTCAGAACAGACCTGGAGGAAGGACCTGGTAAACACACTCCAGGTATTTCATGTGCTTTATAATTTATTTATTCAATGTTGCTTACAACTTTCTTGCTTTTCTGAAATTGTGTTCTTTAATTAACCAAGCAGTACCTCCTGACATTGCCATAAAACACAAACACAGAGTCCAAAATCCTTTTCACTATAGCTCAAAGTTCAGTTTCTTTTCCAGAAATTAATAAAGGTGTGTCATTTCAGGACAATTTCTCTGTGTTTAATTACATGTGTTTGTACTTAGGTACACATTTGGAACAATCGAGCTATGCTATGTGCAGCTTCAACTTCCACAGTGTTGTATGACAACTGTATCTCAATAAAGCTGAAATAACATAGGGTGTCAATGATATGAGAGATTGGAAGAACATGCTTTAGAATGTTGATGACTTCTAGATGGCAAAATTGGGAATAAGCTCAGAATTCTGGTACTTTTCTCTATTTTCTACAATAAACATGCATTTCAAAAAAAATGAAGAGTGTTGTTGAAAAATCAAACCCACGGGAAAAATGGGAGAGAAAAAAGACTTCTCTCTCTCCTCCACCACGACCACAGAAGGCGAATTCTGGCTTCCCTTTCAAGGGTCCCACTCAGCTCATTCATTTACCCCCAAACCACTCAGGAGCCGAGGCCTGTGTCTTCTTGGTTCCTGAACCAATCGCTGCTGCACGGAGCCTCGGCCAAAAGCTTGCTGGACGTGGGAAAGGCACCATTTCCCCGTGGCTCCGCCCTGGCGGGGGCATGAGCATGGGGCAGGAATGAGTGTTTGAGAGGCAGCATAATTACATCCTCTCAAGTCCTCCTTCAGTTGCTAGGTACTGGGTTGTACAGTGTCCCTGCCTCCCGGGACCCCCTCCCCCTGTGCTTGGAAATAGGTAGATATAATCAAGTTAAAATGAGATTATACTGGATTAGGGTGGATCCTTCTCCAGTGACTGGCGTCCTTATCAGAGGGAAATTTGGAGACAGACCCACAGGGAGAGCCCTCCGTGGCGACTGGAGGCAGAGATGGGGGGTGCGGCCACAAGCCAAGGGCTACGGGCAGTCACTCGGTGCAGAACATCCGCTTCCTCGGCGCCTCCAGAACTGTCAGTGAAGACGCTCACCTGCTGTTTGAGGCACTCAGTCTGTGGTACCTCGTCACGGTGACCGTAGGGAGTCAGCACTTGGCACAGTGCAAAGAGGGGCTCTGTGCCCCGCACAGCCCTCCGGGTCCCCACACAGAGGCCTTGACCTTGGTTGTCAACGAGAACGCAGATGTCTCCTCTTTACTGTTCTGGTGGTCGTGGTAGCTTCGGGAGGGGCTGAGCTGGGAGCAAATTCTGATCCTATGTTCTTTACTTCCGTGAGTCTTTTTGCTCTAGAAATAAGCATTGAATAAAAAGAAAATGAGGATGGAAAATGTTCCCGAAATGCTCGGGGGTGGACTCCTTGTCACTTGAAGTTGTGGTGTGCTTCTGTGTGTGTGTCTGTGCTTGTGTGACTGTGTGACTGTATGAGGAGGGAGGCTGGTGGCTGGAGGAAGGGCACTGAGAGAGAGAGAGAGAGAGAGAGAGAGAGAGGAGAAATGGAAAGACATTTTCTCCAAGCAGTTCACTCAGTGGCTGTGCAAATGGCTGTGGATCCTGTTCTGAGCTGTGTAATCAATTCTTTGCTGCGTTACATAGAATACAGATTTGAGCATCTCCTTCTCACACAAGGCTGATTTATGTCAAGAGCTACTATACATAGAAACTCCTGCACTGTATTTTCCCTTAGCTATGGCTAGGAAAGTCATTCTTTTCTTGAAATTTTTGACAAATGGAGCACTTCAGCTTTAAGCTGATAATGAAGTTTGTCAACTGATCAAAGGAAGTCACAGAGGCAGAATGTAAATTTCAGAAATATCTTTCAAGAAACAGTCTTTTTCGACTGATTTCCACTGGACTACAAATACCACTTTCAACGTGGTGCCAGCTAGATTTACGCATGATTTCACTGTGACAGCAAATCAAGGGAAGCAGGAAGTTCCCGGTGGTCAAACTCGGGGGAAGGTGCGGTACCTGGTTGCTCCAAACTGTGTCAATGGAGCAGGGTCTCTGCCGCACATGAATTGCAGCAGCTATTCTGGAATGACGTGCCTTGCCCGAGAAGAGGCAAAAATAGATGCCTTGTTACACATAGAAAACTGCTAATTAGTCGGGCAGAAGAGTTCTAGCCAGTTTTTCAAGTGTGCTCCACTTGTAAAGGCCTGGGCAGGTCATGTTGAAAAAAAAATATTCATGACATTTGCTAGAGAAGAGTTGGGAGAACTTTCTTCAGGAGACAAGTTGAGTCAGTGCATGAAAATCTACTGAGAGGAAGTGGTCGGGGGAAGTTAGGGGGCATTCTGGGCAAGCCGGCCTGGCAACACTCTTGCAGAAGGCAGGCCAGGGTGACGAGAGACCAGAATTTGATCAAATATGCTCGTCAGATGCCAAGGAAAGGAAAAAACATTCTCTTTGACTCTGCGGACCACCAGTCTGTCGCTGAATGGGGGGGGGGTTTCCCCACGTTAGTCCTCCAGCTCCCCAGGCACCGACTGTGTGTCCTACATTCAGGTCTGACACCAAGCGCCTGGGGGCAGAGCAGACCCGACGTCCAGGTCTCAGTCCCACTTGTCTGCTGCCGTGACAGGTGCCAGTCAAGAGGCCCATGGTGTCACCTGTACTTTGGACCAAATGGCCACAAGTCAGGACTCCTCCCTGGAGTTTGATAATTTGCTAGAATGGCTCACAAAACTCTGGAAAGTGCTTTACTTACTATTGATGTTGGTGGAAATCAGGCTCTTCCACAGAATGGTGTGGAAGGCGTTCCAAAGCCCCACGCCTGGGAGATTGTGGTGTGGCAAAATGGTTTGTTTGGGTAGAGGTACACCCCTGGGTTTCCAAAGTCCCAGCTCCCTCCATCCCACCTTGGAAAAAGTCCAACCGTGGTCTCAGCAAGGCCAAAGCAAAAGCCAGTGTCCAGAGTCTCTGCTTCACATTGGAGCTGAGTCCTTTGGAGCCCACGCAGTCTGCTGTGGGCCCTGGTAGCTGCGAGGCCCACGTGGTCCCGTGCTCCTGGGCGAGAGAGAGAGAGAGAGAGAGAGAGAGAGAGAGCGCATGCGCCTTACAAAAGAGGTGAGTGCATTACCAGGTGGGCAAGAGAGCTTCTTTGTGCCCCTGGATTGTATTAGCCTGCGTTTAGAATGGACCAGGCGCCTTTTCAAAGAGCCAATCAACTCCCCAAGCTTTTGTGGGCTTTTGGGAGGTTTATACCCCTGACTTAGTCTGACCGTCCTCGCTGGTCCAGCACCTCCCCGTGCAACCCCCCAGCAGTCCAGTATAGGAGTGGGGGAGGGAGGGTGCTAAGGCCCTTGGTGGATCAGTGCTGAGGTCCCCGGAAGTGCGCAGCTGCAGCTTCCTGGTGAAGCAAACGAGCTCTTGCTCCCTGGTTTATTAAGCTCATTGTCTCATTCCCTTTGCTCTCTTTCCTTTATTAATGTCAAGCTACCTACCCATGGCAACACTATCACCCATTATCAGAAAGGAGACAACTTCGGAGTGGCCAAGCGGAAGGGATGCATAGGACTGGGTGTGGGGAAGGAACTGGGGGCTTGCACGCCCCCTCCAGGAGCACCCCTCCCAGCACCTCTGTGTGAGCACCCACCCTGAAGTTCTCCCAACACCGCCACAGAAGGCTGCTTGTGGAGGCTTCGTTACCTAGGTGTGGTTGATTGAACCACTGGCCACGTGCGATTAACTCAACCTCCAGCGCCTCACTTCCTCTGGGGGTGGGAGCAGCGGAAAGCGCCAACCCTCTAATCACATGGTTGGTTCCCCTGGCAACCAGTCCTCAAGTTGAGGCTGTCCAGGAGCCCCTGGTCACCTCATGAGCATACAGAAAGGCATTCATCACTTCAGATATGCTCGCCGAGTTTTAGGAACTGTATGCCAGGAAGTGGGGAGAGAGATACGATAATACGTATTTTTATTACACCATATCAATAGTAGGGAATTTTGGCTGAACTGATCCAGCAGGTTTCTTACTAAAACTGTACTAAATAGGTGAAGGCCAGAGCCCCAGGGCAAGACCCAGACACGGACACGACTCAGGAGAGCAGGACTGAAGTTGGGTCAGGGACAGAGTCTCCCACACAATGGAGAAGAATCTCATGATCCACGAGAGAGGGGCAGAAGCCAGGCAAACCACCGCTGTGTGCCCCGCACGAGGCGCTGTCCCCGGTACACAGTGCACGCTCAGTAAACATTTATTCAGTGAACCAATACACTTATTTTCTAAAATGGTCCTTGTTTATTGGATGCAAGAGTCTGGCAGGAAAGTTATAAATGTGGATTCCACATTTCTACCATCAGTCTCATTAATCGGTCAAGAAATCTTTCAGTCTCCCCCACAGGTGCTGGGTTGAGAGTCGAGTGGAAACGCATGGCCTCCCTTCGTGGGTATGAGGACAGGAATCAATCACACCGTTCCACACTCCCCTGTGAAATCAGCCGCTCAGGAGAGATGGGCAAGGCCCCGGAAGCTTGTGTCGGGGGAACAAGCTGGTTGGAGGGGTCCGAGGAGTCTTCTCAGCAGGGCCGGCCCACCTCTTCCACGAGGGCAGCGAGGAAAACACACTGGCTTATAGAGAAAAGCTTGGGGGAGGAATGCTGGGAGGGGCCCCAGAGCACGCTGGCTGGGCTGTGGCCAAATCCTCTGAGCCTCGCACAGTAATGGTGTGGATAGTAAGCTCCTGACATGGCCCTGCTAAAAATACCTGCTTTCCCCTTGCATTTTTTGTAATATTTTTAGTACATTTAGAAAGTCTCTGTGATTTTTAGTAGCTCATCTAAATGCCTCTGATTTATTTGAAGTAGGAGATTCTATTGTTAAAAAAGACGTTGGCCATTGCAATTTGTTGAATTATAGTAGTGCAGGTGCCATTGATTCTTGAACTGAATCTCCAGGCATCCCCTGGAAAACCACAGAACAGGAAGGATGGGTAGGCTTGTGACGCACTGCACCTTGGGAGTTGTAGTTCACACAAGGAGTTGTAGTCTCCCGTGTGGGATTTGTCGCTTTTCCTACATTGTATCATTTTAGAACATCAGAGGCAGTAGTGTGCTCATAAGCGATGAACAATCAGCCTATTGGAGTAGGAAAAAAAACCCGATTTGTAGTATTTGCCAATTTCAGTGGTGAGAAAACTACCACTGTGTCCGGTTTTAATCCACCAACGTGGATTCGCTGAACGTGCAGCTGGGAAGATCTGGGCACAGTCAGGTCTCAAAATCTGTACGAGCTACCTCCAGTGCATCACTGACAAAGCACAGGGACCCCAACATCTTATGCAATTTTACGTGGCTTATGCATTCATAGTGGGTATGACTGTCCCTCCAGACACATGGCTGCATTCTGCGATTTTACCGGGTTGGAAAGGCCAACTGCTCTCTGCCTGTGTCTCCCATCTCCCTTCTTGGGGTCTTGGCCAGGACGTCACCCAGTGCCAAGATGTAGGGGCCACCTTGGGTCCTGGGGCAAAGGAAACGTGAGGGACTCTACATCTGGTTGTCCTGTCTCTCAGATGCAATCTCTTTGCAGCCTTGGTGTGCCTCTCCGTCCTGGCGTGTGAGAATTATGGCCCGGCTCTGCATGGTTGTGATGGGAGAAGCTAAACAACAGCACTTTTCTTCCCTCTCCACCAAAGGCAGGGCTGCAGAGAACAGCGCAATGGCCATTTTCAGTGCCAAAAACCAGGGCGGTGATTTTCCACATCTTCAAAACTCATAATGATGGGCCCGACTCTTCGGGTTTAGACAAGGAACAGCCACTGAATCCCCGAGAAGCAGCTTTTCTGTGATGAGCATGCAATTCCTTTACAAACAGGGGAAAATAGACTTCAGTGCCGTTGTGTGTAATTTAGAATATACCGCATGATCTTAGTAACTATAAGACAAAAATGAATAGAAAAAATATTTGAAGGAAATGTACCCAACTGTTAACGCTGTTTGTCTTTGCCTGTGAACATATTTGCAATTTCTTCTTATACTTTTTTAGTGTGCAAACTTAAAAAAGTAAAACCCAAGCATTATTTTGATAGGGGAAAAATGATTTTACTTGCAAAAGCAAGATAACAAAGAAACAAACCATATTCCCAAGGGCATTCGTGGAAGCCACAGGGGGTCCCAGGAGGTAGCTGCTGCCTGGAACTCACACTGGGGGCTGGGGAAGTCTCTGCTGGGGCGGGGGATGGTCAGAGGCAGCAGCAAGAGGACAGCTTAGAGGTTGGCTTTCTAAGTTCTGCTGGCCTTGTCCTGGTGGTTACCATCTGCCACTCTGCTGCAGAAATTGGCAGCTGCTGTCTGGACCGTCGATCCCAGTGTCAGCCAGAGTAGGGGTTCCAGGACTTGGGACCGAATGACATGACTGATAGTTGTCCGTGGTATCCACACGCTTTATCCTGGGATGCTTCGACAGGCTTGCACCTGGGGAAAGTCCCTGGGGCTGGATTTTGTGGGATCGCGTCTCAGAAGTGGGGAAGGGGGGAGTAGGAAAACTCTGTGGAGGGGAGGCTTGCATGTCTAGGTGAGAGTGGAGTGTCTCGAGGTCGGAGAAGTGTGAAGGTCGGTGGGGGCTCAGCACCTTTAACCACCCACCCTATCTTACCAATGGCTAACAGCCCAAGGGTGAAGTTTCACAGGATATGCAAAGGAGGCATGTTCTACTTGGCTAGGAGTTTGCTGGCCTGGACTACTTTAAAAATAATTTCAGTTGGCCACTGTGAACCTTTGTGCTAGGGTGTCTTGGCCCTGTACAGTGAAGCTGTACAGTGAAGCGTACCTCTCGGAGCCGGCACACAGCGGTCATCTTTGGCTCATTTTATACATGTGGGGTCCCATCACCAGAGCAAAAGCGAGCCCTGCTGGGCAGGGGTGACGAGGGCAGGTGTGCGGAGACCACCTGGCGTCTCCCACGCAGCCACATCACCATTCTCACCTCTGAGCCACCAGCGAAGATCGATTTCAACCTGAACGCCTGTATTCTCCAGTGCCGCTTCTCCATGACCAGAGGAGCAGACTGAAGTCCTGGTGGCACTAGAAGGGACCCCCGTGGCCTGTGGTGCCTAAACCATCCACTCTGAGCTCAACCCTCCGTAAATCAACCAGGTCCCCTCACGAGTGGGTTTCTGCTTGCATTAGCCACCAACGAACGCCAAGGGTAAAGGTCAAACTACAGGATACTAACTGAGTCCTAAGGAAGTGACCCCTTGTACTGCAACTGCAATCCCGGTGTTGGATGTCCCGGAGTCCTGCATGGGGCAGCCTGGCGCTGTCGGTGAGGGGGGCGGGGGGGCGGATGGTAGTGACCTTGGCACCCTCACGCACACGCTCCGTGGAGTGCCCGGGTGGGAGAATGACACCTTTGTTTCGTCTGGAACGCACATCCAAAGCACACAAGCACATCTTCTATTCACACACGTTTGAATAGGTTGTGTTTTGTTGTGTTGGCACCTCATTTAAACACTCACACCACCCTCACAGTCAGGGATTAATTCCAGGTTCCTCCTCGCCTGGGGGTTACTCAGAGCCGCTCCGGCTGTGCAGCGTTCGGCGTCCGTCCGAGTGACTCACCGTCTCACAGCTCCCTCCGGAGCAGGCAACACGGCCACGCGGCTCCCGCGGGAAGTGGGCGAGAGGGTGCTGAGCAGCCAGCCTCCTCCACTGCTCTGCTCTTGACTTTGAGAGGGAGGTTTTCTCAGATGAGGGTTTTCCCGAAGTGGAGAACTATTATATTTATATTTCTTTTTAATCTTTCCAAGGAAACATAATGACATATAGAAATAAATATACACAACAAGTATACGGCTGGATGGATCTGAGCGCTGTGCGCCCACGGCCCTGTCAAGCACCAAGAACAAGAATCAGCTTTCTCCGCACCCTAGAAGCCCTCCTTCCCCAATCTCTCTTTCAGCCAGCTTCGGGGAGGTACTACCGATAGAAACCTTCTAGGTATTCGCAGGGCACGGCGTGATGCTCCTCAGTGTGTGGACGTGGCGAAATGGTCACGCAATCAAACCAGGGACCCCATGTACCCCTCACACAGTTACCTCTTTTTGGGTGTGTGAGAGCATTTACGATCTACTTTCTTAGCCAGCTGCAGACATACAACATCATTAACGAGACCCACCTGCTGTTCGCCAGGGGTCCAGAATCCCTTCATCCTGCGTAACCGAAACTGATGCCCTCTGAGCAGCCCTTCCCCCGCGTCCCACCCCCGCAGCCCCAGCAACCGCGGCCTCTGCCAGGGAGACTCGTTAAGATCCCGCATGTGAGCGAGATCACACAGTGTGAGTCTTTCCATGACTGGCTAGTTTCCCTTAGCACAACACCCTCCGGGATTATCCAGGTCGTCGCAGTCGACAGGGTCTTCTTTAAGGCTGAGTAACATTCCACTGCATGTGCATGCGGTACATTTCTGTGTCCATTCATCCACTGACGGTGCTTAGGCTGCTCGCACGGGGCTGCCGTGACTAACACTGCACTGAGTTGGGAACTGCAGATGTCTTTGCAAGACACTGATTTCACTTTTCAGTTACACACGCAGATGTGCAATTGCTGGATCGTGCACTCCCGCTTTGGAACTCCATGAGTGACTTGCCTGCCTCTGAAGTTTATATCAACGGTCTACATCAGGGGTTCCCAGCATCCGAGCTTCAGACTGGTACTGGTCCGGGCCTCTTAGGAACTGGGCCGTACAGCAGGAGGGGAGCTTGAATGTAATGTGCTTGAATCATCCCAAATACCCCACCCTGAGTACGTGGAAAAATTGTCTTCCATGAAACCCGTCCCTGGTGCCAAAAAGGTTGGGGACCCAGAACTATAGACTGTATATACTATATACTCATAGACTCACACCCAATACTCTGTACACTATATACTCATTGACTATGTACTCTTCTGTCTTCTATTTCTTACTGTTAGGTGTGGAGATTCACTCCTATTACTAAGTTTAGCAATTCCTTATCTGTTCCATTGCTATATAATATTCCAGAACAAGCCACAGCTTGTTTATTCCTTCTGCTGTCCCTTCTGTCCCCAGTGACGAGTGACGCAGACTCTCATTGTCAACATTTATCAGCCATCTGTCCAATAGCTTTTGTCCATTTCTCTATTGAATCCAATTTCTTTCAGTTTTGAAAACATTTTAGTTGATTTTTAAAATGTTCTTAAATTTTTTGTTTTCAAAACCTTTTACTCTACAGGAAAGTTGGAAGAATTGTGCGACGAATACCCATGTGTCTCTGCATCTAG
The DNA here is from genome assembly GCF_014824575.4 of Sturnira hondurensis. Lineage (NCBI taxonomy): Eukaryota > Metazoa > Chordata > Mammalia > Chiroptera > Phyllostomidae > Sturnira > Sturnira hondurensis. The sequence continues at coordinate 3,735,961 of NW_028091124.1, read as the reverse complement.
ATTTACAAGCTGTTAACAGTTTGTCCCATGTCGCTCTGTCTGAGCATCCACCTGTCTACACATCTGTGTGGCCGGGCACGTGTGTGTCTGTCCACCACCTGTCTGCATGTCTACCTGCCCATCTTTTTTGTGACTCATCTGAGAGGCAGTTACAGACACCGTACCCTTCATCTCCAAATACTTGGGAATTCCTTAGCACAGGACATTTTCTTCAAAACCACAATCTTAATACCAAGTTTGAGGGATTTCGTACTTTTAAGTTGATGTTGTGGAACATACACTCAATGTTGAAGGTCACCGATTGCCCGGTGCTGTCTCCAGCGGCGTTTTCTCTCATGTAGAGTCACACCTGGCATTGGGCTGTTAGACGTCCTTGGGCTCTTCCCACCTGAGTAGGCTCCTAGTCTTTGCTTTTCACGGCACTGGCCATTCTGAAGGCGACAGGCTGCGGCCCCTTTGTAGAAAGCGTTCTGGCGTGGCTATCCTCTGGTTGCTTCTGGTGGATTGAAGTCCGTGCATTTGTTTCTCTCAGAATGTCCCACAGCTGATGCGGTGTCCCTCTGCACGCACCCCTGCAGAAGGCTGCCCATCGCTTCGGTCCCTCAGGTAACGGGGTGTCTGCCTGGTTTCCCCACCAAAAGACACCTTTGCCTTCCGTGCACCTCCCCTTGCATGTGGGGAGGTGGCGCCATGTTGCTGGATTATCACGTTCCCCAGGAAACATTCGCCCAGAATCTTGTCTGAAAGAGTTATAACGATGACAGTTGCAAAGGTGGTGATTTTCTGACTCTATTATGCCTTTTACATTTATTGGCTTGTATTCCACCATCTAAAACAGGAGCTTTTCCTCCTTCTCTTTGTTTATTTACTTGTATGTATTTTTAGGATGATATGGACTCTTGTGTTCATTTTATCTGTCCTTGGTGACTCGGCGTCTCCCCACCCAGTGTTCTGTGGGTTATTCAGGATGATGTCTCTACAATTTAGCTGCGATTCCAGATTGGTCCTGGGAGGAGGAGCTTGGTGTAGCTTCCACTTACTTCTCCGCCATCTTGGCTCTCCTTACTTTTGTATCTAGTTTGCATTCAATGTGTTATTTTTCATTTTTGTCATTATTCCTTTGGAGAATGGAACTGTCCTAAATTTAGCCAGTGGGAGGTCCTTAATGCCAGTTTGGACACGTCGTGGTGGGGATGAGTCTTTGAACACCTCCTTGCTTTTTGTGGCACAAGATATTCCAGGGTCCTAAAGGAGGCTTTGAAGGAATGGAACATCAGTGGAAGTCCAAGCTCCCAGCACATCCCTGCAGGGCCCCAGCTTCCTGTATCCCAGCGGGGAGGTCCTGGCTTAACCCAGGGTCGGGAGGTTTCGTCCCTGTGATTTCTTCCACGGGCGCCAACACAACCTTTCCCTTTCACGTGGAGGTGTGCAGTCCTGCCCACGCCGAGCTCTGTTCACGGAGCCGCAGCGGACTCCATGAGGAGAAGCAGCAGAACTTGAGACTGAAAGGAGGTTTCACTGATTATGTGGGGCCAACAGGTGTAAACCAGAACTGTCTTGGGGGAACTGGGACAAGGCCCACCAGGGCCCCCAAGGCCCTACTGATACGCATCGCTCCCTGGCCACCTCCAGACCTCATTTCCTAAAGATGTCCCCGTCACCCTGCTGTCCTTGCTGTCCCTCGAACCCACCAAGCAGCTCCTCATCCTTGGCCACCCCTCCCACCTGAACTCAACTCTCCCAGGCATCCACTGGGCTCCCTTTGCCCTTCACTGAGGTCTTTGCTCCAAGCTCATCTCCACTGACGCCAGGTCCAGACTAGCTGGGCCCTGTACCTAGGTCTTTCTCTGCACCCACCTCCCACACCCCAGGCTCCATGGAATCACCAACCGCCTGACAGAGTCTGACACACTGGTCGCCAGCTCCTCTCACTGTCCTGACAGGTCATTTTGACATTTTCAAGTTGATTATCACACAATTACGCTGAGCAGACTCATCCTTAAGAAGGAATGTCTTCCCTTTTTTATAGCGACTTCTGCAATTCCCATTCCACTTCTTTGTATTTAGGCTTTTAACAATTTGACTTGACACAGATTTGTCTAGTTTACTGATGTACTGAAAGAGGAAGTGGCTCTTGGTTCTATTTATGGATTCCATCTGTGTTTCAATGAATTAATTTCTGTCACTTTTGAAATTTCTCTTCTCCAGGTTTTCTCAGGACTAATTTTTCTGAAAAGCAGAATGAGAAAAGAAACCTGGGGCGCATTTTTAGTACATGTCCTTTCTGTCACTCCCTTTTTTTAAAGAGTGCTTTCAGAGGACGCGTCACAGAGGCTGCGGCGCTCGTGGATGGCCGTGGTCCCCGCCTCTACTCTCACTGAGGTCGCCTGCCATTGTGTGTTTGTATTTACTTCTTAATCTGTCAGGTTTTTAGGCAAGTGACTTTCATCTTCATTTATTTTCAAATTGCTGAGTGATTTTGGCACTTTCTCTTGATCCCATGCTATTAATCTGTGAGTTTATTGTATTATAGTAAAAAAAATGTGTCTGACACACAACTTCGAGGAAGCATGTGACTGTGGAGGTGAGCGCGTGACCATTTTCCAAATTTTCATGGGTGCCTAAAGTAAGAAAGGAAGCTCATTTATTTGTAAAAAAATACATGTCTATACATTTCCCCTTACAAATTACATGGGTCGGATTGCTCATGTCAACATTTATGTGTGTTTAATTTCTCCTGGACCGACAGACAGTTTGAAAATCTTACCGTCGCTTCTCCGTAAAACGTGCTTTGCAATTCTAATGCTTTACTGAGTTTAAGCCTGGCTCTCACACCATTCACGTCTCACATTGAATTAGGTGTTGTGTCTATTAAAAATTGTTGTGTTCAGCCCATTAAATAACGTTTGCGTGGAATTCAATTTCTCCGCAATTCCATTTCTCCTTTATGTGTGCTAACATTTGCATGTTATACACTGGCTCATCCTTTAATTTTTCTCCTCTCCGCCTTTCCCCCCTTTTCTGCCTTTCTCTGCCTCTCCCCCTTTGCACATTTTTGTAGGCAGTGGGTCAGGGAGAATCTTGGCATTTCAGTAAACAGGTTTAATCCTTTTCTCGTCCTGCTTTGCCTTTGTGTGCTGCACTCTCGGCTTTATGCGCCTCGCTGCCCCTTTTCTGGGCTGCCCTTTGCCTTAGAGAAATGTGTTCAGCTCGCTCTTATCTTCCAAAATGGTCTTGAACTCCGACATTCTGCATTCAAACCTATAGATCGGGGCTTTTTTAGAGCGTGTGCGGCAGGGCACTATAGGGTGGCTGTGGGACAAAAGGCATGCCTGGTGGAATGTCACAAGGAAGGCTGCACGCTCGCCCCCCTTAGAGAGCCCCAGGGGACAACAGCACAGGAAAGTCCTGACGAGTCCTGCAGAGGACGGGGGCACCCATCTTTCTCATCCCCCCGAGGTACTTTCGGGTGGGCGTACAACACCACTCTAGCCTGAAGTCCTCAAGAAGATACTGAGTTGGCCAAAAACTTTGTTTGGTTTGGAACAAAATAGGCAATCTTTTCAGCATCTATTCTTTCAAGAAAGGTAAAAAGACAACTGAAATGCAAAAAAAAAAAAAAGATTTGTGCAGTGAATGGAGCAGGTGCTGTGACTGATGGAACGTGTCGGAAGCGGTGGGAGAAGTTTCGTGTTGGACATTTCTCGCTGGGTGACGCTCCCCAGTCAGTGGACCCGTTGGAGCGGTAGGGATCCAACTGAGACACTGAGAGCAATCAACGTGCCATCCTGTGGAGAGGGCGGCCTACTCAAAACGTGCAACTCAATCAAGTTGCTGATGAAAATGAAAAACGTGTCTCTGATTTTACAGAAAAATCTAAATGGACGTATTGGCCAACCCAGTACTTCCCCAATGTTAGTCCAGTAAGAATTTCTGAGCCCATGTTGGTATGGGGGTGGGGGCAGGTGGATTCCAGGACTGAACAACTTCTCTGCCTGTAAACCCATCTGCTCTTGAGACCCAGCTATGTGGCTTGGTGCTCCTAGGTGATGGTGGGCCCCTGGAGCAGAGGTCACGGGGCAGGGCAGGGGACGCATCTGACCTGGGACACATCTCTCTGGGGCCTGAAGGGGAGCAGAGGCCCTGCAGAATGGGAGGAAGGAGGAGGGGGAAGGAGAGGAGGGAGGGGGAGGAGGGGGAACGCAGAAACCGTGCAGCTTCAGGTCCACAGGGATCCAGAGAAGGAGGCAGGGAGTTCTGGAACCTACCGTAGCGAGTGTGGGCCCACACCATGGCCAAGGCTGTGGCTGAGTCCATGGACTTCCCCAGCTCCAGAGAGAACTAGTGGGGGGCCCTGGGGCACCTCAGGCACTTGTAGCAGGGCATGAGTAGAGTTGGGGTGTCACTCAGAGGCCTGGGAGGGCCCGAATCTTGGGTCAGGATTGCATACATGAGCAGAGGGCACACCTGAGTTGGGATCCTGGGGGCAGAAGTGATAAAGGAACCACCTCCAGAGTGTGTCCACTGCGTGCACAGGCCTTGCCTGGGGAAGCGGGAGAGTCTGTATGCCTCTGGGAAACCCTAACCTGCAGCCTTTCCACGGACTGGACCTTCTGGTGACCAGCAGGAGCCTGTGTGTCACCTAAGAATGGCCAGAAAAGCCAACAGTCTTCCCAGATCTTCACCAGGTCTGGGAAAGCAAGTGTCTCGGAAATCATTTGGCGGGACGTCGGAGGACACAGCTGAGGGACCCTTGCAGACACTGAGCCCCCCGGCTCCGTGTGCTGGGTACGAATGCCTGGAGAGAGCCGGGGCGCCAGCTGGCATTGCACTTGCCTCCTTCAAGGGCTCACTGAAGGCTTCCCCCTGTACTTCAGTCTCACTGCCTACCCGGGAGTTATTTTAGAGACGAGGAGCCCGAGGATAGGGAGATTAAGCGATCTGCCAAAGTTTATCCAGGGAGAAATGCCGCATCTGCTGTAAATGAAAATTCTGAACACAACCCAGTTGAGGAAGGAAGTTGGTGTGCAGATGAACAGCACTGGCCACAGGGCGATAACTACCGAGGCGGTGGCAGATGGCGCTCATTGTGTCACTCGCTCTGCTTTTTGTGTGTTTGGAAATCCTCATAGTAAAAAGCAAAAAATGTGTCGAACATGTGGTTTGGGGAGGACGCCACACGATGGGAAGAGGTACAGCTTGTCAGTAACCAGAGGGCCCACCTGGTGTGTCCTGGCCCAGAACGAGCTCTCGGCGCAGTGGGGACTCGAACCCATGGTCCCCTCCACAGCCCAGAGCCCCACCACCCACCCTGGCTGCCCGCCTTGCCGAAACGGCTGGAGGAGAAGTGGCTCTGGGGACAGAGCCTCTCTAGTCCCCTGTCCCTGTGACCCAATTTTCCCGAAATTCTCCCCTCTCCTCTTTCTCAGGTGGCTGGTTCACTGGAACAAGAGGGAGGGTCCTCCTGGGGCCCTGACAGGTCTGTCCCACGAGGAGTTAAACACACTGCATGACCTCAGAGGAAAGATTCGCAGGGCCATGCCTCGCAGGCCATTTGGAGTCATCAGTGGGAACCAAGGCCCGTTTGTCTAAGGAGCAGGTTACAAGCCACACTGCTTTCTCCCCCAGGAGACCGCATCCCTTTGAAAGTCCTGGGAGATTTCAGGGCAAAGGGTTCTGTCTCGGACCCGGAGCAGCTGGAACCTCACGGCAGTTCAGACTCAACAGTTCATGAGTTTTATTTTTAGGGGCGAGAACCAGAATGCATTTCATGTTGTCCTTATAACATTGTCACGATCGTTCTCTGCACTCCAACGTGCACTCCTACATGTGAGGTAAAGAGGTAAAATCGGGGTTGTCCCCAGTCCCCCAGGGGGGGGTTTGGTGCCTGTCTATCCATGGACTCCCTGTGTGAAATGAAAAGGCGGAGACCCACGGTTTGGATGCCCCATCACTGGAAGGCGTGTGTGAACCAGGGACAAATTACTCTGTCCGCTGAGAGGCTTTTCCGGGAATATTTCCACCGAGGCTCCTCTCAGTGGTGCGTCAAATGCTCGGGTTGTTAAAAGGTGTTGATAATGATAAACTGACCTTGGATGAAAGGTTTATGGTTGCGGTAAATTTATTGATTTGGGTCTGGCTGGTCTCTTGAAAGTACAACATTATTTTCCGTGAATCGATTGTCTTTTGCACTATGTTTGCCTTAAAGTATATTTGAATAATTGATCACGATTTGTATTTGTTAACGACCTTTAACTGAACTGTCACGGACCTGGATGGAGCCACAGAGATCGATTTTGTGGATGGCTCATTCGTCTTCGTGTCTTTTCTAAAATACTTGGTGTTTTTCTCCATGCGGATCCTCTTTGGGGTACCTAAATTCAGGAATCAAGGATTCTGGCTCACTTTTCCTACATTAAAGTGGAATTTTGATGGGAAGTGTGCCTCACGGCCCTGGAAATCCCACACGTGGGCGGGGGATTTCCTCCCCACAGGGGTCAGCTGCTGGAACTGGAGGACAGGGACCACCGGTATCCCGAGTGCGGCTCACCCCCCTTCCCCCTCAGATCTGGTCCTCCGATTTCAGTAACAACACCTGTGGTTGCTGCCTCCCCCCCGCCTGCCCAGCTGACCCAGGTACGGCAAGGCATGTCACGGCGCTGCCAGGCCTCTGAAGCTGGTGACTGCAGAGGGCCTTCCACCCCCGGAGACGCCCACAATGGAGCTGGCGAGGGCTGTGGGTGCGGTGCGGGGCCGGAGGGGCCTGCTCCGGCTCTGCTGAAGGAATGCAGTGTGGGCGTGGGCTGTGGGGCAGAGACGTGCTGGCAGACGGTCCTACCACCCCAGCAACCTCTATGCCCGGGAATGAGTACTGGGTGGGGTGGTTAGGACTCAGTCCCCACAGCAGACACATACCGGTGCTCGAGTCATGCCCTGTCCCTCGGTAAACATGACTGCAGCCTCTAAGACAACAGCAAGAAACGAAGGCCTCACGCCCCCTCTGTCTTCTTGTTCTCTCCGACCCCACCTTTAACATGCTCACTTGTGGAGAAAAGACCCCATTTCTCAACGGGGTGGCATTCTGGGGACCTTGACAGTCCAGAGACCACTGAGAAGTGCTAGGGACTGCAGAGCGAAGCGTGTCCTCAGCCCTGACGTAAACTGGAGCTGGACCCAGTGCGAAAGGACGCTGCGTTGTCAGAAGATGAGAGTTTCGACTTCTCCACTGACTGCATGACCTTGAACTGTCTCACCTCACTGGTCGGCAGGGTCGTTTTGAGGATTCAGTGAGAACTACATATAAAAGTACTTTAGAATCAGAGGGTCCCAAGACGTATTACACCAGTGTCGTGGAAAGAGGTGGCCTGCTAGCAAGCCCCCCGCCTCCTGTCTGGGAGCCAGGCCTTGGACACAATCGCCTCGCAGACGAGAGGCCTCTTTGTCAACCCCCCCAGGGAGTCCCCTGGGGACACCGGAGGAAGAGAGCCACAGTCCAGCCTCCTAAGGAACCGACCCCCGCTGCTTAGCCCTGCAGGGGCCGGTTGCCGCATTCTGCCTGTGCCTGAGGGCCGGGGTCTTGCGCTCATTGTCTCCAACCAGGGCCTTCTCTGGAGGCTTCTGAAGGACCTGCTGGTCACAGAGCAGATGTGTCACGGAGGGACTCTCTCTGTAACTTTCTTCCGTGGACTCTCCTGCCCAGCAGAGCCCACACAGGGCCGGATACCCCAGAAGCAGGACCGCATCTCCTCTGACTGCATATCTTCCGTGTTCGAGCTGGGAGGGGCCCCGCGCAGTGGAGGCTCCCCTCTGGTGCCCCCGACACTCGCAGCAGCTGCTCACGGGCTCTTTCTGGGATCCGGGTGGAAGAAGGCTCTCCCACCCACAGCACATGGCTTCCAAAGCCACAATGGCTGTTTCTGTCCCTGTCTCCTGGAAGGGAGGAAGGGAACAGAGGAAGATATTTACGAAGACTTAAAGGCCAGACCTGAGGACAGGTGCACACTTCCTGTTGGCTGGGACCAGTCACCGTCGTGGCACTGGGAAACGTGGTCTGNCACAGAGCAGATGTGTCACGGAGGGACTCTCTCTGTAACTTTCTTCCGTGGACTCTCCTGCCCAGCAGAGCCCACTTGGGCCGGATACCCCAGAAGCAGGACGCATCTCCTCTGACTGCGTATCTTCCGTGTTCGAGCTGGGAGGGGCCCCGCGCAGTGGAGGCTCCCCTCTGGTGCCCCCGACACTCGCAGCAGCTGCTCACGGGCTCTTTCTGGGATCCGGGTAGAAGAAGGCTCTCCCACCCACAGCACATGGCTTCCAAAGCCACATTGGCTGTTTCTGTCCCTGTCTCCTGGAAGGGAGGAAGGGAACAGAGGGAGATATTTACGAAGACTTAAAGGCCAGACCTGAGGACAGGTGCACACTTCCTGTTGGCTGGGACCAGTCACCGCCGTGGCACTGGGAAACGTGGTCTGTTGATGTACCTGGGGAGAGGGGGGCGTGGCCTTGGATGAACACCTGTTTGTCCTGTCTGGGAAGAGCAAGGTCTAGTGGAGAGTTATAAGTGCTCAAAATAAAAAAATAAAAAAAAAAAAAAGCTTGTGAAATGGATAGGCCCGGTTAAGAGTTTAAGAAGTTCATGTCGTTGTGAGCAAAACCCACACAATTATGGTCTTTCGAGAACCTGTCAAAGTCACTGATTTTTCTGCCCATGGCACCTGTGTATTTCACAGGCACAAAAGCACGACATTTCACCCAACTGTGTCCTCACTGCGTCCTGGGCACTAAACTACACACCAGCGAACCCTTCTTGACGACAGCAAGCCCCGGCCTCAGCCTACGTATCTGAGGGTTTTGGTGTCTTCACGGTCAACTGGCTGCATCCCCAGGGGGTGGGGGTCCAGGCCCCATCATCTTTGTAACCAGAGTGGCATCCTCCATGGATTCATCTGAAATCCTTGGAGCACAGAACCATACGCTGAAACCCTTGATGGAATATTAATGAACGTTTTTTCCTAGGCTCTGGGGCGCTGATGGAAATGCATCTGCGTGAGCAGCCTTTTTAGGAAAATTACACATCTCACAATGAAACTAGCAATCAAGTCTTCCCCACCCCTGCACAATGGAAACGCAGAGCTGACAGCTTTTCCAGATGAAAACCAGAATGATTTCTCTCCTAATGAGAGCGCAGGGCTGGACCACTTGTAGACAAGTGTGCGGAGCTGTGGAGGCTTTCTCTCGTCTGTCTCGGTGGATAGTTCCGTGAGAGGACCCGAACGCCTTCTTGCCGCCTCGCGAGCATAAGTGATGGCTGCGGCGATGCATTGGACTGCGATCGCGGGTCCGTGTGAGAGAGGAAGGCCGTTCTCAGGGGCAGTGAAGACGTGGCGTCCGAGGATCCGGAGAAGAGCAACATGTGGCCGACACCAGGGGTGGCCCAGGCCAAGATCCTCCAGGACACACGCCCCGTCACAGTGGGAACACGGAACTGAATTGAGCCAGGAACTTGAAGGGTGGTGGAGGACTCGAACTCCACAATCCCAGCTCCTCCTACCCAGCTTCGTAAAGAATCCAGCTGACTCGCACTGAGGCTTTTTCTTGGCCTTCGTCTGAGATTACACCCCATCGAGCAGGGCAGCTGTAGGGAGTGGTGTGGGGCTGCCCCTGCTCACTTGGACTAGGGCGGGGCCATGTGAAAACCAGCGTGCACACGGTCTGTTCCTCACGGAAAGGCAGCCCTTTCGTTTCTTTTTCATTGAGGAGCCAGTTCTGTTTTGTCCAGAGAGTCTGAAGTACCTTCCTTCATTTTCGTAACGAGTTTCCTTCCTCGGCTGGGGGAGAAGGTTGTCGGGGGCATGTCTCGTATACACACTGCGCAGTGTTCTAGCCTCCAGAAGACGTGCTGGCTGGAGCTGAGCAGAAGCCCAGAAGCCCGGGGAGAGCACCCCGAGTGCCCCGAGCACGCTCAGGTGGCCAGAACCAGGCAGCAGAAGTTTGGATGCAGGGCTACAGTACAAATTATCCACTAGGAAGATGAGGGCAGGAAAGGAAGGCGAGAATCAGCCGAGAGGCCTAACGACCTGGGGCAGGAGTTGCTTTCCTGGCAGCTTTGTTTTGCTGAAGGGTGGGAGGGTCCCTTCCACCTGCTAGTCTCCTCCCTGACCAACTCCCCCCACCCCCCGGGCTGTGGAGCAAGTGAGTGCAAACAAGACTAGCAGTCCTACTGCAATTTAAGTCTTAAGAGGCCCAAGGTGGTCTTACCTGCCCCTTGTGCCTGGAGGGGGCCTACCTTAGCCAGCCTGGGGGGCGGAGGCAGACGAGAGAGACCTGTGGAACAGAGCCAGACTCAACGGGCAGCTTGTGGCTGCCCGACCAAGCACAGCCCCGCTCATTGGAGCCGGGTCGTTTTCCTTGTGACTCAGCAGGGCCCCAGACATCTGCAAAATCCAGGGCCAGAGCCCACACGCACCCTCTCCCACCCGGGTGGCTCACCCTTCACCTTGTTCAGACCCGTATCTAGCACCATCACGCCGGGGCACATTCATTCACTCACCGCCGTCGCTTTGGTTTCTGCAGGGCCACGTGCTCACTACAGGCAGAAGCTGTCACGGGAGGCTGGCACATTCTCTGAAAACAGACACAAGCAGCATTTGGTGCACTTTCCCCACTACCCTGAGTGTGCGAGCACTGATAACAGATGTTATTCGCCAGGGTGGCTTTGCACGCAGAAGTCACTTCCACCAGAGTAGGCAACTAAGTCAGATACTGGTGTTTTCACGCCAGGAGCTCATCATTCGCACTTTGAGGTTTTAGAAACAACCCTTTGTAATAATATCGACGTGAGTTATTTTCAGGCAAATTGCACTGTGGGTCCCTTTCTGCGGCACTTTCAGAAATAGCCAGATCTACTAAGGCACGATCACTATTTCACCACCAGGGTCGTTCAAAGGCACAAAATCCAGGTCAGGAAATAAATATGAGTTATTCACTCTCATTTTTATGTATAGTTACATCATTGTTTCACTGTGCATCTCGTTGATGAGGAGTATATCAATTCTGTAAAATACAACATTGATATCTTTCAACTGGGAACATTCCTAAGGTAGACTCATCAACAAAATGTGTAAACAGACACTTTGCCTCTCAGATCAGGTGAGATGTGAAACCTGAGGCCGGGCCTGGCGAGACCACGGGGAAGAAAGGAGCGCCCCGGCGTCACGCGCCTTGTGGGTGGGTCCGCTTTCAGAGACCTGACGGGGGTAGTTTCGCTCACTCTACAAAACATTTTGAAACGTGTAACACTTGAACAATTCTACTTCTAAGAATTGGCTGTAAGTGAAGTGCATGGTTGTGCATGACCATCGAGCTGGGTCGCACCCAGCAGTGAAAGATTACACACACAGAACACTGAACAGGCGGAGGGTTAGGTTAAATTATGCTAATCCACAGAATGGAACCAAGGATCAATAAAAATTAATTTTAACTATATAATGTCGTGAACATTGTCATGAATATTCAGCAGAAAAATAAGTTCCAAACCCCGTGACCTTGCTTTTGAGACAGCCATGAAAAGGTTAACAGCATGGGGGCCTGTAGGATTCTAAAGGAGTTTCATTACTGACCCAGGTTTTTCCGAATTTCCTTTAAAAAGGGTATTATTTATATCATTGAAACAAATCCCAGTTGCATGATTTACTCAAAAATATGTGTTCACAATGGAAGTGGAGGGTGGGTGAAGGAGGGCAGCGCAGGCCTAGCGGCTGGCGGGGAACACCCCGGAGGCCAGAACGGCAACGGCAGACTGTCTACCGGTGGCTTTGAACCTGTCCCTGTGGCTCTGTTGGTCTCTCTGAGCTTGAAAGTTTCCACTGAAAAGTGGCTGATATTTGGAGGAGTGTGTGTGTGTGTGAGAGTGAGAGAATGTGCATGCCCCAGAGCTGACATTAATATTTTAATTGTGTGAGGCCTTAATTTATTTTAAAAGCATTGTCTGCCCTGGGCACGTGTGTGCAGGCTATGTGGCAGATAATTCATACCGGGAGACAACAAGCCCGTTGGGGACAGAGGTCACATGCCCACATCTTCAAAGGTATAGACTTCCCAACATAAAGGCCATAGGCCATTGGGATGGCAAAGGCTTGGATGATTTAGAGTTTATCTGAAAGTATTTGATTTGCATTTCAGTTTAATTAAGAGATTTCTATGTCTCCTTCCACTCCCATTTTTTCTATTGATGGCTAAGGACAAGAACTTCCCACCTCCACCCCTAACCCCGCCCATATTCCAAAGACCGAGAGAAAAGAGAGAATTTTATTTACTATAAATCTTTCAAAGACAGGGGGAAAAGGGATTTGGCTGTGTTTGGAGACATAACAAGAGCAGAGACGCCCACACATTGATGGAAGGCCTCGGGCAAGTCACAGGGACACAGGACACGAGCACAGCACCTGCTCACACCCCTGCTGCCTCCCAGGGCCACGCCCACCCCAGCCCCGGACTCTGCAATGGCCGGCGCAAATGCAAGGGACCTGCTGGGTCAGCACCTGCAATGCAGTGGAAAGCCGGGCAGAGGTAGTGTGCAGCAAAAACAAGCCCCCCCGCCCCCGCCGAGGGGAGAGGGGGGAGCCCCTGCTGGAGGGGACATCACTCCAGTCACCTGGTGAAGAATTGCTCTTGCTGCTACAGAGGACATGCAGACTTAACACTCTGGTCCTGCTGTTAAGTTACCTGGTAGCAAGTTGGAGCCAAGTATCCTTCAAGCCGCTAAGTGTGTGGCCATTTGTTACAGCGGGAGTAGGGGCCGAAACAGTGTAATGTCTAAGTTCCTCTGTATCTGACTGTTTCTACATTATTCACATACACACATAACAGCCTGATAACTTACAGAATTCTTGGGCTACAATAATTTTTTCTCAACCTTGTAGAGCTATCGATGTGTTGATTTTTAATATTTGGTCTGCGGAAGATAAGTTTGATGCTAATTTGACTACGAGTTCACCTTTCCAATGATTTTCCTAGATGCTAAAAAGAAATTCCTGCCCTGGCTGGTGTGGGTCAGTGGACGGAGTGCCAGCCTGCAAACCGAAAGCTTGCCAGTTCAATGCCCAATCATGGCACGGGCCTGGGTTGCTGAGGGTGTAGGAGAGGGGACTGATCGATGAATCACTCACACATCGACGTTTCTCTCCCTCCCTCTCCCCTCTCTAAAAATAAATAAACAAAATTTTTTAAAAGAAGAAAGAAATTTCCTTTCCCCTGAAAAAACATCATCACCGACTGTGAGCCTCCTTGCACGTAGTCTCCTTGGTTTGGGTGGGCCTCTCAGTTTGCGAACTTGTATCCGTCTCCAGCTACGAGAGATTTTCCTGCTTTCTATGTCCGTCGCTTGTGCTTCTGTTGCAACATTTCCTGCTTTTTTTATAGAGTTGGGTTCTTGTCTCTGGTGTCTAAAGCTCATGCTTTTTAAAAGCACTGCTCTAGTACTGTACTCGATTAAATTTAATAAATGAACCAAGATAGCACAGGAGTGCGAAAGGGCACTCAGGTCATAACTGAGGGTTATGTCCTTGGCCATAACTGAGGGTCCATGGCACACAGGCTACAAGCTGAGAGATACCCTGACTTCTACACCACCTGAAATTCACTCCATACTTACGTTGTTCCATACAAACTCATTTCTTGTGTTGCTAGGAAACTAGTGACAGTTTATTGGGACACTAAGCTCACGATTTGCCCTTGAAGGGCTCTGTTTAAAACAAAAATACGCACAGAAGCAGGTCCAGCACATTTTATACCTCCTGCCTGGGAAGCTTCCACCCACAAGAATGTGGGGTCCTGTGCTCTCAGGTGAAGGGAGAGAGTGAGAAGTGGAGGACCCACCAGGGCACCGTGACTTCCCTAGAAATGACTCAGAAATACTGGTGAAGAGGGTTTTGTCACGGCTCCGTCCTGAGACGGAGCTTGTTAGAGAACCAGGCACGGAACTGACCTGACCCAGGAGTTCGGTGTGGGCCAAGAGGTGGGGGTGCTCTGCCCGAAAGTTGCCCCCCGAGCATCCTGCAGCCAACTCCAAGAAAACACCCCTCCTGTGTGTTTCCAGGGCACAGCAAGGGGTGTTCTGGGGCAGGACTGTGTAGGGACTGGGTGCCAAACCCAAACCAAATTAAACATGGGGATTGTGGGCATAAATACCACGCAAAGTTTAGGTTAGCGTTTTGTTAACGTTGAAAACTTCATACCATTCTTTAAAAAGAAATCTTCCACGGAGACCTCCTAGAAATTTCTGAACCAATGAAGCCTTTAAGCTACTTAAAATCAATGGGAATGTCTAAGCTTACAATTTAACATGGTTGTTTTAGGTGGTGTTTCCTAGTTTACAACTCAATGGGGCCCCAGAGGGAGCCAGGTGTGGGGGGGATGCAGACGGTGGAGGTTGGGGCTGGCTGCGGGGGGCTGGGTGGAAGGGTAACCTGGGGGCCAGGTTATGAAGGAGTCTTGTCCCCAGTGCCCCTCCCCTGCAGTTTCCGCTGAGTCACTTTAGGAGTGTTCCCAAGATCGGGGCCATAACCCCTCTGTCCGAATGGACTCGCTATTGCCACTGCCCACTCACGGGAGAACTCCGGTGGCGAGAAGAGCCTGCCCGGTGCCCTCTCCTTCCTTCACGCCCCTCAGTTCGTGTCACTTCCTAAATATCTCCTGAATGTACATTCTCCTCGTCATGACCGCGGCGGCTACTTCTGCCCAGGTCTCCATAAGTTGTCACCCGGCTGGTCGTGGGGAGTGGGACCTGAAGTGAATGGACACTGCACCCAAGAAGACAGACAGTGGCCTACGAGCACATAAAAGGATGCTCCACATCACCAGTATTTGGGAAAACAAAAATGAAAACCACGGAGAGACAGCATGACACGCCCCAGTGCCAATGAGAGACATGGCAGCACCCACCGGTGATGAGGGCACGGAGCACCTGGAACACAGACACGTGGCGGCCGCGGTGAGTGTGACACAGGGGGACCCTTTGTACGGCCGTCTGTCAGTTCCTCGTGAAGCGGCATGTCACCTGGCCCTGTCTCAGCAAATCCTCTCCTAAGTATTTATTTCCCCAAGGGACGTGAAAACGCATGTCTGCAAGAAGCCTTGCATAAGAATGCTCAGGGCAACTTTATTTATTATGGCGCAAAACTGGAAAGAAACCCAGATGTTCATCAGCAAGAGAAATGACGAACAGATTGTTGTTTGTTCGTACAATGAAATATCTCTCAGCAACAGGAAGAAACGAACTACTAATGAGTCGTGGAGACGTCTGGTGAGCAAAGGATCCCAGCAGCAATACCTCACATGATTCCAGTACATGAAGTTCAAGTACAGATAGAACGAACCTGCAGCGAGAAGCGTCTCTATCTTATTTGTGTGTCAAAACGCAGAGACCCAGGCACACAGGGTCTGTGCATCTCTGTATATTTCATCCCAAACAAAAACATTTACACACAACACGTACACTGTCCGAACGTTTTCGATCATTTCACTCTAGACTTGGCGTCTTCAAGCTGCTGAGTCAGGTTTCTCTGAACTGGAGGAATTTTTGTTTGATCACATGTCGTCACTTCTTTTCCGTGAATTCTGGTCCCTTCCACCGAAATTCCCAGTGCCCTTGTATTTTCACAGGTCCCAGGGTTTGATTTTTGTCCTTCCCTCCTGCACGCTGAGAGGACTTCTCTATCGGGGCTCCCTGTCCCGGGAGCTGGGTCTCCTCGTCACGGCTTCCCGGTGCAGATTTTCACTCTGACGTTTTAGCCAGCATCTCTAATAATTTTCTCCCCACGGAGGCAGCTCCCATCCTATTTCTCCTGCTGACGCGGGAATTAAAAACTCGAACTTCGGAATCTGACACATAGGCGTGTCAGTACAGGCTCTGGCCTTTACGGTGTCACTTCGGGCTTATTCAGTGAGCTGCTTCTCGTCTGTGAGATGGGCGTCTTAGCTGTGACAGCTCCTTGGTGCTGTGGGTGTGCCAGCCTGGCCGCTGCGGCCACCCCCGAACCGTCGTCTTCATTGCCGCTGAGGTGCCCTCCTTCTGACAAACCTGTTTCGGGTTGAAGCTAGCAACTATTCACTTTCTAAGTATCGTGTATACTGGCTGACATGGGTGGACGTCCGGTAAACAGCTGCTAAAGAAAGATCAGCGACCAGTTTGTTCCTTCGTTTTGCCGTGTGCTCTGATGTTGCACTGTGGAAGTCAGTCACGTACTGCAAAATCCGCTCTCAGATGCGGTTTTAAAATAACAAGTCGGTAACTTTACCCCGAAGAATAGCGTCCCTTCCCTGTCTGGAAAGGGAGGCTTTTTGGGTGAGGGTCAGACCTGGGAGCGTCCCAGCTGCCCTGCCAGGTGGTGCGAGGACTCCTAGAGCCTGTCCCAGAGCTTTGATGGGGATGGGAGCCGCTAGAGGGGCTTTGAAACGCGAGGGCAGTGAATGGAAACCAGCACTCCGGTCTTCGCATGCCTTCTCCCTGCCGCTTCCGGAGTAGCCCTGCACCTCCGACCTCGAGAACTGGCTCACAGTTTTATCAGAATGCATCCGGGAGGGGGAGCAGCTGGCCTGGCCTGGGCCAGAGGGCCAAGGAAAAAAAACACCCCGGTGCTGGTGAGCCTGCCGGGGTTGCCATGGAGCGATGTTTCCCAAGTGCGTTCCACCCCTACAGGGTACGGAGTGGGATGACTGCCACCCGTAAAAGCTACAGGAACTGTCAAAAAGGAAGTAAGGTCACCCCCCCACCACCACCACCAGATTTACGGTTAAAACCAGCGGAAACTGGTTCAACCCAACGATGTGACTGATTTCACCTAACGGTAACTCCTAGCCTCATTGTAATACATCATTAGCATTCAGGACAACACATCCTGTGCTCCCAAGACCAGAAACAAGGAGCCCCATCTAAGGACACAGAATGGCCCCTAGAGCTCCTCTGAGAAGTCTCTACCCCTTTTCTAGGGAAGATCCTTAACACTCCTCCCTCTCACTGAATACCCTACCTGCCCCCCACCCCCACCAGCCCCCAGTAAATGCACCCGGGTAAAAGAAGCAAATTCCACTAAAGGGGGGCTGCTCTGTCTCACTGTTTCACTAACAAACTCGCTTTCACTTGAAACTTGATGCCGGCTCGTCTTGGAATTCTTTCCTGTGGAAAGCCAAGAACCCCCAGCAGGGGCAGACCCTCAGTCCTGGGCCCACGGGGGCCCGTGTCACTGTGAGTCACTACATGGGCAGGGATGGGGTGGTAAAGTAGACATACCTCCGCCACATGAAACACCTTCACTTAGAAACGCAAGGCATGCATTAGCACACTCAGGCATACAAGAACTCCTGCAAAAATTCTTCCTCTCCTCCTCTTCCTCCTAGTCTCCCCCTCTTCCAATTTGAAAGTGATACTCTTTTTTGACATCTTTTTAATTTTTTAGTGGCTATATTTGGAATCTCTGCTTATTGAGTTTTACAGCTGAAGCTAAGATGTCACCCACTCCTCTGTCGCTCCGCCTCCAGACTTACCTGCTCCTGTTGTCCAGCGTCTTGTTTGTTTGTTAAATTGTTATTATTATTTTATATAGACTTTAAAAATGCATCTGCTTGTTTGAAAGTTATTTTACTCACATCAGATCTTCCTTCTGGGACCCTTTCTTCTTTCTGGAGAACAATCTTTGGAGTCCTTGGGGCTGAAGTCTCTTAGTGGCAAAGCCGTTGCTTGTCAATCAAATGCTCATCAACTTGCCGTTGGATCTAAGTGTCAGTTTACAGGATTGACCCTCCAAAGTCAGCAGTTTAAAGGTCACCATGCTCTCTCTGGCTTCCATCGCAGCTGTCGACATAAGAAACGTCCAGACCTGTAGAGAATTTTTATGAGTTTATTGGAGCCAAACTGACAATTGCCGGGAAGCAAAATCCTAATGACTGAGCAAATGCTCTGGAGAATGGTAATTTTGCAGCATATTTTATGCATTAGAATCACAGGAGGAGAATTAAGGAGGGTGACATGAATTTCCTTGGCAGTAGACAAGCGGGGAGCAAAGCCAGGGATCTCTGGGATCGGAGAAGAAGCAAAATGGAGAGACACGCACTCCCTTCACACGGCAGGTATGGCGGAGCGAACACAGCACAGAGAGATGGGGTTCAGAGAACAAGGTAACAAGGACCCTGGGGTAGGGGCTGTGCCCTGAGGGGTCTACAGAGGAAGATCACTCTGACGTTTCAAGTGACCCTAGATGCAAAATGACGAAAGACAGGCAATTTAAGGTGAAGACTGACCTTGGTCCGGGAAGCCGCAGGCCCAGGATGACTTTCTGCCCTGACCTGCTTTTAGGGAGGAGTTTTAGTGTCCGGACCACCCTATGTGGTTGCTCTCGGTCTCTGAGTTTGGAAGGCCACCCAGCAGGTCTCCACTGAGCTTGTCGCATTTAAGATGAGTCCCCTTTGTGTCCACACAACCAACCACAAGTCTCCTGCAAATCTACTTTCCACCTGTAGACGAATTACTTCTTCTCGTTGGCTGCCTTTAGGGTCTTTTATTTTTCACCTGATTTTCTGTAACTTTGCTATTATCTGACATGGCATTGATTTCTTTTTATTTAACTAGCTCAGGATTAACATCCTCGCTAATTCTAGGAAGTTCTGATCCATCGTCTCTTCAGATAACTCTCCTCCCCTGTTCTCTCTGCTCTGGAGTTGAGATCGTAGCCCTAACACATTTACACTTTCTCACTCCCTACTTGGTATTTACCCACCTCGTCCATCCTTCTATCTTCTTGTTCCTCTGTGTTAAATACTGGCTAATGTCTTAAAATCTGATTTCCAATTCTTTCTTCAACTATATTTAATCTACTTCTAATCCATCTACTGAGTTTTTATTTTACTACTAATAATTTTGTTTATAAAATTCAATTATTTAAAAATACTTCTGGAAATTTCAGTCACTCCATGTCAGCAGTCGTTTTTATTCCTTCGCCTCTTCAAATAAAAATGGTAGTTTTCTGGTCCATATATGATAATCCCATATTGAGGTGCTTAGAGAACTAATTCTGTTGTTTTGCTTTCACTGACAACGGCTGACTTCCTTGCGTGTTTTATAATTAATTTTGAATCCATGTCCCTCCGCTCCGACCCGAGGCAACCCCAGGGAGTGTGCTGAGGGCGTTCTGTCCACAAAGGATCTGCTTCCGCCGGGAGCCAGGCGTGGCCACCCTGGACTTCCCACCCTCCCGCCCGCTGTGGCCTCCTCCAGCAGCACCCCCTCCCTCACCTGGCAGAGTGATGTCACTGACCAGAGGCTGCGAACAGGGAAAAAGAGCCAGCTGCTTTTGGACGAACTTCCCCCTGAGCGTTCGGTGGTTCTGAGTGGGTTTTCCAAGAGTCTGCTGGATTTGGTGGTCAGGTGACTCCGAGTCTTGGCGAAGGCAGCCCAATGAGCGAGTTGCTGGTTTCCTGAGAAAGCCACACTCTCAGATGAGCCCGAGAGAAAGGGGGGACATGCCAGATGTGCGGGGAGCACTGCACACAGAAACGTTCTCTGCAGATGACGACCCGCTGGTGGGTGACTCACTCCTCTCCCAGAGGGGTTGCCAAAAGCAGCCAGTATCCAGTGGAAAGTTTTAAACACTTCAGTGTTGATTTACAGGAAAGATGCTAAACTTTACATTCTCTCAGCTCTCCAGGGGATCTCAAAAACTTATTATAAACCCTCTCCATCCGGGAGACAGTGTGATGGCCAGTGTGTGTTTAAGTCCCAGCGCATCGGCGTCGGCAGCAGGACGAGGGATGAGGTGACCTGATGGCGTCGCTGTGGACGCCAAGTAACTTGATCCCAAGTAACTTTTTTCCTGTTTGAACAATGAAAACAGTAGAGGTGAGGAATTTTAATAACAACTTCAATTTAGTTGTTAAAATCAAGCGTGTGATTCTTTCAACGAGTCCCGTCTAGGACATACTACTGGCAAAACGAAATCCTCATTGGCTGACTGAAACCTGTGTTCTGACCTCAACTCTGCCGCGGGCTTCTCGTGGGACTTTGGAACATGGCTTCTGCTCCCTGGATCCCATTTGCTCAAACATCAGGAACTTCTCTCCAGGGCTTTGCCCAGACCTAGACTGGCAAGATTTTTATAACATATATACTTTGATTATTGTGATATGAGGAGAAATAACGATTGGTCCAAAACTTTTCATTTTAGACCCGATGAAATCCAGGCTTTGAAAGGTGTGGTGAGTGACTTGCTTAAAGCTATTCAGCTCGTTGTTAACTGAGTAGCTTCATTAACAACTTTTTCAACAATAAAGGCTGAAATTATTTTCCTAGGAAGGGAAAAAGGGAAGACGAAAGGAAGGAAGGAAGGAAGGAAGGAAGGAAGGAAGGAAGGAAGGAAGGAAGGGGAGAGAGAGAGAAAGAGGGAGAGGTCTAACTGTGCAAAGTTGACTTTCAAATAGCACAGAACTCTAACCCCAATCGGTAGCTATTAATACACATTATAAATATGCAATGCTTTTCAACCTTCAGATCTTTCTTGGGTCTATAATACAAACTTCAATTTCTATAAAAATACAGTTAAAAAACTCTATGAGGTCCTATTTAAGGGTGAGGTGTACAAGTCTCTTGCAGACAACTGGTTTTAAACTCTTTTAAATGCCTAGGTGAGGTGATACAATTTCTCAGACCATTTTGAGAAACGTTGATCTAGAGAAAAAGAGAAAAGCGTGGAGTGGAGGAAGGGTTTTAGAGAAGCAAACGCGCCCAGAGCAGAGAGAACGTGGGGCAACAGCGGGCAGGGTTGTGGGGGCCGTACACAGGCGACCTCCAGCTGGGCCTTCACATCTCTCTACCTGTTCCTACAATATTTCCCCTATTTTTTCAGAAGTCTCCTCCTGCCTCCAAAAAGCCTTGACATTTGACTTCCTCAAAGCTGGCTCTTTCCTCCTAATGATGGCTGCATTGTGAGATCAACACATCTACAAAGCCTTCACATTTCTTTCTGTTTAACGAGCTTTGGAAAAGAAAATGTGTTGGAGCTTTTCATACAACACACTCTGTGTGTTGCAGACCCACAGGTGGTGGCCGCCTACCGTGCGTCCCCCTCCTCGGCCACCCCGACAGATTCTGTTCTGACATCAAAGTGCTCGCTCACCTTCTCAGCTGCCTTTGCAGCTAAGGGTGCCCAGGCGGCCCAGCTCAGGCCATGCAGTAGAAGCAGATGCCCCCGAGGAGGGCTTCCTTTGTGTGATAAGCAAAGCTTTGTGAGATGGGTTACTTTGCCTTCAACCTGCCCTTCATCTTGCCTGGAATGAACCATGACTAGGGAGTCACAGCAGCCATTTTGCGATGATGAGACTGGAAGGCATAAGCTAATAACGAGAAAGATGACAAAGCAGGACAATAAGAGTAGCCTGTGTCCCTAGTGACTTTGTGGAGCTGCCTTAATGTCCTTGGACCTTCCACCCAGCATCTCATTTCCTGACACAAATAAACTCTCCCAACCACAATGAAACACTTTCCTTTACTGAGTCGGAACAGAACTTCTGATGTGAAAACCCTGCTGCATGCCATCCCACTCTGAAATGTTTTAGGAATTACTGTCCATGGTCAATTGAGGTTTTATTTACAGTAGGGAGCAGTGGCCGGGAGGGAACTGGTGCTCCCGTGGCAGGAGGAGTGAGTGATCTCACAATACTTTATAGCCTACGGCTCTTCCTGGGGCTTTTTTTCCAAGGACTCAATCCTTATTATAGATAAAACACACAAATATGTTTATTACAAAACTGCGTAAGTGACTGAATTTTCGGAAATAACTTAAATGTTCAATGTTAGGTAATGATAAGACAATTTGGTGCTCGGTAGAGCGAAGTGGTCTGTAGCCAGTAAGAACTGTGTTCTTCAGAGATATTTTAATGGCAAAGAAAAATACACACATTATAGTATTAAGCAAAATACGCAAGATCCAAGCTCTAGATTTCATATGATGATAACGATGTTAAAACTCACTGTACACAGGCTGAAAAATATAAAGTTCATTGCCATCAGTTGGTGTATGTATGTTTGCTTTATATTTCTTTCAAGTTTCCAAAGTTTCTACAATGAGAAAAAAACAGAGAGAAAAGAGATTTTTTCCCCTTTAATGTGCCTTTCTATTTCTTCTTCATTTTTTTCTTCAGAATTGCATCTTTAACAAAAACCCTCTAGGCTAGTCTTAAAGAGGGCAAAACAGGCCAGTTCACAACACATGAAAGACTTCCTGAAGGCACAAACCGTAAGAACGGCACAGTTTAAGCCATGAAAATTGTTTGCTACGCAGCCGCACTTAAAACACGTCTAACCAGGGACCCCGCCCCCCGGCCCCGCCCGAGCCCAGGTCTCTCATCTGGCTCCTGGGGAAGCCCGCATCCTGGCTGGCTCCGCCTGCTCCCCGGCCAAGCAGCTCTCAGGAACTCACCCCCACCCCGGGTCCCTTACACACCTGGGTTCTCGTCCCGTCTGCCTGTCTCCTGACTTTGGAAGCTGTAACCCTCCTCCCTATGCCAAGTTCTTGGTCAACTGCTGTGAGCAGCTCCAGCCTCTCTCTCCTCCGAGGGACTTCTCTCTCCCTCCCTGGGACACACGTCAGCTGTTCATTTATTTTCCACCAGCACGAGGGCTTAGGGCTCGTGGTCCTTCCCGGGACCATGTCTAGGAAGTGGTTCCACACAGACACACAGCCACTGTCACCGTGGACAGCAGGGGCCGGTGGCGATGGCTGGGAAAGGGATTGCTGAGTCACAGGACGCCTCAGCATGCGCACACAGGGACCCCGACTTGGCCTGATGAGAGTGTCCATGTGCCACACTCTCCCCGTCCCATTCATACCCTTTCCCTCATGAAGCAATTTTTTTAAACTGGCAACTCATTCCCGAACTATTCAGACAAAAGGGCTCGGCCCTGACAAGTAAAAGGTGTTCAACAAGGAGAAAGCGTCTAACCACAGGGAACAGACTGACTCAGGAGCCAGTGCCCAGGGCCCGGTCGGCCCCGGGAGCGTGCTGTGACTGTGTGACTCACTTCCAACTGTCACTCTTACTCCCTCCCTATTGTGCCAACTCCAACTCTTACTTTTCAGGTTCATTGTCCTGATGCAGTGAGTTGACCTGGACGCACCTTGGGCCTGACTTGGGACCCGCAGGTCGGCCTAGGCTGGCCCTGAGCTTGGCCCTTCCCGGGGCTTGTTCACAGGGGAAAGGAGCTGAGTGGGTCGGGTTTGTGGAGAAGCACTCGCTCTGTGTCTGAGGACCACTGGCTGCCAGAATCAGCTGGGTTCAGCAGACAGCCAACCAATAGTGTTGCCAGGACACTCTCAACATTTAAAAAATGGGGTGATGTCCAGTTTCCCTGGTACCTGCCTTGTCCTGGCGATGCTGGAGTCGAGAGGGGCTTCTGCAAGGACACAGGCACGGGGACTGTGGGAGCTCTGAGACCACAGGGCCCCCGAGACGTGTGGCGGAGCCAAGGCAACAGTCCTTCACAGCGTGGCTGGCCTCTTGGGGGAAGCTGTACCCCTCTTCTCTTAACTCTCTCCACCTCTGCACCTCAAAGTCTTCTGATCTAAGACTGAGGAGCACACTCCTGTCACCAAGGAGATGGTGGCAGAATGAATTAAACTGCTACTAGGGGAAGCTTTGTTGAGTGTCTGGCCACAGTTACAAAACAACGCACAGGGTAAGGTCTGTTTTTAAAAAGTCCTCACCCGAGGTATGCTTTACTGATTTGAGAGGAAGAGGAAGGGGGAGAGAGAGGAGGAGAGAGAGAGAAACATCAATCAGTTGCGTCCTATGGGCACTGATCCATTTTTGCTTAGAGAATAAAGACAGACGAGTGACAGAAAACACTAAGCACTAAAATCTTGAGTGGGCAGCTTCAGGTGATGGTTCCTAGATGAGGTCTGTCTGGAACATATCTAGCCACCCTTCACATAATGACAACTGTTGGCACAACTTTGATGTCACCTGGCAGCCGAGGAGAGTGGACTGGAATGCGCAGGTGTGAACAAGGACGACTTCACTGTACCCGTCAGTGGGGGTGGTAGACGCCATTGAGAGAGCACGTGCACTGTGTGGCCACTGCATTCAAGATGCCTGTGCAAATAGAGCGACAAATCTGCATCGGATTTGCATTAAGCTTGAACATTCCTCTGAGGAAACTTACTCAGATGATTTAGAAGGCTTCTGGGGACGATGTGATGAGTGCAGAGCAAATAAAAATTTAGCACGAACACTTCAAAGGTGCTTGAGAATCTGTTGAAAGTGATCCACGTTCTGGAAGGCCTGCAGTGAGCAGAATACCTGGGAACGCTGAATGTGTACAGGCTGCGATCCCCAAAGGTCGGCCCCTGGCAGTGCGAGAACTAGGGCTGATCTGGGGACTGATCTGCCTTTTCCCAAAACTAAATCCACCTCTGAAAGGGAGGAGATTGCAGACCGTCGATGACATTCAGGAAAATATGACAGGGCGGCTGATGGGGAATGGGAGAACTGTGGGAGGTCCCAAGGGGCCTACTTTGAAGGGGACGGAGGCGTCATTGTCCCATGTACGATGTTTCTTGTATATCTTGCTTCTTCTGCAATAAATGTCTCTATTTTTCACAGTACGTGGCTGGATACCTCTGGACAGACCTCGTGTGATTTTTTAAAATGGATCTCTATTTGCTAATGTGTGTAGCACACATTTAAAACACATCTTTTAAAAAGAGTGTCTTCAGACTGCCACTATCCATTTCTGTGCCAATGCACACCCCACTTTCAGCAGCTGGCCAGACACCCCAAACTCTTTATAGTCCTCGCAGTTCCAGAATTGCAACATTTGTTCAGAAGGACAAAGGTGGCCTTATTTCAACCTGTGATGAGACTGGACTCAACACTATTTCTACTTCTGGGCAACAGAGAGGCAGCAGCGTCTTAACAAAGGAGGGAAGAGCAAGACCAGAGTCTTCGGGGAAAGCCCAGGGACCCTCCTGACATCCCTTGGCTGAGAGTTTCAGCAGCGCTGAGCCCTGCACCCCCACAATGAGCCGCTGCGAGCTCCTGGTCCCAGCCACTGCACCCTGCAGGGAGCTGGCCTCGGTGTCCTGGAATCCTGGCCACACCAAGAGCCAAGCACAAAGCTCTGAGTCATGGCTCACAGCTCGCGCCTGGCTTTCCAGGAGTTTATCTGACGGATAACCCCTGATCTTTCCTGCACTCCCTGTCTTCCTGGGAGCGGCCCGGAGTTCCTTCTGGAAGGACTTCTGCCGAATCAGCAGCGATCTCAGGCAGAGTCGGGCTGAACGCCCACCGTCCGCTCGGCAGTGCCGGTCAAGTGCGGGCTTGCTGCGACGAGTCAGCTGAAGAACGCGCCGGCCGTGACCAGTCGACTCAGCACTGCTCCAGAGAGAATGGCTGGTGCTGGCAGGCACCAGGGCCTGCCTCCCTTTGCAATAACGTTCCTTCAAAAAGAAAAAAATAATAACCCTAGAGAAAACGCCTGATTCACGGTGTCCTCAAGATCCACGCGAACACAACCCTCACTGACCTGCAGGAAACCGCTCTCTCCGCTGCTGGCACATGGGGACGAGGGAGGGCGGTGTGAGAGGGGAGGCCCCCGCCCGTCACGCAGCACATGGGAGGGGTCACTGTGGGAAGCGAGCCCCGACCGGCTCCTCCTGTGTGCTGGTCAGGTTTGAGACTGGTTTCACGGACAGCATGTGACAATTGTACTGAGGCCACTTCACAGTAGCACGTCCCACAGAAACCCCTGCTCACTTTGGGGAGGACAGCATGGCATGGAGGCCTTCTGCTGACCAGGTAGAGGGTGACGCTCCGCCGTGCACCTGGCTCCCCCCTGTCACCCCACCTCGCACACCTGAACAGGCTGGAGGCTGGGCCAAGAAATCGTTGTGAAATGAACAACCAATGTTGCTCCTGCCTATTCCTTATTCATGAGCACCACTTGAGTGACATGCTGGCCCTCTTCTCCACATCCCCTTGACCTTCACGCACTCAGCTGGCTCTCAAACACACGTCTGTATTGGCCAAAGAGAAATGGAGGAGGCCATAGAGCTTGCAGGCACCCGTGCAGAGAACTTGCGACGAGTCCTGCGTCTCCAAGGATGGTCGGGTCTGGAGAGGAAGACCCACCCGGTCAGCACAGTGGGTGTGTGACGTGAGGCACTGCAGTGCCACCTTCTCCTGCCTCCGACTCTCTCTCAGCACCCGGCGCCCAAGTCCCCCTGTGGGAAAATCCAGTCATTCTCATCCCATTCTGTTCTTAGCAGACAGACGTGTGAGTGTGAGAAGAGACCTGTCAGTCATTTCCACGATTTCCAGGGCAGCTGCCAAGTGACCAGCAGGACCGCGAGTGGGAACTGGCATGGTAGTTGGGCACCTGGTACTCCCCATTCACACTTTTTGTGGGGGGCTCTTCTTCTGCCAACTTGGACGATTTTATCTGTTTATACTATGATGCATGAATTCCACGTTTTATTGAAAAAGGAAAAAGCACAGGTGAGCCCTCTTTTTATATCATACTAGTATTCTTCTGAACAGGCATCTGCAGTAGGAATGTTCAATGGCCAAGTTCATAACTCACTTTGGCCCGATGGTTCGAGTCCGAGCTTGGCCTTCTTCACCAGCCTTGACCAGCCTGATAATCACCCTTTTCCCCTGCCGTTGGCGCTCGAACGCAAACATATCAGGATGGGTGCTGCCATCAGTCCCATGTCACAGAAGAGGACACAGGCCCAGCAAGGCCAGGTGACCTGCCCCGGGTTTCGCAGCTGGTGGAGTTGGGCCCCAGGCAGCTGGCACTGTGCCTTGCTGAGGCTGGTGTGTGTACCTGCTGGGCTGTGCAGGGTTAGACTGGTAAGAAAAACAAAGAAGCAAACGAACAAAACAGGATGCCCAGCAAGATTTGAATTTCACACGAATAATTGTTCTGGTATAAGCATATCCCGTGGAATAATAGGGACATAGTTAAAAACTCTAGTTGTGTATATCAATCCCAGCATGACTTGGCACTCTGTGGTTTCTCTGTCTCCTGAGAGAAGAGTGGCCTTCACAGTGGGTTGTCCCCTCGGGCATCCAGAGCCTGCTGGTGGGGTGACTGGGAAGTGGGGGTCAGTGGGTCCAGACAGGTCAGTGGAGGCAGCCTCCAGTCTCATCCTGGCCCCAGGCTGACTCCCAGACACATGCCGACGGGAGCTCCAGGAAAGGGCTTGTGCCCACTACACGCATAAGGACATGCACACACACACACCAGCCTGCACACTCGCACGCATGCCCACAGCATCAGATACACACAACACACTCACACCTGACTACATACTCTTATAAGCCTGCAGTCACACACACTGACATGCTCACATACTTATACACTTATCCGCACAACCACTCACATACTTGCGTGCATACTCACTCATTCACACACACATACATCCCGACCTTCTGCCTGGGATGCCAGCCTGTCAGGAGCAAGCTGCATGCCCTGGTGGTGTTTTAGGGTCTTTTGTAGGCAGGTGGGAAGCAAAGACAAGGTGGGGGGCTCCAGAGAACCCCAACTTGCCTGCAGAGCCCACCTCCCAAGAGCCCATGTTCTCAAACGAGAGGGTGCTGAGGAGTGACCTCAGGGCCTGTGCACGAGTCCTTGAAATGCTCTTCTCAGGATCCCGTGGCAGGGCCTGATTTCTGCCCACAACGCAACCGAGAGCGGCCCTTAACGGGACCAAACACCTTGCAAAGCCCAGCCATTTGGACCTAGCACCCCTGCTCAACCGGCACGTCACCTCCGGATGCGAAGGTTTCTCAGTGGTCGGTTCTGTGCAGTCTGGTCAGTGTCGCATCTACAGAAGTACCTGTGGGTTCTGGGGTGTGGCTAATTTTGCTTTCATTCCACAACGAAGCTACATAGTGTTTCTATTGTACATGTCGACATGTACATGTCTAATGTACCTGTGGATGCACAGACAGACACAGAAGTACAGACATGTGCTTATCTCAACAACGATTCCAGTTGATTTGCGTCGTGGTTGTTAAATGCGACCAGCAGTTGCCATCTGCTCAAAGCCCCATCACGCACAGTCAGCTAGATTGTGAGATTCTTAAACGCAAGGGCGTCTCGGTCACCTGATGTCCAGGGTAGAGCTTTGTCCACATTTATTTTCCCATTAGTTGATTTGTAAGATCTGATTAAACATATTCTGTTGGGTCACAATAATTTACACTGCTCCAGGCAACAGTATTCCTCAGCCAATTAATTAGATGATTAATGACTATAACACACAATTGAATTCAAGTTCCATTTGTGCCTTTAACAGATGAGGTTTCATTGCTTATTGTTATTAATGGAAAAATGAAGGCGCCTTGGCTGAAAAAGCAGGCAGCGTGGTCCTTCAGCCACACGGAGGCACGATTAGCAGGCAGCTCCAAAATCGAAGTGATTCGATCGTTGGTGAGCTGTAGAACATGATGAATAAATATGTATATAAACCAGGATCGTCTGCACTGTTACAAGTGAGCGCTTTCTGTGAAAAAGCGTTAGGCTTGTCAGGTCAGCAACCAACTATCGACACATGGAAGGCTGACTCGTTAGAACGAAGAAGCCGGAGCCACTCCCTGAAACTGTAGGGTGGATGTGGATCCCGACAGCAACACTAGGAGCCCCAGGATAAGCCAGTCACCCCAGTGTAGTCAGGGAGGAGGCTGGATGGACGTCGCTCGTTGAAGAACACAACTGGTACCGTGGGCAGTTAGCTGCTCATTAGTGAAGGAAACTGGACACTGAATTTGATGAACTGGGAGCAGGAGCCCGTCTGGTTCACCAGGAAGATCAGCTTCACACCCGGGGACCACAGCACTGCTCCTCCAGGGGGATTAACTCTCCTCCCTCCCACTCTCCAGTACCGATTTTTGGGGGGCACAGGGGAGGAGCTTGACCATAGAGGCTTGTCAGTCTAATTAGGGGGATGGTGCTTATTGAAAGCCTGCGAAAGCTTGGGGAGTGGATTGGTCCTTTTGAAAAAGCACCCAGTCCATCCCAAACCCAAGCTACTCTAACCCGAGAGGGACAAAGAAGCTCTCTCTCTGCTTCTCTCTTGCCCATCCAGTAACTTGCTAGACCTGGGCATTTGAACACTCTCTCGCCCCGGAGCACAGGACCCTGTGGGTCCAGCAGATACAGGGCCCACAGCAGACTGCGGGGGCTCCAGAAGGACCCAGCTTGAAGATAAAGCAGGAACTCTGGACCTTGGCTTTGCCCTGGCCTTGCTGAGGACACGGTTGGACTTTTTCCATGGCGGGACGGACGGGGTTGAGATGTTGGAAATCCAGGGGCAGCTAATATTTCTGCCTGCACAAACCATCTCGCCACACCGCAGTCTCCTGTGCACGAGTCCTTGAAATGCTCTTCTCATGATCCTGTGGCAGGGCCTGATTTCTGCCCACAACGCAACCGAGAGCGTTGGGGACCAACGCTTAATGGGACCAAACACCTTGCAAAGCCCAGCCATTTGGACAAACTCCTGAGAAGCCCAAGAAGTTTCCTGCTGAAGTGCAGAAATTCTAAAAGCACAGCCGATGTCCCTGTTACAAGCGCCTCCAGCCCGGCAGCCACAGCCCCATCCTGATCCCAGCCAGGTCCGGGCTGGAGAAGAGGAGCGTTAGTGAGTGCTGGTGCCTGTTCCCCACGGTCACACTGCGGGCGGACGCCGCCGTCCGCAGCTATACTGAGCAGAGGGCTCCGGGCAGCAGGTGCGTGCGTATGTGTGTGTAGGTAATTACATACATTTTAAATACGCATGCAGATTTTAGACGTGGCTATATCTATACCTGTGTTCGTAGCTATCACTATTCATCTTTAACAAAACGTGTTTTTAAAATCCACCCCTGCTGAGTTGACCTGGGAGACACGGAGACTGTCCACGCCAAGCTCAGAAGACCTAGGGAGGTCGGTGTGCTGGGCGGCGCCCGAGCCTCCTGAGACGGTCAGTGAGGGTGGCAGAAGTGTGTGCCTGTCGAGGTGACGATCCCCACCCCCGTGTGACCTGGGGTGCTGACCCCACCAGGAGAGCATCCTCGGAATAAACGCTACTCTGTGGAATCCTGGTCCTGTCCCGGCTTCTGGGGAGGGTGTGGGTCTCTGATCGGCTGCCCTCAGGGGTTTCTGGACCATTGCCGGTCGAAGGCCTGGAGGTCTTGGCGTTCGAAGCTGAATTATCCCCAACAAAACTGGAAGGAAAAGTCATTTCTCCCGGGTCCCCGTGCACGCAGGTGATAAATTCTACCTGGTGACAGACACCTGCGGATGGACACAGGCTCTGCTGCCAGCAGGGCCAGATTTGAGTCCCTGGTCATCCACGTACAGGTGGAAGAGCCTGGAGACCTCAGTAACGGGGGCGGCGAGGACACACAGGAGAACAAGGTCGACCCCACAGGGTCCCGGTGAGTCAGTGAGATAATCCAGCGGCTGACGATGAGCGGGTTCATAAAATCCACCGCTGGGCTGGGTGAGTCAGGCGGCTGCAGGGGAAGCAGCCGAGAAGGTTCCGCTATCCTTCTGAGCTCAGCACATTTTCCTGTTAATTTTGAAGAGTCAGTCAACCAAACAAATACCTGCAGAAGCCCTCACCGGTGCCAAGCATCCCATACAAAAGGAGAGCGCCCCGCAGAGGTGCAAACACTCAGGTGCTGTGCAGGGAATGAGTTTGGCAAGTCACCTCCAGTCACCAAGTGCCCCGGGCTCCATTCGGTCGGAAATCACCAGCTTATGAGCCTCTGCAGCACTCCTCACAGCTAGGACTGGTAACCTGGGGACAGCACGCCAGGGCAGGGGGATGATGGCCTGCGTTTGAAGAACAGTCGGCCTCCCACCGGAGCTGTCTGTCTTAGGAAAGCCCTTCTGCCCCGAGCTGGCAGGGTGGGTGCGAGGGTGTCGCTCTGTGGGGAGCAGAGGGCTTAAACTGAAGTCTCCAACACACGATACTCTCTCCCGTCCAGGTTTGGACGGAGCGGCTTCCACCACGGCTTGCTCCGGCAGGCCTCAGGGAGTGCCTGTGGGAACTGCTCCTGGTGAGCCCTGCTGGGCCAAGCACGTGGACTGTGAGTCTGCAACTCCGGGGCAGGCCCTGTGAATCACAGGATGTGAAGCCGAGTGGGCGGAGGGTCCAGAGCAGGAGGGCGGGGCCCACCAGAGTCCCCGGGCACGGAGAGAGGGAGATAAGTTCTTTAATTTTCATCATGCGGTTTTCCAGTGATGTGGGCCAGCTACCACCTGGCTTTCCCTAGTGCATGGGAGGCCCTGGGTCCTCGGATTGGGGGACCCGAGGGACAAGGCAGAAAATCAAATGGTGGTGACGGTTTCACTGTGCCACTGGCAGTCACTGGCTGGGTCTTTCAAGTGTGGCGAAGGGAGGTGACACGTTAGAAACACGGTGGTTAGCCGTGGGGGGGCTAAAAAGCATTAGTCCCTTCCTCCCGCCTCCTCCGTTCTCCTGGCCGGGCCGACAACCAGGTGGGCAGACAGAGATGAACAGGAGAGAAGCAAAGCTTTAATTCATGCACCTGGGGAACTCACATGCACAATAAAATTTCAAAACCAGTGAGGCAACATTGGGTATATAAGACGTTTGGGACACAGGAGAAAGGGGGCAGGGAGTGAGTCTTACATCTCTGCAGTGGGAGTGGACGATGCACAGGCGGTTGGGGAAGAGTGAACACACGAGGCAGGTGAACCTCCCCAGGCCACTCCGAGACCAGGGGACCTGGGTTTCTAGCTCACAGACCCCTGCCCAGCGCCCCCTGTTCCCGACCCTGAAATCATGTCAGGCTCAGGCGGCCTGCAGTCTCCTTCTTGAAGCAGGTTCCTCTGAGTCTCTAGGGCAGGAAAGAGCGAGGGTCAAAGGTTCTTTCTGAGTCTTTCGTCTCTTTATAAACAGCTTAAAATCGATGTCCTGAAAGGGCAGCTTTAGGGTGGCAGAGCTTTGGTCCCTCCAGCCTACGCAGAAAGGAGCTATTTGGTGAAGCATCACTCACTTCAAAAACCAGTAACTCACCCTCACCCCTTATCACCCCCGGGGTCAAACAAGCCCCAGCTGGAGGTGCCCAGGGTGGACCTGTCTCACGCTTATCTCTAATGAGAGCAGGCCCTGCCGCCCACACCGGCCCTGGCTCCTGGGAAGACTGCCCCACCTCGGGAGCTTCTTCGGAGCCCACAGGACATGCGGAGAGGATGACCGGCTCAGCAGTTTTTACAGGCCCCCCGCTTCGACAGCTCTGCGGTGGGCGCCATAAACACAGACCCAGGCTCCGTGGCCATTTGGGGTTGACGCGGGTTATAGATGGACACACGCCAAAAAAAGTGGACAGATTTGGATGAGCAGGGACGTTTTCGATCAGAATAAAAATGAATTAATTCCACCTACGTTTGCCTCTTCTGCACAAACTTTGCATAAGGTGCAGGGCTGCCCCGCCCCTGGTGACGCAGGCAGAAGCAGAAACAGGCCCAGCCAGGAAGGATCCCGAGATTCAGCGACAAACGCGAGGTTCGGGTCGCCCGCCCTAGGTGCTGTGTCCCAGATGTTCCGCTCAGCCACAGCAGCCGGGGGTGGAATGATCTCGGAGGGGATGCCAGCCCTGCGGCTTCCCCCCGTGCAGCGAGTCAGGACCCAGGTATGGCTTCCCTGGTTGGCTTGGGTGTCAGCCCACTGCAGACCCTCAGCCAAGGCCGGTCCAGGCGGGCTCAGCGGCCACCAGGTGCCCAACGGTTCGCTACCTGTGCCGGACGCAGCAGCCCCTGCCCTCGGAGCCTCGAAGGCTCCTTTCCCACCTCTGGGAGCCTGCGCTGTACGCAGAAGGCCAGGCAGGCCCAATTCTGTGCCTGAAACCACGTGTGCAACTGTCCTTGGAGAATTTTGGAAACAAAAATTATTTTAAATAATTTTTTTTCTTTTTATGCTTTTGTGCTCAACATATCACGTGAAAACCCTAGAGTCTTCAACACCAGAAGATTTTTTTCTTGGAAGTATTTTTTCCCACTCAAAGAACACCTTAAAATATCCCACCTCAGCACAAAACAAACACATTTAGCTTTTTAAACCCTCAGCAATTATGCTTTTCCATCTCCCGTAGGAAAAAAGAGAAAAAAAGAAAATGACTCCACCTGTGAGGCTGCTTCCCACCCCACCCCACCCCCAACCTCGCACAGCCCAGCGGAGTGGCCACGCATGTCTGAGCACTCACCTCTGGGGGAATCGGGATTCGGGACCAGCTTGCGGGCTGAGGGGATGGCAAGGTCAGGGGCACAGGGGAAGCCCGGATGGCCCGTGACAGTGATGCCCTCCATTCAGAAGGGTTGGGGAAGTGGAGCTCAGAGTGGACAGGCAGAGTGGTCCGGTGTGGGGTCTTGAAGAAGGGCTGCTGGCCTGTCCCTGCAAGTGACCTTGGGCTCATTTGTAAGTGACCTTGGGCTCAAGTAACCTTGGCTCATGTCTGCTTGTAAATAGGTCTCTTCTTGCCACTGCTTTGGCCTCAGGGCCTGTGAGCAAGTGCCTCCCAAATCTGGGGCCACAGGTGCCTCACTCACGTCGCCCTAGTCCCAGCCCGGCCTGACACTCCTCCACCCAAGCCTCCCCCCCCGGGCCTCTCCCTTTCTGATGGGCCCTCAGGAGCTCCCCAGGAAAAGACCGCTCTGCCACAGGGGCGTGTGCTTTTCAAAGTCACCTCCCCCTCCGTCTGCGGAGGTCCGGAGTCCTCGTCTCTGTCTCTGGCAGAGCCTAACCCACTTGAGTCTGGGCTGCACTGGATTCTCCCAGAGCCAGCAGGGTGAGGTCAAAGTGACGCTCCGCGACTTGGAGGTCAAGTCCTAGGGGGGGGGGGGGGGGGGGGGGGGGGGGGGGGGGGGGGGGGGGGGGGGGAAGGGGC